>NC_060952.1:46851728-46964228 GCF_022045245.1 Lucilia cuprina | reverse complement strand
TTTTTTTCTTGCATGAAAATATACGAAAATATACTGTGGCTGCAAAACATGTGTGTGTTTGAACCAAATTATTTTTGCACTGTTTGATAAAACAATACCATCAAATATTTATTCAAGTCTGAACATGAAATAAATATTGCATTTGTTTGACGCAACTTTATAAATATTTTATAACAAATATTTGGACCAAATATTTTACAGGTCTGAACTTAGCTTTAGTGTTGCTTACAATAAGGATACTCGTTGAATTGGTTTTCAAAATTAAATTGTTCTAAAACTACAAAAAATCAAAAAGGTATGAAACTTTAAAGGTTCATATCTTTGAGAGTTGTTATCTGATTTTGTTGATTTAAAATACAATCCAATACTATGGCTATGTTCTTTCATTCCAATATAATTATACCCTACACCACTTTAATAGGGAGGGTATATTGGGTTTGTGCTGATGTTTGTAACGCACAATAATATTGATCCTTACCCACCTTAAAGTATACCAATCGGCTCAGAATCATTTTCTCAGTCGATTATAGGGCGTCATTTGACTCTAGCCCCTATAAAAAGTCCCCTTTGACATTTGACTTAAATGTCCACAGTTTTATTCTACAATATATGGCTTAAGTATATCTGAAGCAAGGTACAATTCAAACTACAGGTCGCAATTTTGGATATAATTTAATGAAATTTGGCACATGATCTTTTATGGTAACGTAAACGAAGCTTATTGGAAATGGTTAACATCGGTTCATTATTTCGCCTAGACCCTCATAATTATATTAAATATACTCGTATTTCGACAAAAAGCTGCAAAACCAAATTTTTAACTAGCCTTCATGACTTTCAAGAACTTTATAATTTTAGGGCCTCATTTGACCCTAGCCCCTATATGAAGTTTGTGATAGTAAAAATTTAAGAAGTTATACCAAGCATCCATCTCTAACGTACCCTCACATTCTTTTTAGGTCTGAATCTGAAAAAAATATTTATGCGGTATTACATTAGCAACTTTAGAGGCTTGTTATTAAACAGTAATTTAATGTTGATGAAAGTAAAATACATTTTCTATAGCTTTTGTTTTTATTCATCAAAAGTAGCTTATAGTGTCAAGAGCAAAATATAAAAAAATCATTTTTAAAACTTTTATCGTGTTTATCAAGAATTAAAATCATAAATTTTGAAATTTTCATGGAAAAGATCTGAATTATTTTGATATTATTGGTATCATTAACCTTATCGAAACTTGCTTATAAGTAACCGACTGAAAAAACGTTGGAGTTTGCTGGTTTGAATTTACGTTTTGTCACAGGGAGGGAAAATCAATCCCAATAATTCAAAAAACATTTTTTGAACTTAATATTTTTTATAAATATAACTTTGTTTTTAAGCCAGTTATGAGTGTTCAAACCTTCAAATTAAACTTATTTTAAGGGCTTAATTATTTAAGTTTATTTAAACTTTAAAGACTTAATTTATGAATAACATTTTTTTAAATCAGATTCTGTATGGAAAATTTGTTTTTTATAAAACATAACTTTGTTTATGTTTTGCCTTTTATAAAACATAACTTTGTTTATGAATAATGGTGAAAGAATATAAAACTAAATATGTATGTATTAAACATAAATAATTGTGTTCTTCAAATTACGGGAATATTTAGTTAAGAATAATTTTGCAATGAGTAGTTCACCTTGCGTATTGAAATTCTTTTGTGTATGTAAGGATAAAAAATGCACAAATATTCCACCGAAAATTAAAACAGTTCACTATAAGATACCGTTTCTAAAAATGTTTTTCATGGGGTCAATAATACGGAGGTCCTCTTTGTGAAAAGTCCTCGCAAGGCGCTTTCAATCAGTATCAAAAATTTTTGTAATTTGTTATTAAAAGAAAAGAGGTTTCTATTTGCTTTTTTATTCATTACTTTTTAATGTAAGTTATTTGCAAAAATGTAAAGTTTTTAAATTATTTATCATAGATCTCACTAAATTTGGGAAATTTATTCCGATTTTATCAACCCAACTTTTGTTGGGATAGTTTTATAAATGAAATTTCTCTGGATATTTTTTAAAATATATTTAATGAATCATCTGGTAACATTGTTTAAGCAGTATTCACAAGATATAATTCGTATGTGTGGATTATTTTATAAGAATGTGGTCGCTCTAATGTATCTCACAGATACATATTTATTGTAAGAGAAAAAACAACAGCTAGACATACATGAGAGTGTGCGAGAGAATCGATAATAGTCACTAACAAATTTCTTTGGATTTTCTGAATTTAGTTGGTGTTTAAAACTAGTCCGCACAACACGTTGGCGTATAGTAATGAAACAAAATAAAATTTAAAGAAAAAATTTTATAGAATTTATTTATTTTTTATATTTTTATAAAAAAACTGCTGACACACAACAAAACGGTATCGAAGTATGTGTACAAATAATACTATATTATTAACAACAACAGCCACAATTAAATTCAACGACCAGAAAGAAAAACAACCAAAAAGTCTGAAAAATATGTAATACAAAACGTGAAAATATAATACTTCGTTCTTTGAAAAAAAGTTAATTTTTTTTTTATAAAAAATTTAAAAGAATAAGTGAAACATAATAAAAATAAAGAATATTTCAAAGTATTATTCAAATACACATGCACATCAATTGATTTGATACAGAACGAATAAATTGAAATAAATTGTTTAAAATTAAAGATATTGCACATGTGTATATAATAAAATTGAATATAAGTTATTGATTATTGAAAAAATAAATAAAAAGTGCAACACAAAAAAACGAAAGATAATTTCCGGGCTGATTTGTTAACATATATATATATATTTTTTTTTGATTTCGAAAAAAATTTTTAAATAGACAAAAACCATTACGATTTATTTTACATAGAACTGAAAATACACACAATTAAATTTACGTACGAGAGAGTACCAACCATCCGACATACAAACAAACATACACTAATTCTGCACGTAATCGGTTGATTGTACAAGTGAATGTGTTTGTATTCTTTTTCACTTGTGTGAAGGAATTCTGAAATTCAACTACAGAAACAACGACGACCACAATCCGAGCAGAAAAAGAATCATCATCATCACATTGGACACAAACAATTTTGCTCTTTATTTTGTTGTGCTCTACTGGTAGCCAACACGAGTCGGTGTATGCTGAATTTAAAATTTTTGCCTGTGCTTATTAGAGAGAGCGCCCGAGTGTACTTGTTCGCATTTTATCGGCTTGCGCTACGTGCCGTAACACAATAATCTCCACTCCCCCGTTTGGTTCAAGTGCTACGCTCTTGAGGTTGTCATTTTATGAGTTAAAAAATAAAACCAAAACAGCAATCTCAACATTTGATTTGGATTTTAATTTTTTGTTGGTTCTACACTGCACATTTTCTTAAATACTTACAGCAAAAACAGTATTTAAAACAAGACTTCATGTAACAATAAAAATAACATCAAAGAGAAAGATTACAAATCGATTGATACTCTTCCCCCATTAAAAAAAAAAAAACACAATAAACACATCCATCTTTACTGTAAATAACAGTTTAGGGGAAAACAATAATAATACATCAATACAATTGCATTGGAAAACTTGACAACTTCTCAACCAAATTTTTAATTCAAAATTTTGTACTTATTGTATACCGGTCGTCCGATAGAACTATTACACCGAAAAACAATTTAATGATTTATAAAATAAAACCGGCGAAATTCGTCATTATACACTTGCAGAGGTGAAATATTAAATAACAACACCAAAAACAACTACTGACAGCAGCAGCAGAATGATTAGTTTTTAATAATTCAAAACATGTAATATTTGTTTGCTGCCTGAATCAATGTTGTTGTACTTAAGAATTTGTAAATTTATAAATACCTAACAATTGCCGTATTTACTAGTTCTCTAAGAAATTGCGAATAAACACAAAATAAAATAAAAAGACCAGCAACCAACAACAAACTTCAATTCAAAATTAAATGTGTGAAAAAATCTGAGTTAAAGAAATAAAAAAAACAAATTTAAAACGTGCTTAGACTTAAATATAATATAAAACAACAAGAAAATTGTAACTCATATTGTTCATTGATTGTTGTTTTTTATGTTTTGCCGTATTTGTTTTATGCAGTGAATAGTGAAAAATTAATTATTATTGCTCCTTTTTTATGTTCTGTGTTTTTTGTACTTGTGCTCGTGTGTGTTTTTGTTATTGCTTTTGAGTTTATGTCATAAATATACATATGTACATATATACATACATAGATTCATACATACTACATAAATAACAGTGTATGTATGTGTTTGGGGTATTTTATGATTTGTTTTTTCGCATAAACCTCTCTAAACAAAATCTATTCTATTCAAAACAAGCAATAATCTAATGATCTATTTTTAAATACATATTAATATTTAAATAGATACAAAGATACAACAAAACAAAATAAAACAAACTAAACTAAACAAACAAGCGAGCGAATCAAAAATAATAAATAAAGAAAAATTTAATAAAAAAAGAAGAAAAAACAACAACAACTAGATAAATGAAAAAAATTTTTCAAATGTAGTTGAAAATAATTTAAATAAATTTTTACTTGCAACGTAAACATATCAATTATACTACAATAATTCTTACATAGAAGTAAATAAATAAATAAATAAATAAATATAATTCAAAACATAATCAAAAGTTCTTTAAGAACAACATAAATAATTCAAATATTTTATTTAAAATAAAATCGAATTAAAAATCAAAATTATTATCAAAAGTAAACATATCAAATTATTTGAATAATAAGAAAAAATAAAATAAATAAAATTAAATTAAACCAATTAAATTGGATAAGGCGATTAATAAAAAAGCTGCATAAAAAATAAATAAAATCATGTAAGTTGAAATTAAAAATATCCACAAAAGTTATATTCCTTATACAAATCGTTCATTCGTTATACAAAATCGTTTATTCAAGAGAGTCTTAACACAGTATAGGTTCATTCTTTTAAATGTATTTATACATATTTGTTTAAAATTGTTTAAGATATATTAAATGGTGTTCGAATAGTAGTGATATTCGGTCATGTCGAATTCTATCAACATATGTGCATTAAAAAGGTCACTGATACCATTTAAGCGCTACAGCATTTTTAATAGATTTGAATGTTATTTTATATTAGATCAATGGGACAATTGGTAGCGCATTTAATATTTAGCGCAATTAGGATTGCACTAAATCCCATTATAGTGACGAAATTTTGATTTGAATAAGTGGTAGTGAAAACTTTGCTCTACAATAAAATTGTGCAAATTTTGAACAAATTTAACAAATGTAAAAACGGATTTCACTATCACTAAATTAACTTTAGTAAAAAAAAACTTTTTTGTACCACTACCACTATTGTTTAATGAGGCTATAATGTTTCAACTCTCCACTTAATATCTATTTGTGATAGTGAAAAATTTTAGCGAATAACTCACTTGTTATGCGTCGTACGCGTTTTGATGTTATTATAATTTTGTAATGTGTGATGTAATTTATGTTACATCTATCTTTGGCCTATAGTGCAATTTCCGTCTATCAGAAATTTCCGATGGGGTCACAGGTCACAATTATGAATATAATTTTTAAAAAATTGTCGACATAATCTACATAAAATAAATATATTTTTTCCCATAATAATGTATACCATAGTGTTATTACTCTTTTGAAAATTCAAAAATTATTACAAAGTAATTAAAGATAAAGTCTGATTTTAATAAAATTTGGTCGGAATATTACTCTAAATATGTGGATTATGACCATAATTTCTTATTCTATTCATAAATATGACCTGTGATAAAATCTGAAATTACGGATAGACAGACATTGCACTGTGTGTGGTACAATCTATATTAAGATTAGAAAATATTAGTGCAAAGGAAAATTAAAGAATATTCATCAGCACAAATGTAGGAAATTTATTTATCTGTAAAAATTATAATAATAGCAAGATATTCGCCAAAAACTGATTTTTGTAACCTTGACCTCCAATATCTCGCTTAACGCCCAAGATTCAGATTTAAATAGTTATGAAAAATTTGCATCAACAAATTTTATTTTAATCTGTAAATTTATTTTAACAAAGTATATTTTAACAGAGTGTACATACAGTGAATCAATTAAGTTATTTGCCTATGTAAAATTTTATAAATTTAAAGAAAAAACTTTATGTGAACAATTATTTTTAGCAAAATAAAGCAATTTGTTTGTTGTATTTTTAAAGAATATCTTATATTTTAATTTTCTACCATAATAAGTAAAATCGTTATATTAATTAACGAAATTTTTGATAAAATGTGAACATATTGTTAATTTTTTGGGTCAATAAAGTATTTTGTTTTTTTAGGTTTTTTGTTCATTTTTTTAATATTGCTGCATTATTTTATAATATTTTTATTACTCCTATATATTAGAATAACATTTTTTAGATATTTTAGTAGTGGAACGACTAAATTTGACTTAATATGAAATCTATCGTTTCTTTCATTAAATTTCGAAAATAATTAGTAATTTTGAATTGGATACATGATATATTAGATAATCAATGGATTTGGACCTAGAATAAAAATTTTGTGAGGTATAAATCTATATATTATAACAAAAATAATCCGGGTTTTTGGTCATTTTGTATTGATAAATAAAAACTACATTACGGAAACTCCATCTATTTGGGGAGTATTGTGTAAATTTTATTTAGAATTTTATAATATTGATTCTTATTCAATAAATCTAACACTAAGTACCATCCTAGCCACTCTAAGTATGGGGACATCACCATATGCCTCTATAGAACTATTAAATGCTAAAATCTTAATTTTCAGCCTCATATTTTAAATTCTTTATTTTATGAATAAGATACAGTAGGCGTATTTGGATCTGGATAGTTATTCTTGATTTGGATTCTAAATATATATAAGTGTATGTATTAGGTGAATAATATTGCTATTGTTGACGTTACAGTATGATAACCACCTCTATTTTAAAATATCTAAATTAGGTATTTTTCCTGTACTACACGACAGTTCACTTTACATTGGTTCCAAGCAATCTAAGCAATCTGTTTAGAGGTCTAAATTTAAACATAGTATTCCTCCTAGTTCGTATATAGATTTTGAAAAAGATAAATCAGGAGTCTAATAGTTTTCCTTGGATACAAGTCGCCTCCCTTTGGCAGTTAAAGATTTTGAAAGAGCACTCAATGCGTTTTTTCTAACAATTCTTTGGATCATTTCATCTATTACTCTATTTTATATTTTTTAATGTTATTGATTAAACATTTCATAATTATATTTTATTGATTTACACTTCTTCTAGAAATCTAAACTTATTTTTTATATCGAAATTGCCTCATCATTATCCTTTAAATATTTTAAGGCAAATAACATCTCATTTTCACCCAATGAGGATATAATTTTTGCTAATTACAATTGAAAAATACTTAACACTCTTCCTTTTAACAATAAAACAATAAATTCCAAAAATAATTAAAAAATAATTTGAAAAACCCAATGAAATTAGCCGGAATTTTCAATATGCAAAGTACTTTATTGACATGCAAATTCTGATGAAAAATAATAAAATGCAACAACAAATGCACCAAAATTTGTATTTTAATATTTTTTTTCTAATTTTTCCCATTTTACACAATCTCTATTTTTAATTGGAAAACATATATTTACTTTTTACCTGTTTATTCGAATTTTATTTATGAACAAAAAACAAAATTCTCTTAAAAAAGGTAGGCAAAAAACTTATTTGATTCACTGTATAAGTATACACATGTATAAAATCGACAATCTTAATATACGAAAACTTACATTTGGGTTGATTCAAATACTTGGGACTGATTGCTAAAAAGACGATGTAAGTGCTATAACCGATCACTACCGCCAAGAAACCAATTTGGAACTAGTTTTAAAAGTCTTGACAGACATATGAATCTGAAGTCTTGAATTTAAATAAATAAACGCATAAATACAATATTCAAACAAATACGTCTATAACTACTCATGTAGGGTACTTGTAGACCAACTTATTACAATTCCAGGGAGATCATATAAAATAATGGTAATAAAACACACGATCTAATTAGATCGTTTTGAAAGAGTAGCACGGAGCGCAAAAGATTCAAGTAAAATTTGAATAACTTTGAGATTCAGCAAAGACTAAAAAACGTACACAAACAAATTAAACCAAGAAAGAGAGCGAGAGAAACTATACTAAAGAGATATAGGGTAGTGATCGCGAGAGAGAATTTTTGATGTTTAAAAAAAACACTACAATATTTGTATTCATAAGTACAACTTTGAGACGGAGACGTGCGTATTGTATCTGTGTGTAATTATCAATGGCTGATTGCCTAATCTTAATGGTATTGGTTTTGTCTCTTGTAGCTGTGTTTTTGCCAGTTGCTTGCTGTTCATGTTCAATTTCTATTTCTAAGTGTGTGTTTCAGTCTGCTTGTGGCGCCATGCATGACGCCGCTGTCGTCGTTACTATTATTTCTTTTATTACGTCAGTGGCGCCCACTGGCGCCTGATGTTTAAGCTGCTACCTTCAACTGATTTAATAATTTGTTGCTACTTAGTTCAGTAACAGTAACTAAATAACTGACTGGCTTGCTTACGAACTGACTAACTCGCCTACTAGACTGATAGACAGTCAGACTATAGATATACATAGTTGTATATGTTTGTATGTATGCATGAGTTATTATTATTTTTTTATTTCATTTTATTCGTTATTTAGCCTGACTAACTGCACGCAAACAAAAAAATATTCAAGTGTGCACAAAGGAAACTGTTTCAGTGCCAGCTAGACGCCGCTAATGTGGTCGTGTTTAGTCTACTCTAACGACATTTTTAGTTTGATGTTTGGTGCCACAAACAAGGTGTGATAAGGAACAGAAATTTCAAAATAATTAGATTTTTTCAATAAATTACTATCTTATGAAAATGAATTTTGAACATGTTACTAGATATTGTAATGTATAAAATTAACAAAAAGACAGACAGACGGGCGTGCGGACGAAAGGATACATAAGGCACCAAAACTTTTATTTCAATCTCCCTTTGCTGATTTGTTAGCAGAATAAATGTATAAGAACATGAACACATATACTGTCTATTTGGCAATCTGTCTGAATACATTGTTGACTCTTGAGTAGAGTTAAGCGACTGTCAGGCATTAAATTTAATGACAAGAAAACACAAGAAAACTAAAAGAAAAACAGAGAGAAAAAGAATAATCTGAACTGAACACAACATGAAGATGAAACTCTGCAGACAACATTAACATTAAACTGTCGGCGTCTATATACTAAATCTGTTTTTCTGTCTATATTCATTGTCGTCACCGTAACCATTGTCTATAACTTGATGTCGGCTGATGAAGGTAATTTACCAACAACTTAACCGTCTTGTCTATACCCGATCAAAATTACGTACATTAACACCTAACATACCCGAGTATGTCTATACATACCGGGGTCTTGATACATGAGGTAAAAGTAGAAAATTGGTCATAAATTGGTTTAAAATATATGTATATACTAACTAATTTATATAGAAAACATTACTCTGAAAGCATAGTCCAAACTTCAAGCCGATACGATATATAGATCTCGAGTTATCACTTTAAAAATGAAAAACATACCCTTATACATATTGGTTTAATAACTTAAAGTCGTTTTATGAAATAAAAAAGGTCCTATGCGTTCGTGTTCTTTATTTTTTGTAGACCTTGTAGAACTTTCAAGTTCCTTATTGTAAGTTTGTGTCACCTAAAACTAAACTCATTTTTAAATACGATTTATTCCAACCAAAACAGATTTCTTTGTATTTTTAGAAATTGATTGATAAAAATATTCGTCAAAAAAGTATATTACTTTTTCCCGAGCTTTAAAAAGGTTTTCTCGGCAAATGCCTTGAAGTTTTCAATATCTACTCTAAACAAAATTTTAATTTTTTAATATAAAACATTTTCGATATAAACAGATGCCATTGTTTGGCAGTGACATCTATACGAAAATAATTAAAGGATAGGGGCAGCTGTTTACCCCTCTTATAAAATAAGCTTTTAAAAATGTATATACATATAAATACTATTAAAGTTTCATGAACAATTGTTTAAGAATGGTTTTAGAAAATCGATTTGCCGCGGTAGGTTTTTGCACCAAGTCAGAGGTTTTCGTTATCAGAACACTACTGGCTACTACGTTATAACCCTAATGTACATACATACTTACATTACAATTCCACATTGTAGGGTATACAATAAATCGATAAAACCGAATTCATTTCGGTGGACTTTATACTGTTTTATATTAGGTGCAATATTGCAAAATTGATGATGATGTATGTAGTTCTTTTTTACCTGATTTTATTCCTCAATAGCAACAAATGTTAATTCTATTGTTTCGTTATGCACAAAAAAATATTTCAACCATAACAATAAGGAAAACACACATGCAATCATTTATCTGATAAATTTACCACAGGCGCCACGTTACCTACAACATTTAGCAACAGTAATATGAAGTACGATGAACGATTCTTGTCTGTCCGTTTAATGAATATCGCTTGAAATCCAAAAAATATATCTAAACAATACCTAAATTTAAGTAGAGTCATATTAATTTGTTTCAATTTCAGAACAATTAAAATGTTTTGTTAACTCAATATTTATATAGAATTGATTTGTTTCTATAATTAATGTAAACATATTTATTTTCCTTTATAATTTCAGATCAATGAGCATTTTGGAAATAATTGTGTAAACCGTCAAAAGTGTAATATTTTTATTGTAACTCAAAAATATCCCAACGATATTGCCTTTTTGTGATAGTTTGTATATCTATGTATCTGTGAATAAAAATAAGTGAAACATAAATACGCGTTAAAAAAAATAAAAGTAAGCTCTCAAAATTAGGGGTCGGTAACAAGGTGGCCTTCTACGAAAAAATAACTTAAAGCGAATAATGCAAATAGGATAAGATCGATGTTACCACTACATTTAATGTCTCTCCATGAAATTTCAAAGCGAGAAGAAAGAACTATGGCGTTATGCGTCAAAAAACCTAACAGCTCCTGTCCGTGGGATGACCAGACAGCAACCACTGCCGCATCGCCTTCCACATCAACGCCTCCCTCAGTCCCGAGAGTTTGCCACAAGAATGCTACAACCTCCCCAGTCAACGTTATTGGGCTGTTGCGACGGCTATGGCGAGAGCTCAACGTCATCGATGAGCATGTTGAGGCAAGAAAATGTCAGTACCCCTCCACCTCCCTACAGTTCTGTGCCTCAACTGGATTGTTCCACGAATGCAATGGAGCAGGACTATCGCTTGACATTTCGTCAACATCAGACATATGCCACAGACGGAGAAACAGAAACATCAGTCTCAGCGACAGATTCCGATACGGGTTACAATCGAAAGCAAGCACCCAGCAGAGATGGTTGCAACTACGTAAACACTGGCGACATAATGCACGCCGACGATTACGAAAAATTGACCGAGACCAGCACGTCCAGCAGCTACCAGTTAACAGCGGAGCTGCAGAAGAAAGCTCGACGCACGTCTCCTCAACCAACAGTCCCAACAAATCCCCCAACAATTGCAACGACAGCATCTTCCACGACATCCATCGCCGCTACCGCTGCCAAGATTCTAAGGAATTGCTGTGGCGGCACTTTCGGTTCTTCGAATTCTGTTACAACCAACCCTTCCAATACGAATACCAGCCACAACAACAACAATACCTGCAACAAAGTAAACTACGAATACTCAAGAAGTGGTTCAGATCAAGTGGCCAACAATGGCAGCATCATCAACTATACACCCGAACAACATTTCAGCACCCTTATGAAACAACTCAAGAGCAGTCAAATAACGTCACTGCTAAAAGCAGTGAAATCCCGACACGATCAAGTAATCCCCATCACTCCAGCAACCAGCACCACCTCTTCCACCTCGTCTCAGCGCTGTTGTGTTGCCAACTACCAAACAAATTGTATACTAATACGACGTGCCGAAATTCTCGGCGAAGAACCATATGTGATAGCATGTCGCCTATTTTTTTGGCGAGATCTGAAAAACGCCTCCCAACTAAAACGTCTGCCCGTGTGTCCAAACGAACGCGATCCAGTGTATGTATGTTGCAATCCATTACACTGGTGTCGCATCCTCGAAACAGGTATGTTGTACATTCACTGGTTTATTTTCTTTTTATATCTCTCAATTTCCTTGAAACGCCAGCAAACAAAATATACATACATATGTATGATCATTGTTCAACCGATCCCATACAACGAATGAAGAAATTACTTTATTCAAATTTTACATTTTTGAAAATGTATATACATTTTTGCACTCGAATGAATTGAACACAACATACCAAAGGGTAACTATTTCAAATACTTTGAATGTGTCTATAAGCGTTTTTGGCGACGTTTCGCCAACTAAACAAATAATAAAATCAAGCTATAATGAAAACAAATAACAAATATAAAAAATAAAACGAAAACACAACCACGCGAACTCTATGGCAACGGGTAGAATTTTTTCCTGGCGCCACTTGCTAAATTTACGCAAATCGTTTGTAAAGAATTTAGCCGCCATCATTTACTACTACATACACGCATTTACACACTTACTATGTGTGTTCTTGTTCGCCAGTATGCACTCACATTTACATATATACATTGTATGCAGTTTAAAAAATCCAAGATATTTTCGTTCAATCACTGATCAATTTTCCACTCTCGCTCACTCTTCCTCTCTATCATCAAATAAAACATGCTCTCTGGTTAAGGAAAGCACAACAGGCCTATTTCTTCCTGTTTTCAAACTAACGAAATAACTCGGGTTAACTATGTATAATGTTTATATGAATCAATCAATTACAAATATATAATTGACAATCAGGTGTTTAAAATAACTACAAGAAAGAAGTTCCATTATACGATGGACTGTAGTTAAGTGTCTTGGTGACACTCAAGTTATGACTTTCTGAGCTCTCAAAATAAATCAATATAACAAACTATCTATACTTAATGTTCGGACGCTATTATATCCTCTGTTGAGCTATTACTATAATTAGAAAGACAATTTATGGGGAGACTTATAGAAACTTTGCTGTTTATTAACTTACAAATAGTCAATTTTAAATTATTTTCTTAAAAGGTTTCATTCGTTACGAAGAAATATTATGAGTTTCTTCAAAAACCTTCGGTGACTTTCGGTATATTTTTGTAAATCTCAGCTCTTGTTAAATACCTTGAACTCTTTGATTAGTACAAACATGTTGACATGTCCATATATCGTATATAGGGTATTCAATTTGTTAAGTACATATTTTGAATAAATTATTTCTGGCCGTGAGATCATTGTTAAGAATTTCTATTTTTACTTTTTTTACAATAACAACAGCAAACATACGATAATACTTTCGTACATTTGTAAGTCAGACAAGTCAACTTAAGTCGAGTCAAGTCACTTAATGGCCATTATTTGATTTAGTTAAAATCAGAGAATATTGTCTAAAACAAACGTTATCTTTGGGTATGTGTCTATCCGTCCGTCCGTGTTTCTGTCTGCCTGTCGACGTATGTGTTTATCTGTATAATGTTTTAATGGTTTAATATTCTTATTAGTTGCTCTTTTCGTAGTTATTGTTGTTGGTTTTAAAGCCAGTTCTTGTATGTTTGTCCATATGTATAGAATTAAGTGATTCTTAGTCTATAAAAACAAACAATTTATACTCGCACACAAACATATTGACATGTTAGCTCATTTAGCCAACTTGTTCATTTGCTTTACAATAAAACTTAATAGCGCACAGCAATAGCAACAACAATAGTACAAAGAAACAGCAACAATATCAATAATAATAACGACCAACCGACCATTAAATCAACTTACCGACCGACGACGACAGCGGTAGTTGAAAATAATTTTGCGGCAGCAAGAGCAGCAACAAAAATATAATAAAAAGTAAAAAAAACACACAACAGAGATATACGAACAAACGTATGAATGTATGACCGTTTGTATGAATGTGTATTTAAAATTGTGGTCTGTCGGTCGTTGGCGCCTGAATGCTTGGCGCCACTTTATGTGGATACTGCCATAAATATGAATGTATCTGAGTAAACGGATGAGAGTGCTTTATGAATTGTTAACGTGTGTGTGACGAAACTACACATTTAACATACATACACTTATTCACTAACTAACAAATTCACTCACTCACTCATAATAGGGAGTGAGTTGGTGAGTACACAGGTTAGTAATTTAGTTTAGTTTATTCCTTAGTTAGTTAGTTCAGTTTTATATATACATTCAAATATTGGAATGACGACTGTCTTAGTTTGTCTGCATTTGCGTGCATTTCATGAATTATACTACATAAATACATATGTACATCCATAATTTTTCTCTTTATTTCATTATTATTCTTGTTTGTGTACAAGAGAGAAGGCAAAGATACCAACTCACTAACTAAGTAGACAGTCAAACTGACCGTCATACAAAATGTTGTTTGACTGCCTGTTAGCCAGAAAGCAAAAAAATCTGTTTACGTTTGATGGCTGTATTGCCTGTAAAGGCAGCAACAGCAGAGGTGGTCTGGTATAATCGACTACAATATTTTTATTACTATTATACAGATGTGTGTGTAAAACATTCATACCATCTCCCCTGCAGTTTTAAAGATAGTTTTTATCTAGCTGTATATCTACTTAGGCTATGTATAGTCAGATCTTACAACCATCTCAAATCTGACAATGTATTGAATCCGTGGTTAGAACTGTTAAATCATTTGATGGAAATTCTTAAGGTCTAGTTTTCATTAAATTGTAATATTAAAAATATTGTCATGAAACAAAAAAGCCAAAGCCTTGCTTTTGTTTTACAATGTGCCGACGATGCTTTTTCTTACAATGTTACAAGACAAACATTTTAAGTTCACATTTAGACATATTCTAAAAAAGCTTTACATAAAAATTTGTCATTTTATCGAAACGTTATTTAATCTTATAGAGTTCTATATTAATAATGCGGATTTCCCCAGCATTTATAAGTTTGTCACATTTCTCGCTGCATATGTGTGAAAATAGCAAAAATGTTCTGTAATTTTTAAATCAAGTACAACTAAATGGTTAATAGAATCTATACATTTTTGGAATTTAAAATTTCGATAGTTTTTTCATATTATAGCTTGATGAGAATTATTATTAAATAATAAATTTACTAAGATATAGAAAAAAATCTACTGGATCACTCGATTGGTCCGAGTTATCGTTTTAAGAACCACAAGAACAACATGTTGCCTATAGGGACTACATACTTGCAACTTTCGCAGTCTATAAAATATGTGCGTACATTTATTCATACTTACATACATTTGTGTGATTGTATGGTTGAATGAGTATATTATTGAATGTCGGTGTTCAAGTAATTTAATCGTAAGTACATACACACTTACTTACATACGAATTTAATATTTTACTTGTTTAGTGATTTTAACTTGGCCATTTCTGCTGTAATAACTAAGTACATATTATTTTTATTGTGTTTACGTTGTCGATGAGCATGATGACGATGTTGTTGATATTTTGGTTGATGCTGTTATGTTTTGTTGTTGCTGTTGTCTTGTTCTTAAATTGTTTCCTTTTTTTAATTTATGTCAGATTCGTGACATCGTGTGTGCGCTTCAAGGATAGAATCCATTTATTTAACAAACAAACCATGTACCGAAGTATCATGATTCGTCAGCATTAGTTTTAGCCAGAAGCCAATATAACATCACATACAGATAATGAATATACATACATAAGTATATATGTATGTTTTTATTTACAGTATAGATGCAGACAGCTAATACAGAACTGACATGGGAATTTATGATCTCTTTAGATCAAAATACTTTTTTAAAAAAGCTATGTATGTTGTCAGATCTTACAATGTTGTCAGATCTGGCAATGTATTCCAAAAAAATTAGCAACTGGAAAATTTAAGTTCTAACAATTGTATTCCATTTGTCAGTCCACATATCTATCTATCCATTTTTATTAAATTTTTTTTAATAATTTTGTTTCACTTGCATAAAATTCACACATCTGACAATAAAAATCGTATTTTTTTACATTGTTCTGCCAATTTAATATTGTAATTTAATATGTACCGTACAATGCTTTGACACTGACAACCCTGTATACATATCTTAAGTTAAATAAATTTAATTATGAGTGATTTAGAATAAAACTACATACATATGTATATAAAATCAAAATTTTAAAATCCAATTTTCCATCCTTGATGAATACTCTTTACAAACGTATATATGTCGTTAAATTTGTATATAAGTTTTCAACAGAAGAATGATCTGTTTCATTTTATCGCATCAAACATCTAATTTACAGTCATTGAAAGACTTAACATCTCAGTGATTTCTAAAAATAGACTACTCTTTCGATTTTTGTTTATCCAAACAACTATTAAAATAAAATACTTGTTTGATTTGAATTCGGCGATCAGAATGTTTTGCATTTAAACATATTGAAGATCTAAACTTTTTTGTATTGCTTTTATTATAACGTTAGAATCTAAAGATCTGATTTAAATTTCTCCAATGCAACAATGCATTCCTCATATTCTCTGTGATTTTGTAAAAAAATACGAACATGAGCTGAACTAAAGGGTATGTAGTAGGAGAAAGAGGAGTTTTTTATTTCTTTTGGTAGGTATCAGACACACAAATCGTGGCAAATTAACTGTGCATATGGACTTAGTCGCTGACTGCTACTACATATGTATGTTTGTTGTATTCTGTTTTTTCTGTGGTCGCTGACGTTTAAATTGATTGCGATGATACTCGTCGTATTGTTTTTTAAGTTTGGTGTTTGTTTATATAATCTTTGATGTTTTTCCTTCGTCAATAATTTGGCGTTTATTTGAGCAAGAATTTATAGGTACAAACTTACACTCATCCGTTTGAATGTTTTTCATTTTTGCTTAATTCCTACTAACACAAAAATTTTAAAACTTTGTAAAACAGGTAGATGCTGAAAACGCACAGCACTTTTGCATTTAGTAGTTTTGTATTTTATGTATTTATGTTTTTTTCAAAGAAATTTTAAATTTAAGAGAAATGATTGGCCGGAAATGTTTGATAATCTAAGTAATATTTGTTTTATTTGTTAAATCTCAGAATATTGTTATTATTTATATAATATACATAAGATCATGAACAATCAAGCGAATATTGTGGTGGCAGCACCAAATTTTATTATATTCGTTTATAAAACAATTAGTATGCATATTTATTTTTAAATTAAATTAAATAAAATAAAATTAAATAAGAAAAAAATTCAAAATCAATGATGATTATCCTTTAATTCAGCATTCCAAATAAATTTTGGGGTACTGACAACAAATACATACATATGTATCTTGCTCTTAGCTTTGCATAACTTTTGTTTTTCATTTTCAACAATCATAATGTCAAGAGGCCATCATCATTTCTATTCGTCATCTTCGCAAGCAGCCAACTTTTCAAAAACAACAATCAATGTACAATTTTTAAGTGAAGTTTATCAAAAAAAAAAAAAAAAATACTAATAATATGAAATGGAATCTTTTTGCGGCAGTTAATTTTCAAAGAATCCATAAACTGACATTAACTTAAAATGTACAATATTTAGTGAAAAGGCAATACCTTTAATACTGGTTATATGCCCTTTATCTAAACAGATAAAGAGTAAAATAATAGCAACAGAAATTTGTGTCTTGTTAATACTAAATATGTATTAAGAAAATTATTTTACTAATTTACAAATTTTTTAAACTTTAAAATTCTGGATTCATGTCATAAAAAATTTCAAGAATTATATCTTTAAATTGCTATGTTGTTAGATCTTAAAATCTTGTAAACAAATTCAGAAAATGTCTAAAAACCATGTCAACTTACAGCAAAAATGCTGTTCTGAACATTTTTCTGCCAACGTTGTAAGATGTAACCACCGTGTATATATAATTAGGTTACAATTCAAAGCACAGTGCGTAAAAACAACAATATTTAAATATTAATATCAAATTTCTAAATAAAATTAAAAGAATTATTAAAAGTGTCCTATAACACTTTGATGTTTAATATTCCCAGAAATCAAAATCATAATTGTGCTATGCTATTATATTGAACAGTATTGTAGATTTACACATACATACATACAATCACTATAAACAACCATATTTGTAAAGTTTTTTGCACATTCCATCTCCAAACTTACGTATACATATGTACATACATATATACTTTTAGTATGATGAATATTATTATTTCGTTGTGTTTGTTTCTTATTTTCGTCTTCTTTCGGTCCTTAATATTGGCGGCGGCAAATAATATTCAATGATAAAGTAAAACAAAAAAAAAAACAAAAGCAATGATCAATTCCAGGAATTATAGCGTGTACCATTGATGCATCTTAAAGTTGAACAAAAGCAACAACAACGACAACAAAAGTCAGAACAAGGAAAAGACCATTATTATCCATACAAGACGACGATGTTGATGACTAGCTTAAAAGCTTCGGCGCCATGTACCAACAAACTTGTTATTGCTTTTTTTGTTTTTACTGTAATTCTGATTACTTACTACCAATTATTGGGAAAAGTGTTTGTTTTTGTAGTTTAAAAGAATGCAATCTTTTAAAATTCAAAGAACATGATTTTAAAAACACACAACCACCACACAAACAGTCAACCAGTCATTAATTTAATGATCATACTTAAAACTAAACAGGAAATTTGTTTAACTTTATTTAAGTTCCTGTCATTTTTTTAATGGAATCATAGTTAACACAGTATGTAATTCAATTAAATTTCATTGAATTGTTTGTAATTTGGAATTTCGAAATTCATGTCATCCATCCCAATTGGAGACTCAATAATTGCATTTGCTTATCGTACACAGACAACAGAAATATGTATGTAGTGCTAATGTTTTGTTTTGTTTTGTTTTGATTAACGAACATTTTATTTATATTTTATACATAATTAATAATAATAATAATAATTGCCTCCTTATAATTAGGTTCGTAATTTGTATTCTAAATGCTCGCTAAGCAAACATTAAGTATTGTTGGGATCTTTAAAGCTAAAAACAAATAAGAAATTATTCGCGGAATACGACCTCTATAAGACTAGATCCTATAATGGAAAATTACAGAATTTTCAAAATGATGACCTGTACTCTATATATACATACATATAGAATTAGAAAATAATTTAAGCCGATTGTTATAAATTAGGGTTGATATAGGACAAATAAAATATTTAATATCCTGCAGGCAATACAGTTTAATCTTATAAATAAAAGAACTAACTAACTTCCGTTAAATATTGATAGTAAAATAAATAAAATGTTATTTTACCAATATTTCAGTTAAACAAGTCAGAAATTGCAGCCGGGCGAGGCCGTTTAATACCCTACACCTATTACAAAAATAAAATGTTATTTAGTTTTCATAATAAAGCATTTAAAGCATGTATGTATGTATGTATGTATGTATGTATGTATGTATGTATGTAACATGTTCCTTTACAAGATAATATGAGAATGTAACTAACAACATTATCTCAGTAGCGAAAATGTAATCATTTAAAAGCTGCTTTCAAAACTGCAGGGTATTTACTCCATAATATTTTGTTCATCGTTATTAATCTCGCTTGTTTCGTGTCTGCTATTTGTGTGATTTTAATGACGTCGAGTTGTTGTTGCAATTAATTTTTTATGTATTGTAGTTTGCCACTCCTTTTTCGTTTCTGTTGTAGTTTTAATTTTTGGTTTAATTTTTTTCAATCGAATTTATAGCTTTTAGTAGAGGATTAACATTTTTGTATAGATTTTTGTTAATGACTTTTGGTGTGATATTAGATTCAATAAAAACACACACAAACCAAAACGAAAGTTCATATTGACGAACAATAACAACAGTAAAAAAATCAAAATAATTTGAATGAGTTTTTTAACTTTGATTTGGTGTATGGATTGACAAAATATATTTCCAGTGGTTCCGCGTATTGCTGTTTACAAATTCATAAAAAATCTATTTACTCTTAACAGAGAATTGAAAATTAAAAAAATAGTATAAATAAAAACAGTAAATATCGTAATAAAGTAATTAAGAACGCAAAACCTTTTTGTTTAATAGATACCCAGCAAAAAAATTTTGAAGTTGTTCAAGAAGAAGGGATATGTTCATGATTTCTTTTGTACTTATTCTTGTTAATGCATTTTAAATACAAGCCAAAATTCTTATAAATTTGTCATAAGTGAAGCCATGAAAAATTGCACCCAATGCACTTATGTAAAATTCTGTTATAGAAATTGTGAAATTCACTATAATTTGTTATTCTCTCAGGATTCAAAAGAAACGTGCATTTCATATAATAAATATTTTAAATAACACTAATTTTATTAGATTTTTGTATTTAATTTTTGTTAAAATTAGTAATATTAAGTCCATTTTAACATCATGTTTAATAAGAGTAGAAAATACAAAGTTGGCTGAATGCTTAACGGATTTTTAATGCATATATATATTGGGTATTTTTACTCTAAATGAATCTTAAAGTAGTCGAAATAAGTTTTAAATGTTTTATTGTGTTATCATACTTATATAATTTTTAACAATATCACACTAAAAACAATTATTTAAATATTAAAAATTAATTCATAATACTTTTAACAATGCATTTTAAAATAAATCATAGATTATAAGCACTCATTTTAATGACGTGCTATTATTCCAAATACGAACCCATGCAAAATAGGTTTATTGGCTATAGTGGGCATTGCATCTTTCATATTAAGAAAATATTAAATCAGTATATCTCAGAAAATATAACAGTCTAACTCCTCAAATTTTGTATTAAAATATATTTTATTTGATACGATAGTGACAAACACACTGACATCCAAAAAAACAACAACTTTAAAATAAATTTTTAGTTTATGTCTCATTTAAGTTTTGCGCGTGTTTTTAGCCCAGTTTACATTATTTGTTTTAAACAAACGAATTTAAATAAAAACAACAGCAAAAGACTTTTTGACGAAAAGTTTATGAATGAGATAGATATTCAATCATTTAATTCGCTATTTGATAAAATTGAAATACAAAACAAAATCTATGAATGAGTTAAAAAAAATAATAAAAGCAAAACACATGTTTACTGATTAAATTAGTTTTATTTTATTGTTTGATCTATTGATTGAATCGGCCGTCCGTCTTCGGTTATTGATCTATAATGATATAATTTATTACTAAATATACAATTTACAAAAAAATATGTGATGATCCAAAAGTGTATGTATGTGTGTGTTTATATAATAGATTCTAGATACATACATAATACATAGTACTTATATATGTGAATATGATTATATTCGTATTTAAATATACATATACACACATTTTATTTAAATTTTTACATAAAAAATACTCATTTGAATTTTCTAACTTAAATAATATAATAAGTTATAATAAAACAAGTAAGAGTGCTATATTCGGCTGTGCCGAATCTTATATACCCTTCACCATAGTGTATTTTAAACATAATTGATCTTACAGTCTAGTTAATAAAAACATTAAAAAAATTTGAGTTGATTTAAGCCGAATGTTTCGGCGGCGGCTCAAGCAACTAAATATAGTTCGGCGGCGGCTAAGCTCCGACTCGAAGCCGGTCGACTTCGACCTCTGATTCATTGCTGGTAAACATTGACGAGACGTAGATTTTGTTTTTGTTTATCGTAAAAAAATTGTTTTAAAAAGCACTTGAAAAAAATTTGTGTTAGTTTTAAATTTCAAACTTACATTATTCGCATAAAAATTATTGTACAATAACTCACAATCTACTCTCATATAATTGAAAACGTTTTAAATACTTTTTTCTATTCATCAAAAAATATATTTGCAAAACAAAAGGGAAAATTATTTTATTTTAACAAAAAATGCAAATCATATTTTTTTGCTGTGTATACTTTGTATGTTTGAATTCCAAACATACAAAAAAATACACAACTGAATAAAACCAAATACATCTACACACACACGTGTACATCTTTTTCTATGTACAGAGTTTTTAGTGTTTTTGTTGCTTTTTTAACAATTTTTTGATGAAATTTTCAGAGGTTGTCTCGGTTTTTTGCTCATATCTATTATTATTATTATTTTGCTCATATCTATTATTTACCGACCGATTTTGCTGATTTTAAATAGCGATCTTCTCGAAAGCATGTCTAATAGAATTATTGAAGATTCAGACATCGCCGATATCTGGGGTCCTCTAAAAACTGATTTCAACAGACAGACAGACAGACGGACATGGCTTAATCGACTCCGCTATCTATAAGGATCAAGAATATATATACTTTATAGGGTCGGAAAATTATATTATAGAAATTACAAACGGAATGACAAACTTATATATACCCTTCTCACGAAAGTGAAGGGTATAATAATACATACTTACATATCTAACCACATTTCTGTTAAAATACATATTTACATATGGTATTCTATTAGTATTTACGAGCAGAATATATACCCAATTACAAGTGGATTATCAGACATCGTTAATCCTTCTTATTATGTTAAATCAGATAACAAATATAAAAGAACTTAGTTTAAGATTCTAAAGTTCAATAAGTAAATAGAAGTTTAATTCCCTTTTGTAGAATGTTAGATATTAAAAAAATACTAAAATTAAGTATACAACCCACGTAAAGCATATCTGCGACGTTAAATTATTTTTTTTTAAAATTTAAGGAAAATTTTAAGAAAAAATTTAACAACTTACATTTAAAAATTAATAGTGTAATTAAACTTTTACAATATTTTTTAATAGATAATCTAATATATTTCGATTTTTCTTTCTTTCAGAAACTGCTCCACCTCCATATCAAAGGCAAAATATGAATCAAATCGAAGGTAATTAAAAATAAACAAAAACTTCCATGATTCTCAGTTTTAATTTGACTTCTACAGGCAATAGTTCATGTTATTTGGAATTAAAATGTCTTTAGACATTTGCAAATAGTTCTTAATAAATAAGCAAAAACTTCCAAAGAAGCGAAAAAGTCAGAAATTATTTATTGATAGTATTGGAAAAAAACTGCAGAAAATATGAATGTTATAGGAGGGATGTTCTTTATTAAAGTTTCAATATCTATATTTCTGAAGTAGTGCTCGAGAAGTAATTTTTAGTAGACTTATTTGGACTTATATTACTGCAGAAAATATGAATGTTATAGGAGGGATGTTCTTTATTAAAGTTCCAATATCACTATTTCTGAAGTAGTGCTCGAGAAGTAATTTTTAGTAGACTTATTTGGACTTATATTACATAATATTCATTTAGAAGAATTTCGTATTTCGTTTATATTTTGCTATAAGGCTAAGCAATTATGTATAACATTCAAATTTCTCACTAGACACTTCCTTAATCCACAAAATTTTACCGTAAATAAAACCTTGGAAATAGTTAATTTAAACTTTGAGATAAAAATTTCTATAAAATTAATTGTGAAAAAAAAATTTTGTTTGATTTTGACTTCTTATTAAAGGACAATGATTTTCATTTTTTCTACATACATACATACATACATACATATGCATATGGACATATATGTAGAATATGTATATGTACACATTTCAGGATTAAATACATACAAATTTGTCAGCAGTACTACAGTTAGGTGTCAAGATATAATTTAAATTTAACATAAACAAGAAATAAAACTTTAAAAACAATAAAAAATTAATTTTTAAACATTTAAAAATAAATAAAATTAAATAATAAAGCAATACACAAAATCCCATTCATTACCTTTAGGTGAGCGTGTAAAGAATTTTGTGTGTATGTATACTTATTACGGTTTACATAAAAATATTTGCAAAAGAAAAATAATTAAATCAAATAAAAAAAATTATTATAATTTTGGGAAGAAAAAAAAATTGTGGCGCCGATATTTGCTAAAGCAAACAAACAAAACTGACGTCTACTCCCACCTTTGCACTGCTCCACACTTTGTCCTGATTGCTGCTGGTAGTGTTGGCGGGAGCTGCTGTTTATGTTTGTGTTTCGGCGTCGCTTGGTGTTGTTGCTGGTATTTGTGCTGTTTGTTGCCCTAATTCTTTTCACACAACACGTACATTCATTTATTCTTTCATCCATACAATAATATATGTGGCGATGGAACAAATGTGTATAAATTTGGTGGCGCCGCATTTATTATTCGCAAAAAAAAAACAAATTAAATAAAAAGCAAACACACTCAATTGTGTACTTTTTTTGCTGCGAAAAATATACAATGTTGTGTAAACTTGGATTTTTTCACTGTACATTGCACGTCCTTCACATACAACCAGGGATGGAAAATCCAATTAATGCTTGGTATTAAAAAAAATATAATAAATGTTTAGATTTGCTTGTCACTGTGTTTGAGAAAACGATCGTTTTCACTTTGGTCTTGTGTATTTGAAGGCCGGATCAGAATACAATATATTGTTAGTTTACAGATGTTGAATATTTTCAACTTTTCCAATTTTGACTAAATTCAACGTTACCATTTCTGGAAATAATATGTTATTGTTTGCTGCCATATCGAATGTTTTCAGATAGTAATAGCACATTTTGAACATTTTGAAGACAAAAATTACAAATTGTTACAAAATTGATCGCAGACAAACGTATTGTAGTGCTTTGATTAGATCGAAATATTTTTGGCACGCCAATGAGGTGGTATTAAAAAATTTAGTTTAAAGTAAATATCGAAAGCTTTTTCACCCTATACCACTATAGTGTTTGTAACACCCAAAAATATTAATCCTAGACCCACCAACGAATCGGGTCAGAATCACTTTCTTAGTTGATTTAGCACATACTCTTTTCTTAGTTCAAGGACCCCCGATTCGGTCCTTTAGGTTCGTTATTACATTAAATGTTCAACAATGTCAACAAAAAACTTAATTTTATAGAGCAATAAAGGATACTACTACAGATTTTTAATAGTGATCGGGCCTCATTTGACCCTAGCCCCCATACAAACTCCCCTTTAGAAAATGTCTTGAAGGTCTAAATTCACTTATAATTTCTAATAAAATGATAACTTTGAAGTAGACTTTAATTTTTCTACCAAAATTTGTAAGGATAGACCCATATTTACCCTTACTCCCCCAAGAGCCTTACTCCCCTAAGAGCCTTACAATAATACGTAAAAATATTCCACAATACGGTTAAAAAACACATTAAATGCTTTATTTTTAAAAATTATCTACTTTTTTAACATACTAACTGGTGTAGGGTATCATATAGTCCAAAATGTCTAACTATACAATCTTACTTGTATGTATGTATGTATGTATGTATGTATGTAGGTATGTATGTATATACGTATGTATGTATGTATGTATGTATGTATGTATGTATGTATGTATGTATGTATGTAGGTATGTATGTATTTACGTATGTATGTATATACGTATGTATGTATATATGCATATATGTATGTCTGAAATTTTTAAAGTCCTAAAATTTTGGAAAAATAAAATATAAATCTGGAACATTCATCAGAGTACGAACATTTGCATTGAATACTTTTATAAACCGCTCATTTTGTAAACTAATTTCAACACATAATAAACATATTCTAAACAATAAACATAATCTGAACTATTTTTTTTCTTTTAGGCGAAAATTCACAAAATTTAATAAACTCATCCTCGTTCGGAGGCACAGACCCAGAAAACATTCGACAAAACTATTCCGATCTACGTGTACGAGTTTCCGAATCAGTAACCACTGACGGCGAAGGTAATTTCAACAAACATATTTTTAATATCCAAATCTTTTTAAAATTTGTCATTTGATATTCTTTTAAATATCATGATTGATATAATTGCATATCCACATTCTGATTTTCTAGTACCAACTGTTCGATTGAGAGCCAGAATCAAAGTCAAGCTAAATTAAATTTAAAAAATTCCCGTAGAACTTTTTGTAGGCACAACAACGATATTGTTGTTGTTTCTGTTGTCTCTCTTCTTTGGAATGTATTTAGATTTCGTGAATAGAATAAAAATCAATTCAGTGTTTCAAATCAATTCAGCTGCTTGTCTAATTGATCTGTATCGGTTTCTCTTTCTGCAAATTCGGTTTTTGCTGCTTGTCGTTCTGTTGTGTCTGTCAAGAACAAGTAGTTGCTATTTTTGTTGTAGTATTACAGCTAAAGCGCCGCATACAAATGAACCAAAAGCTGTTGTTTGTTTGTTAAAAGAATGTCAAGATTAAGATTTGTCGTTGTTTTCTTATTATTGATGGATGGATAGATGTTATATGGATATTATAGTTGCTGTTGGAAATATTGTCCCTATTTAAAAATGAAATAACTATGCGCACAACAACAAACATTGTTGCAATTCATTGGCTTGTGTGTTTGACATCAACATCATTAACAAACAGTACAAAGTACTTGACTTGGCTTTTAATCAGTTTGAAATATTTATACAAGTACTTTTAGTAATAACTAATATAACATTAATGTTGTTGATTTTTATTCAATTTTATTTTATTTAATTTTTTTCATGCACAAACTAAATTTGTTTTCTTGTTTGCAAGAATCTTGAATTTATTTATGGAATAAATGGAATGAGAGTGGAAGTAAGACTGGCTTCATATACAAACTATGATGCTTATATATACATACGTAGGTACATACATATCGCTTATTTACTGCAAGACCGACATAAATAAAAATGATTAGAACAATGTTTAATGTTTTATGACATTTTATTTTTTAATATAATTCAAACATACTGCCGAATTTAAAAAAATAATATTTGAACTGATAGGTAGAAAAAGTCTTCAACAAAAATTTAGGAAATTTTATTGTCAACAGAAATATTAACATCTGAAGTCGTAGGAATCACAATAAGTATTTGTAACATTTGGCCCCATATATGTATATATGTCGCTTAGCGATCTCAAGACGACGTCTAATTTTTATTGGATATTTTGGAAATTTGTTATAGAAATTTTCAAATATTTCTCTAGAATTTTGATCTCACAAAGGTAACATTTAAAACATTACAAATATTAATCAATCTAAGTAGTAACTAGTTGCACTTTTTACTTCAGATATCCAGAAAAACAAAAACAGAGAAATTGTAACTCTAATGCTCTCTAGTATCTGCACATTCCCATTCATCTTCACACATCGATACAATTTAAAAGGCAGAGAGAACAAAACATGAAAATAAAACTCAACTAGCAAGAACAACATTACAAGTATCTGTGTGCCTACTTGGAATAAAATTTTTGTATATGTGTGTGTAAAACTCTGAGAGCCGCGACGGCAGCAATGAGTTTCGGCTCACTTGTTTGTTTATTTATTCAATGTTGTCGTCGTTTATCTTACGAATTTGTCGGCGTCAGCCCCACACAATAAACTCTGATGGCGGGGTTTCAAAGGGGATACTTGGGGGCTAGTAGTCATGTTTTCTTAGGCGCCAGGTTGCCGCGTCAAGTCGTCACTTTCTACAATATATTGATGATATTTTAACTTTTCAGCGATTGTGAGTGCGCGATTTTTTTATTCTCGTATTTTTGTTTTTGTATGTTTTTATTTAATTTTTCTTTTTATTTATTTCAACCAAATATTAAGTACAATAAAAAATGTATGGCCCTCTTTGGCATGTTTTTTTTCTGTATGTAGTCTGTATATTCGGTTATTTATTTTAGTTTTTGGAATTTCGAGGTGTGCGGCGTTAATACTTAAATAAATGTTTCATAATTACTTACTCAATGTTTGTTAAATTAGAAAATATTCAACTAATGCGTTTAATGCTTAAGAGCTATGTCTGCATAATTTTTTATTTTTATTTGCAATATTCTGAACTGATCTTGTAAATAAAAATATACAAATAGAACATGTTATTTAACAAAAGTACTAATGACAAAATTATATTGTTATAGTATTTTGCTGCTATACATACATATGATATGTATAAGATAATAAAATACTTATCTGAGGTCACAATATATTTTTTTTTTTAAATCTGAATTGTTTCTACTGAGAATACGTATTTTCTTAATTATCTGTTTCGACAGGCGGTTTCTTTAAACCTTCCTTTAAACATTTCATCAAGATTTTAAATTTTACCCATGGGTGCTGTGTGTTTAGTTTAACTGTATATATTTCTTTATTTTACTCGGTCTCTATGTATTCTTATCATTATTTTATTTAGTTTTTTTTCGTTTGGACGATGGATGATCTCAATGGTTTGATCACGTTTTAAAAATAGAGATTTTTCACGATTATCATATTTGACTTTGTTTACATTTAAGTACCTAGGAATACAGCTAGAATTTCAATCTGTATATTATTCGAATATTCTCTTTATAAATATGATTAGATTTTATTATTTTACTAAATTTTAGTTGTTACCAAAAAATAATATATGTATATGCTGGCTTTTGTAAAATCTTAAGTCGATTTTGTACTAAGTCAGCGGCCTACTTTCAAACGATGCGTATCCATGTAGTAAGTAGGAGAAAATTATTTTTTGAAATGCATCTCAAAAATTCCTTAATCATAAGCCAAAGATGCTCCTTAAACCCAATAAAAATAATGTTTTGTAAACTGTAAACATTTTTAATCTATTTTCCCTCTATCAGAATCGCTGTTATGAAATTGGGACTTAAAAAAAATATTTTTTTCTTCTGTTCTCCTGGTCAGTACAATAATACGCATCGACTGAAAGGAATTATTACTTATTACAATTTATTTAAGATTTATTAAGGGAAAGTTTTCATACAAAATGTATTCTATAAACCTTTGATAAATCATTATTAATTAGACTATGAAATCCCTTTTTATTTCATTTTTTTTAATTCTATGTAAGAAAAACTTATTTCTAAATAAGAAATAAAAAATGAATAAAATTAATTTATTTTGAATATTTTTGTTGTTGTAAATTATAGTGATTTTTTGACGCCTAAGTGCTTTTTTATATTGTTTATTTATTAGTTTGTATTTATGTGTGTATGTGTATGAGTGTTTGTTAAATAATGAATAAATATATTTTTGTTTTTGCAAATAATTTGTTTAAATTAAACTGGCGCCAGACATTTTGATAACTAAACTAGTGGCTAAACTCGCAAAATAAAATAAAAAAGTAGAAACGAATTAATAAGAGAATATTTGAATAAAATAATTTATAAACAATTATTTTATAATTTTAAAAGAAAATCAAAGCAAAGATTAAATTATTATTTATTTATTTATTTTTCTTATTAATTTTATTATTTGATGTGTTAAATACTGGCTTTATTCATGATTTCAAATAAAGTTTTATAATGCCGACGCTTCTTCCCGTTCTGAATAAAATGTGCAAAAGTATTCGCATGACCAAAGTTACAATTCATGAAATTTAATAAAAATAAAAAAATAATGTCCAGTAAAAAATACTTTGTTGTTTCGGAATGACGACAGTTGAATCTAAAGTGATAAGTATTTTAATTTTTATTTTTGATTTTTATTATTTTTTTTGCTATTTTAAGGTGCGCCACAGTCTTGAAATATTTTATGTTTTTGTTGTTATTGCATTTTGTGTGTGTGTATGTCATTGTACAATTAAGAATATAAACCACTGAACATCATATAAACAATACAAATATTTATATAATATTTATAAATTGACGCCAGTCCAGTCAATTTAAAATATTTACTGAACTTTCTATTACTCTTACTTAAAATGGCAAACCAAATAATAAGCTGACGAGTTATTTTTAGATAGAAATTCTATGTAGTGCAAACTTGTTAAAATTCCTCTAATTTTATTTTATTCGGGCATGTTTCTTATTACCTCTTTAAATTCTTTTACCTAATCAAATTTCTGTGGAATACATACTTTTTATAACATATTAATGAGAATTCCAGATGTACATTATCTAGAAAAGCTTTTGGTTGTGATGAATAAAAATATCTAACTATAATTTTTAAGGAATTAAATAACAGTATGCAAAAAAGAGTTGGCATACTTCAATAACAATCCCGGGAATAGACGTTATAGAAGCATCAGAATCCTTAGGATAATATAGATCTATAAATAAGTTTAAACTTTGTATTAATTTTATGTCATTGCCAAAATGTCTCACTGTGTATAAATAGTATTGTATATTACAGCATTTGATATTTTTAGCATTTTGCTGTGTTGGTGATTTATTTTATTTACTTGATTTAGTTTATTTAGTCGATATAAGAATGAACAAAAAATAAATTCCGAATCATTGATAAGAAATTAAAAACCCATTATATTGAAACTAAAAACCCATTCTTTTTAAGTTTCTACAGATGTTATTTCTTTCGCAATAATTGTCATTAAGATGGAAAGCTGAATTAAACATTTTAACACGTCGATGGCAAACAAGTTCTATATATAAGTATGTACTTATCCAAATTTTTATTGTTTTGATTTAGGGACAAAATTGCCAACACAGAATGCGATTTATTTATTCATTTACCTTTTACGCATACCTAGTAATGTATGTTTAAATGTAGAATATCATTGTCAGTCATTGCAACCAAAAATTACGTTCCCACGATCTCCGCTCCGAAACGACCCGATTCTCAATCGTAAAAAGATTGTCAACTCAGCTGTATCAACCGGAAGTTTTTTCCTAGGAAAGAACATCCAGTCGCAGCCAATATGTTACAACAACAAAAATTACAGTTATTTCCAACAACTTCGGACCACCTGATTGGCCTTAACTCTTAACAATCTCAATTTAATCTAGAAACTAGACATTAAAAAAACTTAAGCGAAAATTGTTATTACTTTTCTGAATTTTTTCTGTGGTGGAATATCTAATAAACAGTTTTAATCAGTACTAAGTACGAAAATGATTCCAGAAATTATTCAGGCATTTAATCTAAGTTTGTGACCAATTTAGTTAAAATGAAGGTCAAGGTCAATATTTCATTACAAATTATTTGAAGTTATAACAATTGACTGGTGATGGTCCTGTTTATATATTTTCTGATTACTTAACTTATTACAGGTAATTTACTATGTAATCACTTTAGTGTTTCGAAATAGTTTGCAGAGTAGATTTTTTTATTGTTCTTTCAAATTTATTTAATTTATCATTTGTTATTACTAGTTCTTTGCAAAATCAGAAAGAACCGTTGGGTATTGTCTTGACTCGCCTTTTTAGCGTTAAAGTGCGAGTAAAAGTATATATTTATTGTGTGTTTTGTACCCACCCGGTGTCTCAATATGTTTGTACATATATGTGCATTGTGTTGAAGTTCCAATTGCATTTTTTCCTTTTGTATTCTTTTTTATTTATTTTTTATTATTATTTTATACACACATTCAAATATCGTGAGTTATTTGCATTAAGTATGATGATGATTGAAAAATGAAATAATGATGAAACTGCTAATGACTATGGCTGCTTTTTAGTTGTGGCGACACAAGTTCCGTCGCTAACTAATATGGCGCCTAATGTTATTATTATTGTTTTTATATGTGCACACATACATACAAATGTACGTATGTAGTATTTTTGCGAGTGTTGTTTCTGATAATGCATAGAATCAAATTGGCAAGTCTAACCGGCTTAATTGGGTCGTGTTAATACAATTTTTTCCTCAAATTCTATTTAACGAAAGAAAATAAAAAGAGTATTTTTATTTGGAAATGGATTAATAGAAAATAAACGCAATAATTTCAAACAAATAGTGAACCAAAACCACAACAGCTACATAATAGTCATTAGGGGGGTCCTTAACAAACAAATACATATGAATGTTTTAGGTCATCTGAGGTAAAAACAAATCATTATTCACTTTAGTGTCTTTAATCAATCTTTTACCTTTTTCCTCACCTTATTTAAGAAAAATTTATTATTCCTGAGACGTTTGGTATGGGAAAGGATAAAATCGATTAACCGAAAAAAGATTGTAATAAAACAGCTAAGTTCGAACGCCATTTTCTTTAAATATAAACCTACACTGAAAAAAATCCATGCCTAATATATACGAAAAATGTCGTACATTGTACGAATCGTTCGTTGTTTCGCACCACGAAATTCTTTCGTAATATATACGAAATTGCAAAATATTCTTGAAAAAATTAATTTACATAAATTGAAAAAAAGGAATTTTGAATAAATATGGTAAATATGGTAAAATTTATGAAATATTAATTTATTCAAACATTTTTGTTCATTGTAATAATTTCGCCTTTTTTAAACAAATTCTACCTTTAGTTATTTGTTAAATATTGTTTATAGTAAATCTGTTATATTTAAATTCATTTGCTTATGAAACGTGTTTAATACTCGGAATATTAATAATTTTTTTGTTTATACTTAATATGGAATGGATATTGCCCTAATATACACATACACTATTATAATGACTATAAAAACACCACGCGTTCCTAATTTATTGGTTGCTCTCAATTGTAGCAAAACAAAATTAAAAAATAGAGAAATTTCATGTTTTTCCTTTAAACATTTAATCTACATTTTTTGTAGATTACAATGTTTTGAAAATGAAAGTACAGGATTCTCCTTAATATAAGAAAAAATCTTATACCAAAATTTAATTAATATTTTCAAAAAAAAAAAAATTAATTTTTTAATTACAATTTTAAAAAGCTTTTAATTGGAGCATTGGACTTGCAGTCTGAATTTAAGTAAATATAGATACATATTAGATATAAAACATATGAACGTATGCAGTTTAATTCGAAAATTTTCCAAAATATTTTAATATTTTCTCGTTTGGATTGAGATATTTAATGCTGTTGGAACATTAATTGCACTTACACACGTACATACATTATGTATAAATAAAATATTAATTTAATTATAAAACTCACATTATCCCTTGTGAACTGTACAGCCATTGCGGCACTAAACCTTATATTTATATCCCAAAAAACATTTACAGGAGGGGGAGGTCAATGTTCCCATCTCTATTTTTTGAAGTACATACCCTAGATTCTTAATCGACACTAAAATAAATTCTAAGTCGATTAAAATACTTTAAGATACCCGTGAGAGCAATAATTTTGTGCATCAACACAATCACACTATAGTGCTATAGGACGTAAAAATAAAATTTTAACTAATAATTTTCTAATTTAAAGTTGAAAAATTCATTAATAATGGAAACACTTTGAAATTTTCCACAATTCCAAAAAAAATAAGTAAAAAGAAATAAATGAAAATATACAAATGTATAATTTTACTTTATAGAGACAAGAGGAGAGGAATAATTCAAGATACAAAAAAATATTTTCTTTCTTTTTTTTTTTGACTCACTACGAGTCTCTACAGAATGTTCAGAGACGTGAACAACGACCGACCGATAGTGATGGCTGGCTGAGCTACATCATCGTTAAATTTAGAATGTTTTTTATCTGTGTATCTCCTCGATGTTGTCGCATTAATAATTATTATTGCTGTTGTTGCGGTTGTTGTTATAATTTTGTTGTAGTCTTTTGACCACTTCATCACATTGTAATTTAGACAACAACAAACAATTACATTTACATTAACATGGTGTTGTCTACGAATGTGTAAAAGTTTTACTGAATTCGAAACAATTGGAAGAACATCAACTAAAAAACATAATGCGTTTTTACATATGAAAACACACTCATTATTCATATAAGAAATGAGATTATATTCTAAAAAACCACACACAGCAAACATACACACACACTATTTCAAAGTTAAATTTTGCACATTAAAACAAAACGAAATGTTTAAATTTTATGTCCACATTTTTAATTCATCCCATTAAAAATTAACATTAAAACATTCGGCATTTTCAAAGATAACAATAAATCTTAAACTACTTAGGTTATTTTTTGTTATTGTATTACTATTATATTTTTTCACTATTCTATTTTTCTTTCCTTCGTTCTCTATTATTCAATACAACTACATATATAAACATGTATACAAACATACATAAAAACAACGCGAATATGAACGAAATATTAAACAAAAATCAGATTTATACACCCAACACCAAAAAAATTATTGCACATGAAGTACAAAAGTGTGAATATCGCTCATTCACTTGAAGACTGCTAAAACTCAAAAATTAGTTCTGAATACATGAATATTGTTATAAAGAAATTTGCAAATAATAATGAAAGACATTAATATCAACATTTTAAAGAAATTAAAAAAAGCCTTTTGAATAATCTCATGTAAACGGAAAATATTACGGCAAATTAATAGTCATATTAATTACAATTGATAGTGGAATTAATTTTTAAATTAAAAATGCAAATACAAATCATACTATTAATATATTGTAAGTTCATACGATTGTTAGATATTTTACTGCCAACGTTGTAAATCAGTCATTTTGCGGACCAGAAATACTCGTAACAAAAATTTTATTATTTTTCCCGTGATAAGATTTAATCCATTCGTCGATATGTGTGGTGAAGTTTTTTCGTTGTTTGCTGTATAATGTCTAGTAGAAGCAAAAACAAACAAAATCAATGATTGACTGACCGGTTGTACAGGTTTTATTTATTATTATTTTTTTGTATTGACTTAATATTAGAAGAACAATTTGCGGTTAAGACATTCACTCCCCTATCCCGCCCTATACTCACATCCATATTTAAGCCGACTGATTGAAAAGTTATGGTGATCCATTCTAAAAGTTCTATACACATATGTATATACTTATATGTACATATACTATATTAAATGCAAACACATTTATACTTTTTTTAAAAAGGAATATTATTACGCGACATTCAATCAAATTGAATTTTGAATAAAAAAGAAACAATTTAGGCATGAGAAACAAAATTGTGTAAATTCATAATTTCGTAAAACCTTTAAAAAAAATATATTTTTATAAATTTCTACTCAATAAATATCTTTATATTAACTATCTTTAAATTTGGATTGATGTTGTAAAATGTTTGAAAATGTAAATAACCAGTGTTGATTTTCTATAGAAAATTCAACAGTATTTTAAAGATTTGAATTCAATATGAAATTGGAAGAAGTTGTAAATTGTTTCTAAACATTCATATCTAATATTCTCATTTTAAGGGAGAGCAACACTAACATAACCGAATTGAATTTTTCTGAAATTAAATTTTTATTCTCTCAGTGTCTCTTTATTTAACATTTTAATTCTCAGACACATGTTTGTATATGTACACGTTCAAACATACATACATATGTATGTACATCCATACATGAATTAATTGAAAACATTATTATTATTTTTTTGCAGCACTTGTTTTGCGATTTTATTTCAGTGTTTACGTAACATGATGGCGCCAAAATTATTGCCATTTGAAAAATGAAAACAAATTAAGAATATTTCTGTTTATTCGGCTGTTCTGAATCTTAAATATGTTTCTACCATAGATGGACAACTTGATGCTTTTGTACTTTGGTACATACTACATTTTCGATACTCTTACACTACTTATTCATTCAGTAATTTTTCTGAATTATCTTTCACATCTTTTAATACCTAAAGAAATTAGATCCATTAACAACTATTATAAGTATAAGCAGTGTCAAATATAAATGATCAGCTGTTTCAAGTCCTTGCGTGTAATAATTTGAGTTCAATAATTATAAATTTACTACATACATATTAAATGTTTCAATTTGTTTTCGGTTTTTTTTATAATGAACATGATTTTTAATTTCATTTATAGCTCATGATCCAATTTTAAAAATTAAAAATATAGTACATATATCGAGATAAACTCAAGAGTATAAGAATAATGTCGTGACAGCAAAAGTATTCTGTAAATTTGCTAGTTACGTAGCGCTATACTTAATTTAACATTAGAGATACATTTTGTCTTTAGTTCAGATTTGAAAAAAAAAATATCCAAATCTGTTTATATTTTTTATTTAGTTTATAAAATCAATAATTTCTTTTATATTATTTTAATTTATAGATCGCCGATGTTCTCCAAATTGGTGTGAAGTTGCATATTGGGAAATGGCACAGCGGGTGGGTGAACGATTTCCAGCTGATACACCGACTATAAACATATTTTCCGATAAACCATATACATCAACTGGTGACCATAAAGATGGCATGTGTCTTAAGGAATTAATTGAAAAACGTACAACACCTTCGCCCGACGATGTGCAATACACAAGACAAAAAATTGGCCTAGGTACATATTTACGATTGTTATCATAAGTTCTGAAATCAATTCAATATACATTTGTATTCTTATATTTTATGTTTCTGCAGGTGTAACACTTAGCCAAGAATCTGATGGTGTGTGGCTGTATAATCGTTCGACTGTACCTATATTTGTGTACTCTCCTACCTTGACCGAAAGTTGGTACAGAGTTTGTCGAGTTGAACCAGGAGACTGTCTGAGAGCCTTTGACAAGTACAGGTATGATGCATAGCTTAAACATTTATATCATTTTAAATTTATGCAAATATTTTTATTTATTTAAGGGCTCAAAACTTGGAACATCCTGGCCAATTACCAGGCGTACAAACCGGACCAATCGACAAATTCAGTATGCGCATCAGTTTTGGCAAAGGTTGGGGCTGTTATTACAAACGTCCCGACATCACACTCTGCCCCTGCTGGTTGGAGGTGCTTTTCAAACCTCAACGGTGACAGGCATTGCAGCTGACAAACGGTGAAAAATCTGTATTATTGGAATCAACGGCAAGAACGGATAGTAAAAACCGTCAAGCAGTGATCTCCAATAGTAAATCGGCAGTAATGATAGAAATAATCAAAAAAGCAAAATTGCAATCGCGACAACGAGTGAAAAGAGATGACGATAATGGTCTCTGTCACAGTACCACAACCATCGAAACTAAAGCTCGTAAAAAGAAATGGTCGTCTACAATTTTTATTGGTCATAAGTATCCAATACATCAGTGTAAGCTTCTAAAGCTTAAACTACAAACCACCCTAGTCAAATTGATCAAATGTCTTCTGCTGGAAAATGGGTCGATTTCGAGAAATAACAAAATGGCCATGTGATTTCAAGAATTCACAAAAAGGGAGAAAAAAGAACATGAATAACAACATTTAAAAAAAAATCAACTCAAGGACTGCAATTATAATTTATATGAAGTGTTTTCTTTTTGTGTTTCAACTTTACATCAACGATAAACAAACAGATATACGAGTACGAATAGGCTATACAAACAATAATAAATAATTAATTGATTACTAAATAAATTAATTATTTAGTTTTAGACTTTTCTGCAAGAAAACGGTTAAACTGTTTAAAATGGAAATCCTGTGATCCAAGTAACAAAATAAATTTAAAGAGGAAAAAAATTAAAAAATTAAATTAATTTATATATTAAGTACAATTCTACTAATTTTTCTGCTAAAATCAATTGGTTCTATTTAATATTTGCACTTACAAAACGACGATAAAGAATATGTTGACGTTACACTTAAATTCCATATTTAAAAAAGAGATTCAAAATATTTTCAGAGTATCCAAATTATGTACATATGTGTATCTTTGAGTGTATTTGTGTTTGTATGTACAAATGTGTATATTGTAGTTATGTATATTTAAGTATTGATACTCTGCTGGCCAGATATCAACTTTATATATTTTTCTTAAATTGCGTATCACTTTTTTACCACTATAACACCATTTACATATGTAAAAGAACGCTTCGCGTTAATTGTGTTTTTAATTATGCTGTTTTGATTGTACCATTCAAAACAAAATAGAAATCGAAACTTTTGAATTCTACGTGTGTCCTATCAAAAACCGATATGAAAGAGTTATTCGGTCCAGAATTGAACACCAGTTATTTGATTAAAAACACCATTTTGATATTTTTAACAATAGATGCATTTATAAAAAACAATCGATATTTGACGGAGTTTACTATTCTTAAACACATTACGTTCAAATTGCAGAGTGAAATTGTAATTAAATAGGGGAGAGGAGAAGGAAGATATTTAGAAAACAAAGAACTGTGACGGTGTTATTAAAATATTTTTTTAATTAATTAAAAAAAAATCTTTTTTATTCTTTTTTTCCTTTAATTTAAAAAATGATCATATACGAACATTGTGTTATTTTATGTTGATATGCATCATTTTCTGTTCTATGTTAATGAATTGAATTCTTTCATTTTAACCTAAAGATAACTTCATATTGTTAAAATAACTGAACGAGAGAAAAACAATTGTCCAATTTACTGTCGATGTTGTACAGTTGAATCGTAATATGTCGTATTTTTTGATTATTGATTTGTTTTTGTTTCAAAAAAATTTATTTGAGAAAATTTTATGACATACAATGCTATAACGATACGACATCGATTGTGAATTGGACAAACATATATGTGGGAATTACCTATAAATATTTCGTTATCTTAATAATGTGAAAGTAACTTAAATTGTTTTTTTTTTAATTTTTTATATACATATCTATATGTCATTGTACTTGTTTAACCATTGTCCTTTGTAGGCATTAACATCAACTTCATAATCATTATACGAATCATAATTGCAAAAGTGTATGCGATTCAAAATTTTTTTGCAAAAAGACTCACTTGCATTTCATTCCAAGCGGAAATGCAAAATGAGATACTGTCATTCATCCGTAGTAGTAAATAGAAATTATATTTGTATTTAACATCGTCCTGTCAATATCCTCAAATCAGTCGAATATCGTGTTAAGAATGATATCTCAATATACATACATATGTACGTATGTATTTATCTGAAGTCATATGTATATATGTATGTATGTTGTGAGATAAATTAAAAATAATGTTGGTTAAATATTTAGATAGTAAGGTTGGTTATGTTTTGGTTAAACTGAAATTTGAAGATTAAGTTTTGATATTATTTCAAAAAAACTTTTTATTCAAGTACATACACACTTTTGGGGTAATTATTACTTCGTTATGTTTTTTTTTTTTTGAAATTTTCCTAAAGACTAATGTCTCAAAATAGTGTATTCGTAGTTAGTAAACCAGTGAATGTTTTGTAGAGTTTGGACAAAATTTTTGTTTAACTGCGATTGAAAAAAATCACTTACATAATCGAGTAGTAATGAGTATATATTATAAAAAATAAATAGCAAAGAAGAAAATAAAAAAAATATTTCATTCCATTCGATTTATATAAAAGAAACATTAATGTAAATAACGCGAATGTTTTTGAAAGACACATTTTCGTACATACATACATATATACATACACACAATTATTAGGAACTCTCTAAAAATTTTGATTAAAATCCAGATTTTTCATGAAAATTAAAAAAAAACATTTGTCCAATTCACAATCGGTGTTGTATGGTTGTATCGTAGTATGTCGTAATTTTTTCAATATTGATTTGTTTTTGTTTCACAAAAAATATATTCGAAAAATTTTTATAACATATAATGCTACAACGATAAGGCGTCGATTCTGAATAGGACAATTGTATTTAGTTTTTTTTCACAAAATAAATAAAAATGTTTACTAAATTAATGCGATCGTCAATTCCTGATATTATTTTAAAATATTTTAACTAATAGTTAACTTTTGTATTATTTTTATTTATTGAGAGAACAAGAAAATAATTAACTTAAAAATAAATACCATTGAAAATCCATTATGAAAATTATAAATTAATTAAACTAAATTAGATAAAGAAAATACGATCAATTTCATACCAGGTCGTTAGTGCATTTGGTGCATTCACTTGTATTCAAATGTCAATTAATAACTTTGTGTGAAACGGGTCAATAAATTATATTCCAAATTGTATTTTAATTGTATAAAATATAAATAAATATAAAATGATAAATAAAACCATTTTCATTAAAATGAAGAAATGCAAAACTAAATTAAATAAATTAACTAAACTAAATGTACGGCTATTGTTAAGTTTTAAGAAATTTTGTACAATAAATGAAATTGAAAACAAAAAATATATACCATTAAAAACAAAAACAAAAAATACTATATATGTATATAAATGCACACAAATGTCTTTTTCTTGAACCACGCATAATGGGATAAGTATTTTCCACCGTTCATTTTTTCCTTTCGACTTGGTCGACTTGGTTTATTAACTAGTTTTTTCTGCTTTTCCACTGTCGGTTTCTTTTTTTATGTTGATTTTTCTAATATCGAATAACCCGGGTTTTTACTTTTAAAAAACGGTTTCGAATTCAAAGATTAATTTAATTAAATTTTAAAGAAAATAATAATACGGAACGTATAATTTTAAAAATATTCTAACGCACCTTTGGTTAAAGTTTTTATTTTAAAATTTATTAGAATAACTATTTCAAAAAATTTTATCAATCTTAAGATTATATTCCAATTAAAATAATTAATATTATTGATGTGTTGGAATGCCTATGAAAATTGTCTAAACAGGAATTTTAGGAAAAGCTCGGATTAGATCTAATTTATAATGTTTTAAACTGTTAAAAATCAGTTCGGGCCATAAAATTTTAACATAAACGTTTATTTTTAAATAAAAAAGATTTTGTTATCTATCTATATATAAAAATGAATGTGTGTTTGTTTGTATGTTTGAACGCGACTACTAAACGGCTGAACCGATTTTCTTCACTGCGAATTTCTGTATGTGAGCTACGCCCACATTAAGAAAATATAAAATTCGTACATTTGAGATAATATAACATATCATAGTGTCAATATGATTATTTAGGATAAAAATTTGGCGGACTAGCGTTAGAGGGTGTGGTACCTCCCATATAAATTAAATACAAAAATTCGTTTAACTTGGACTCTATTACAGTTAGAATCTTAAAATTTTGCATGAATAACTTTAACATCCATGTAAATATTTTGGGTAATAAATTGGGGGAGCAGCACCTCCCATATATATTAAAAAAAATGTTTATCTTGAGTAAATATAACAGTTAGAGTTATAATCTTAAAATTTTGCATGAATAACTTTAACATCCATGTAAACATTTTGGGTAATATATTGGCGGACTACCCATGAGGGGAGCGGCACCTCCCATAATAATTAAATAAACAAATTTGTTTATATTGGAATAATGCCCTCAAATTTTGTCGGAGGCAAGTTAGTGTCAATATACAGTTAGAATCTTAAAATTTTGCACGAATAACTTTAACATTCATGTTTAAATTTGGGTAATAAATTGGCGGATATTAATTAAATACAAAAATTCGTTTATCTTGAGATAATGTAACAGTTAAAGCCCTAACATTTTGTCGGAGCCACTTTAATGTCAATATGATTGTTTAGGATAGAATGTGGTAGGACTGGCGTTAGGGGGCGTAGCACCTTTCATATAAATTATTATATAATTGCACGAAAAACTTTAATATTCAGAGCAAACTTTCATCTGAGGGGGTCTGCAGCGCCCATATGAATAAAATAGAAAAATTCGTATATCTGAGAAACTGTTAGAGATAGAATCATTAAATTTCACTTGAAGAATTTTTACATTCATCTGAACATTTAGAGTATAACGAGCGAACTTTTAATGGGGACTATGAATAAAATACAAAATATTGTTTATCTAGGAAAATATAAAACTAGATTCATCAAATTTTGCTTATATATTACATTAATATTCATATAATTAATTACATTAATATTCATCTAATCTGGGTAGCTTAAAGCCCTCACATGAATTAAATAGAAAAAGTAGGTATCTAAGAAACTATTAGAGCTAGAATCCTCAACTTTGACATTCATGTAAACATTTAGAAAATAACGGGCGGGATTTCAGTGGTGGGCTTAGCACCACATATATGAATTAAATACAAAATTTCGTATATCTTGAAAACTGCTAGATAATTCAAATTGTTCATAGATAGATAGAATTTGCTTAGCTTCTCTCATATGTAACATATTAACTTTTTTCCAGAACTTTTCTGGCTAAAGAGAATTAATGAATTTTCTCTTCGTACTTGTAAAAAGTACGGGAACAGAAAAAACTAAATTTCTCTTTCAGTAATTAAAATATTTCAAAAATTTTTTTGTTTTCAATGTACTTTTTAAATAAATAATCTATTTGACAATTTTTTTTTCTATTTGCCAGGAAAAAAGTTCTGGCTAAAGAGAAAATATTTTTATTTGTTCAAATTTGTTCTCTTTGACAATTTCTGGTACAAACATGCAAACTTGACAAGTAAAGGAACAAATCTATTGTTAATCTGGAAAACTATTGTGGTTAGAATTTTCAAAATCGTTAAGTGTTTTTTTTATTTATACTATAGGGTAAAAAAGGTATTAGAATAAGAATTATTCTTTAAGACTAAAGGAATATATTAAATTTTAGCAAGTAAGAGCAAATATATCATTAATGTATTATTTTAGAATTTAAATGAAATATATTGTCACCAAGAGAAATTATAATAAACATTTAAGAAAAATTTTATAATTTATTAACTAAATAATTTTTTTGATTATGTATTTAATTTCGATAGGGGTAGCGAAGCACACCGGGTATAAGCTAGTATATAATAAAAACAAGCTTAGTACCTCAAAACAAAGCTAATATTGTGCTTCCATTTTATATTATATACATAATCCTTGTTACTTTAAGTAAAACCGACTCACAAAAAATGGTGCATGACTTAACCCCCTCAAAATATTTGCAAAAATTACAAAAATTGTAAAATGTTGGACTTTAAAATATTTTTGTAGTTCTTCATAAATTTTATGACCAATCCATCAAATTGTAAAAGTTATATTTTGGAACGCGTTAATCCTTCAACGAAATAAACAAAAATAATGTTATAATTAATATTTCATATGCATACTTTTGTATTTATTGAAATTACCTGTTATACTTTAGGAAGCAATAAAATTCTCTTATGATCAATACATTTCCCACCAAAGTTTAAACGGTCAGAACTATTTTTTACATTTTCTGTAAATAATCGACTTTTTTAATGGAACCGCGTGATTATTTAAATAACTTGCAATTAAAGATCTGAAATTATTAAGTCATGGATTATTTTTAAAATTATGTACAGTCACTAACGATAGAAACATCTTAACGACTCTAAACGGGATATTGCTTTTGACACTAATACTCCAATACTATTTTTTGTTTGCTCTCTTCTAATTAAGGTGTTATACACTTTCAAAAACTTAAGAATATTAGTATCATATAAAGTTCATTGAAAGACCTGGTGTTAATAACTAAAAAAGTACCTACAATTAGAATAATTAAATCCAAACCTATATAAAAATTAGTAAAATTGTATTTAAAAAAGGTAGTTTTTAAAATATTTGATTTTAATATTAAATATCTTATATGGGCAATTTCGTGTCAAGTGACCTGATCCAAGTCAAACAATAATTTATGTATAAAACTGTAGTATTAATTTGAATATAATGATTTCAGCTAACGTTTAAATACTATAAATAAAATTTTAATGTATTTTTTTGTTACGATAATGAAATACAAATAAATTTTAGCTGAAAGTGATAATACGTAATCTAGAAACAGGACCTAAACGCGCAAATAGTTTAAAAAAAATATTGAAAGTTAAGATTTAACTCAAATAACTCTAAATAGGTTAAAAAATGCAATGTTCATCAAATGAAAGCCGAAACATACAACTTGAAAAATAAAATAACTCCTAAACCAATTAGGAGAGAGACGAAATTTAATATAAAAATATTTTTAATTAAACATATTAGACTTCGTTTAAAAATAATGGAAATGGAAGCCGTTTAGAGTTGTTAACTTATTCCTAAAATTGTATTTTAATGTAAAATATGACAATTTCCTTTTTAATTATATTTATATAATCCTTGAAGATACAGTGCACTCGCGGTAACGTGAACACCGTCTAACGTGAACACCGCCTAACGTGAACAAGATGTTTTTTACATTGACTACTCTGTAACGTGAACAAACACAGAAAGCTCTATAACGTGAACAATTTTTTTCACAGTATATGTTTTCTATGCATGTAGACAATTTTGAAATACATTCATTAAATCCGAATTTTAAAATTTTGGGAATCCCCTTATATAAATGAGTGTATATCCCCTAAATTATTTTGTTTGTATGGCAAAGAAATTTGAAGTTAGTTTCTTATGTGAAGTGAATCAGTCGGCATGAATGTAAAAAAATTTAAATGTTTGCAGTTAAAACACAAGACAGTATAATGTAGTTTAGCAAAAAAGTATAAAATATCAATTGAAAATTTTATTTTAATTGATATTTTCTCGTTATCTCGTTATACCCTACACCACTTTAGTGGGGAGGGTATATTGGGTTTGTGCTGATGTTTGTAACATACCAAAATATTCGTCCTATACCCACCTTAAAGTATACCAATCGGCTTAGAATCATTTTCTGAGTCGATTAAGCTATGTCCGTACGTCCGTCTGGCTGGCTGTCCATGTAAACCTTGTGCGCAAGGTACAGGCCGCAATTTGGCATACACGCTTCTTTTGTCCCAAGGACGAAGCCTATTGAAAATGGTTAAAATCGACTAGCCCCATACAACCGTACTATGTTATCAAAAGTCGACAAAACTTAGTTTTATAGAACTTTAAATTCCACTACCGATTTTTGTAATGATCGGGCTTTATTTGACCCTATCCCCCATACACACTCCCCTTCAGAAATGACTTAAAGGTCAAAATTCACTTACAAACACTAATAACAATTTTAAATTCTACATAGAAGAAGACTTAACTCTCCCTACCAACATTTTTAAGGATAGGTCCATAGGATCCCTACTCCCCTTTGAGTCCTCTTGTAAAAAATCATTTTTTGCAAAAAAAAGTAAAAATATTCCGAAATAAAGTTAAAAAACAAACCAAATGATTTATTTTTTTAAATAATCCCCATTTTTAATATACATACTGACTGGTGTAGGGTATCATATGGTCGGCTACGCCCAACTAGACATTCATACTTGTTTTGTTTTGTAATGGATTTTAATAAAATTTTAGTTATATATTTGTATAATATAAATAATAATTAAAGAATATCATGCTCAAGCGTGATTTATAAATTAAAATTTGATATTTTTTCATGAAATTTAACAATCGCTAACGTGAACAATTTCGCTAACATGAACTCCCTTGGTTTTAATTAGTTCACGTTACCGCGAGTGCACTGTAATTACTTTTTGGAATATATTTAATAAACTTCACCAATTAACAAAACCTTCTTAAATATTTTTTAACAGTTGACTTTTAACACAACACTGTCATATTGTTTCTTATTGCTTAATATTCACAATATATTAATTACACTATTTTTCTATTTAAGTTTTACAATGAATAATTAAAATTGAACATGACTGGACAAAACACAAAACATCACTGAACTTAGCGAAATTTCAGGATTATTTATTTTTATTTTTTTGCGTTCACGCTAAAAAATGGAGTATTTATACTATTTCGTTTTTGTACTATTCTTACTATCATCCGGAAGTAACCTCAATGTATTTTGTTTTTGTAAAATGTGTGCTCTCGTCTGACAATCGTCCAGAAGTGACTACAATCCACACTTCCAGATAAATAAAATACAACATTAATGTAAAAACTCTTCATACTGTCTTCCAGAAGTGACATAAACATACAAATCAAGAAGATACAAATTAGGAAACAATGTATTTTGTTATTGTAAAATATGTGTTCTCACCCAACTCTCATTCAGAAGTCACTAAAACATTCCAGATGAAAAAAATTCAACAGTCATGTTTTTTTGTTTAAGCAAAATGGATGCACTCTTCTATCATCCGGATGTAACTTAAAAGTATATTTCTAGAAGACGAAAATTCGAAATCAATGTATTTTGTTTTTGTAAAATGTGCGTTCTCGTCTGACAATTGCCCAGAAGTGTTTCTGACGTGGCGTGTGGGGTGATGCGCTATAGTTTTGTCTTCTAAATGTTTGAAGGGAGTATACACATTATGTGTCTGTAGTTGAAAATGAGAGTAAGAAGACATATTCAATTTGGACAAAAAATTACGCAAGAATACCTAATAGGACCTCCTCCGAAAAAAATTAGTATCAATACATTACAATATTTTGATGGTGGGTATTTCATTTGTGTACAGTCGAATACAAGTTTTATTTATCAAGATTTTGCATTTCAAACTTTCTACAAATCTGAGTAATACAGGTAATGGTAGATTAGATTGTTCTAGATGTACATACAATTTTCAATAAATACTGCGAATATGTTATGTTCCAAAACGAATATATGAAGGGCTGGCTCATTGCAGTAACTCGTTATGCCACAAAAATAAAATTTTGAGTAAATCGACATTAAAGTTAAAAAAAATTCTCAAAAACAGGAATTCTTAAATTTGTACTTTATGTACTAAATAATCATATAAGGTCGATAGTTATCGAATGCCAATAGATGAACATCATAAATACAGTGGAAACCACTGTTTTAGCAAAAAATTGTGGCTTATCAAGTTACTGCCTAGAAATAATTGAATATATTTTATTTTCAAAAACCAAGTTCTAGTACATTTTTAAAGTGGCTTATCATGTTCTTGCTACAAAAAATATAAATTTTATTTTCAATATGAAATTTATATATTGTTATATTTTAGTTACTTTTTTGAAAATAAATTTGGCTAAATATAGCTAAATTATTCTGCAGTAAAAGACAGGTCCTATAGTATGGTATGGTATAGGCAAATAATATTTTTTTTAAACTGAGTATTCAGATAAAAATTTGAGACAGTCATGCGTTTATTTAGCATAGTAGATATTCAGCTTCGAGATCATTTTGAAAATCTGAACAAAAAGCACATAAAAACGAATTGTGATGGTGGGTTGCTTATCTAGTTACTGCAATAAGCCCTTCATAAATTTATGTAAAATTGCATTTTTTTCAAAGAAAATTATCTAAAATAATGTTCAAATAATTAAATTATGTTTTGTTATAATTATTAGTATGCATGGAACCGTATGATGTTTTACACCACTTTAGTGGGTTTGTGATGATGTTTGTAACGCACAACAATCAGCTTAGAATCATTATATGAGTCGTTTTAGCTATGTCCGTCCGCATTTCCGTCTGTCCATGTAAACCTTGTAATCAAACTTCAGGTCGCGGTCCCAGCGAGCATATTATTATATTTAGCTATATCCGTCCGCCGTCCGATCATTATGGTTCCATCATTTCAACTAGACCTTATACAACCTTTTATAGTCGGCCTCTCGAGACTATAATTTCTTTTCTTTGTTTTTATTTAGAAAGTATTTATTAACAAGTTTAAAAAATTATGAAATGCTATAAGTTTTTATTTAAAAATTATAATTAATTATATTGATTTAATTTAAATACATCTTTTGTTAACTAATTTTCTACAAACTTAAACGTTTTCCCTAAACGTAAAATCCCTAATTAAAACGTATTATGCGAAAATATTCCTCAACCAAAATGTATAGAAATTATAATAACAATAAAACGTGTACGATGCATAATAAGCGAGATATTTTTTTTAATTCCTTACTAACTATGCTAAGGATAATTTATGCGCCAATTTTGATTAAGTTATCTAAAATTCTGCAGCAAAACTTGGGCTAGAATATAACAATTTTACTGTTGGTTTTCTTGTCGCTCAAACAGGACGATAGTTTTATTTGAAAAATTTCTAAAACTGTGAAAAAGCTCTAAGCACAAAGATTCGTAAAAGCGAATTTTTTTTTTTTTTTTTTTTGATTCCAATTTACGACATTTTACAATTTCGAAAATTAATATTTAAATGAATTTAAATATTTTTTTAAATTCTAATGATATTTTAGAATTTCGTTTATAGAGTAGGAGTGTAAAATTTAGCAGGAACATGTATTTTGATATGGTACATCACAACCAATCAAAAAGTCGATTTTAATTTTTTTAATCGTTGATATCTTCGAAAATAAATTAACCAAATTCCACTTAGATTCGATAGTGTAAAGTTGACGCTGTCATTATTTTTTGCTTAAAACATCCTCTCATATTTATCAATATTTCTGTACAATGGCGAAATTTTTGTTCATTTCAAAGACTAGGTATGTTTATATTTGTAATGCGAAACATATAATGTAACTCTCCGTTAAAGAGATTGAGTAAAATGTAGATTAAATTGTGGAGTATAGAAAGCATGGCGACTTTTATATAAAATAATCTAACATTAATACTTGACCCAAATCCACGGACACAAAATATTATATGGAATTGGAATATACATTGTATAACGGAATAAAATAGAACCATATTAGAGGATTGGTCTAACAAGAATAATAAAGTCCAGCATTCCAGTTGAGTTATTTTTTCCTCGATATATGATCACAATCACAAAACACAAACATCTTAAACAATAGATCTTGAAAAATCTATGTACAGTGGACGTCCAATAGTACGTACCCTCTTTATTACGAATGTCCAATAATATGAATGGCAAAATTGTTGCATTGTCTACTCTATAGTATGAATAAAGTCACAATTTTTCTGTTCGATAGTACGAATGTTTTTTATATATGTATGAACTGTCAATCTTGAAAGTAGTATGACTCCACATTCCAATGGGATTAAGCATTACTATATGTGATCCTTTAACTATTCCAATTTTTTAAGAGAAAATTTTAAATTAGAGAATTGTTTTTGGAAGTATATTCCATTTAAGTTTCTAATTAAAGTTTTATGTAATCTGAACATGTTTTATACATTTTGGAACATATATGTACATGCAAATTGTCTTTGGCACACATATTTTTAAAAACATTAAAATTTAAAACCTTCTATATCTTATTTCAACCATTGGACTCACGATACTTTCATTAACAATTCGTATACATAAATATAAGCCTTTTATGCCTGTTTATTTACAAGAAATTTTGAAATAATACATATTTATTATATTTTGTTTCGTTATGTAATTTTTCATGAAAAATAAAACAAAAATAAAAAAATCCTATATTTTATGTGTATTATTTGAATTTAAACATACAAAATGTGTTGTTCAATAATACGAATTTTTCGGTACTACTAAACGGGCCTGACACTTTATAATTCGTACTAGTGGACGTCCACTGTATGTATGAACTGACAATTTTAAAAGTAGTACTCCACATTCCAATGTTTAAGCATTACTATAAGTGATCCTTTAACTATTCCAAGTTTTTAAAAGAAACTTTTAAATTAGAGAATTGTTTTTGAAAGTGGTATATTCCATTCAAGTTTCTAATAAAAGTTTTATGTAATCTGAAATGTTTAATACATTTTAGAACAGATATGTACATGCAAATTGTCTTTGGTACACATATTTTTAAGTGGACCATTGGACTCACGATGCTTTCAAAATTAAAATTTTATGCCTGTTTATGTACAGGAACTTTATTTGAAATAATACTCATTTATTATATTTTGTTTCGTTATGTAATTTTTCATGAAAAATAAAACAAAAATAAATAAAATCTAATATTTTACGTGTACTAATTTAATTTAAACATACAAAATGTGTTGTTCAATAATACGAATTTTTCGGTACTACTAAACGGGCCTGACATTTTATAATTCGTACTAGTGGACGTGGAATATGTTTCATAGTATTAAGATCCATTAAGTTATTTTTGCAGTAACAAAGCATAAATAAGAGTGGACTAGAGTGATTACCTTATGGTTCTCTAGAGGAAACATTTATAATAGTAGAATATCACACAATTTTTCATAGTTTACGGCCTTAAAAGTAATAATCCTACAAACATTAGAAAGATATCTTCCATAAAAGATATAAAAGCAAAACCTGATTTTTTCATTTGGAAAAAATTCACCAAAGCAATATCTCTCGAATTTAAACAATATACTATGTGAGCCTTCTTAGATATAGAAGGTGCCTTCAAGTCTTGGTAACATCATTGAATCCAAGCATGTGGCGTAATAACCCCACTACTTTGGCTCATCATCGTTAACTAGTTTCTCATTGAACTGGACAGCAGAGGGTTAAAAACTGTTGCTTACGCGATTATATTTTGATATTTGTATCAGGAATGTTCACAGACGTAATAAGTGATATCATGTCTAACGATTTGGTAAACGCAAGCAAGGCAGAACTGGTACTATTCACGACAAAGGCCAAGCTTCAACTTGACACGGATAAAAAACTGCGAAATACCCTTATCGAACAATGACAAATATCTAGGCATTATTCTAGACTCCAAATTATCATGGAAATTCAACATCCAAAACAGAGTCAAGAAGGCAACGGTTGCCTATTATACTTGTCGTAAGATGTTTGGAATGAAATGGGGACTTAGTCCCAACATAGTTAAATGGATGTACACAACTATAGTACGTCCTATTCTTACATATGGATCTCAGCATGTATAGGGATAACAGGTGCTCTAAGAACTAATCCTTCAGAAGCTCTGAACACTATATTGCACATCCTACCTGATAAGTTGTTTTCTTCTTTATTACTGATAAGTTGTTTTCTTCTTTATTACGTTTTTACAACTGAATCCAAATCATGTTCTTACATGCTTAAATTATTAAATTATTCTTCATAAAATATGTATGTACATAGGGAAAAGGTACCTTAGATGCATACTTATATACTACACTTTTCCCCCCTAAAAAAAATATTTTTTTAAACATATAAACAATGCCGATAATAAAATCTCTCATTAAATATCTAAGAAATTTAATAAGTAAACACAATGTATTCCTATATACTTATAAACCTAATATACAATCCATATATTTAGGATAAATATATTAAATATTTTAATAGGATAAATGCACTGATAAATTTACTATTATACTTAAAGCCTTTTATAAACAATTTATAATGTGGTCAAATATTATAATGAATTTAATATATTTAATATATATGTATATTTATATAATTTTATAAATAATTTAGCCAGGAACATACCAATCAGGTTTTCTAACTGACCTTTTTGGTCGATTTTTAAAATCTTCATCACTATCTGAAAGATTGTTCCGACTTCTTTTAATTACTTCAGTAGTATTATACGTTGGGGAATTTTCGTTTACAATTGATTCACCTGTATTAGGTTTTCTGATTACTTCATATCGTGGGCGATAATATTTTTTATTTGATTTAAATGCACTTGTTTAATATTATTATTTACACAAATTACATAATGCTGAGGTCTTAAAACATCAATAATAACGGCCTTAAGCCATTTTACAAAATTATTAAAAACATTTCTACAAAGGACAATATCACCCTTTTTAAAGCTATGATATGTTTGCTTTCCTGTTTTAACAATCTCAGATTTAGATTTATCGTTATCACTGGTTATTTGCTGTAATTTAGGATTTAAAATGTCACATTTAGTTTTTGGTAAGAAATTAAATAACTTTTGGGAGGGCGATTTTTTTGAGATGGCGTCTGGCGTATGACGATAATAAAATAAAAAACGCGTAATTTTGTCTGAAAATGAAAGATGATTCGAAGTATCAATCCAAAATTTCTTAAGTGATTTTTTGACATTTTGGACAGCCCTTTCAGCTATACCGTTTGATTCTGGGTGATAGGATGGACTTTTCAGAACCTTAATATCAAGTTTATCGCAAAATTCTATAAATTTAAAACAACCAAAAGGTGGACCATTGTCAGTACAGATGCTTGTAGGTAGACCAAAATACGAAAACGTCCTTTCTAACATATCTATTACTTCTTCGGACGTAGTCCTATTCATTTCCTTTAACTCCAACCACTTTGAAAATACATTTACTAACAGTAAAACCTTTTTTCCTTGAAATCAAAAAAATCCAGATGTACTGTTATTAATCGTTTAGGTTTCTCATTCTGGTTTACTTGACATACTTGACACTCTCTGACAAAATTTTCTATATCTCTATCCATTCCTTTCCACCACACATATGTTCTCGCTTGTGTCCTCATTCTTACTATCCCCACATGTGTTTCACGTAACAATGTTAATATTAAACCAGTTATTCTATGTGGAATAATAAGACGAAATCCATAATATAGACACCCATTTTCTACAGATAATGACTCCTTTCGCTTAAAAAAATATTTTAACTCTGCTGACAAATTATTATCCTTTCTAGGCCAACCATTTGCGACATAATCTACTACTGCACTTTATACAGAGTCTTTTTCCAATGCCCTAGCAACATCCTGTTTTCTAATCGGATCTTCCTTAGTAAAATATTTAATAGCTATATCTCCCTCCTCAGAATCTTCCTTAGCCGCTTCTACAGGTAACCGGGACAAGCCGTCTGCGTTACAATTTTCCTTTCCCGGGCGATACCTGATTTCGCAGTCATACATTGAAATAATGACCTGCCACCATTGTATTCTAGCTGCCGCTACTGCAGAATAACATTTTCTGGGGTTAAATAAATGCTTCAATGGTTTGTGATCTGTATAATTTACGAACCTATTTCCGTACAAATATTTATGAAATTTTTCCAATGAGAAAATAATTGCTAAACCCTATTGCTCCCTATGAATCTGTGAGTAGTTTTTCTCTGCCGATGACAAAGTCCTGGACGCAAAATAAACAGGCCTTTCTCTGCCCTCTACTAAATTTGCCAGAACAGCTCCTACACCGTATGGGCTGGCATCACAAGAGACTATGATTGGTTTATCGGGATCAAATAAATTCAATACAGATTCATCCGTTAATAAACGTTTACTATTTTCAAAACATTCCAATCTACGTTTCGTCCAACAAAAATGTTCTTCCTTTTTTATTAGCGCATACAACGGGGCTAAATCAATAAACCTAATTTAATCAATAAACCTAAGTGTGATTTAAACTTCTTATATCTTGAGGAACAGGAGCTTCTATAATCGCTTTAATCTTTTCCGGGTTTGGACGAATACCCTCGCTTCCAATTCTATATCCTAAAAATTCTACTTGACTAACAAAAAACTTACATTTTTCCTCCTTTACTCTCACATTGTAACTTTGGAATCTACTCAACACATTCAGTAACCGTTTCTCACATTCTCTCCGCGTATTTCCATAAATCAAACAATCATATAAATAACAAACAACACCCTCACAACGCATTAAAATTTGATCCATTATATTCTGAAAAATAGATGGACTAGATGCTAATCCAAATGGAAGTCTTTTAAACTGAAATAGTCCTTTGTGTGTATTTATTGTCAAATACTTACTTGAGTTTTCACTCACCGCTACTTGTTGGTATGCCCCCGCCAAATCTATAACACAGAAATATTTCGAACCGGCCAAACAACTTAAACAAAATCTACACAAATCCTTATGGAATCCTTTTTTGGAACTACCACTATTGGACTTGCCCAATCACTATACTTTATGGGTTCTATTATTCCACTGTCACATAAACGTGCCAACTCTTCTTCAACTAACTTACGCATTCTATATGGTACCACATAGGAGGAACGAAAAATAGGATCTGTTTCACTCTTTATAACTACAGATGCTTTAAATTTTCTAATGGGTTCTGCTGAACTTTCTGCAATAACTACGGGAAACATTTTCTTTAGTTTCTCCAAATTTTTTATAGGCTTGATTAAGTTAATTTTGTCAATAAAGTTCTCTCGCCAACCTTTTTTTAAAACATCCAACCAATTGCGACCCAATAATGAATCAAATTTCTTCTCTGTTCTAATTATAAATAAGTCCAACAAAAAATCACTTACTTTTACTTTAATCACCCCGTATAAAGATATTTTTGACCGCTAACATTTACTAATGTATTTTCCACATTTGTAAGTTTTTTGGAGCCAAAATATTTTTTATAAACTTCTTCAGACGCCACTGATACTGCCGCTCCCGTATCAATTTCAAATTTTATTTTTACATTTTCGACTAAAAGATAAACAAAAATTGAATTATTTTCAATACCTACGCTATTCAAATTTGATAATACATTATTAACTCTTTTTGTTTTACACATATTTGCTAAGTGCCCTTTTAGTCCACATCTATAGCAATTCCAATCACGAACTCTACACTTCTCTGGCAGATGTTTTCTTCCACACCTCTCGCATAACCCATTCTGTTTACCGTGTTCTACCATTCCTCTCTTGGACAATCTCTTAATTGGGTAGTTACTGCTGCCACTATCCTCACTTCCTTCTGAGGAAGAGAGGATAGTGGCAGCATTATACCTTTCATTATACCTATTTTCCATAGAATTTAAATTAGTTTGGGTTTGATCTTCTATAAAGGCAATATTTTTTGCTTCCTCCCATGATAAAGATATCTGATTTAGCAATCTTGCTCTTAACTTTTTGTCAATAACACCACATACCAATCTGTCTCGTAATGCTCCAGATAAAAATGTGCCGAAATTACAGCTACTAGCCAGAGACTTCAATTCCACAATATATTCACCAAGCGGCTCACCCTCTTTTTGATTGCGGGTGTAAAATTTGTATCTTTCAGCAGTCTCATTTAGATTAGGAGCATAGTGTTTCTTGCAACGGAACCGCCTTAGGTTCTTTAGGAGAACACAATGACGCTAGCGTTTCAAACGCAATTGGAAATCAAAAACATATGGACACGCTACAATTTTAAGCCAATTACCTCCAATCTTGAACCAACCATCAGGTTGATAACAGGATGTAATTACATCAAATCCGAAGATAACATACTCGCCATACTTCGCTAAATTTTAGCGAATGTTTTTGCGAATACTATTTGCAAGAAAACTAGCAAACTGCAAACAAAATTATGAATAATGTAGAGACTATTATAACCATCATAATGCTGGAGATCAATGTGGTATTGTAATATGTTCTAATTGTAAGGGAAGTGATGCCACAACCGATAGAAATTGTCCGGATCGGGCCAAGGCATTTACAGTAAAAAAGTTGATGACTATTGAAAATCATTCTATCAAAGAGGCACGCATGAGATTTTCGAATGCATTCTCGAATAGATTCTTGATTTTGGATGACTATGAGGATGAATTGCCTGCTTTAAACCCATCTTGTCGGAAATCTTAAACGATATACAATCATCAGGAAGCAGTAATAGAGCTGCATAATATTCTTGCTTATTCTCGTGTTGCTAAGAATAATGATAATAAACGTTGAGAAGAGGCAAAGGCCAGAAATACCAAGAAACTTAGAAGTTTGCATTGTATTTATGCGGACCGAATAAGAGGAGTGATTTCAAATGAGGATGGTCATCAAAATGTATATATTGCAGTACAATTCACAAAGTTTAAATAAGAAGGGGAATAAGGAATTAGTGGAAGTTTTTCTTGTAAATAATCGAATCACATAACTCAATACCAAATATTGATATCCATACATTTAGCACAAAAATTGCTCTTATATACAGAAATGAGACTTTAACATTTTTTACTATAGTTTCATATTTGGTCATAGCTCTCATACAAGGTCCCCTCCAGAAAGTCACTTAAATGTGCAATATTCATTACCAAATAATAATAAAGATACAGAATTCAGCCACAATTTTTTCTTTACTGTGTTACTGTGTAATTTTTTACGATAGAATTTTTTACCATCTATTTCAAGATTTTTTTACGTTTGGTTCATAATAAAGGTGCTTCCGAAAATTTAATGCCTCCGAAAGTCACTTAAACACATATTACTTTTTACTTAAATACGATATAGATATAGAAGGCGCAATAAAAATATAAAAGAATATGGCGCTTGTAATGTTTAATATATCTTGCAATTGTATTAGATTTAAGATGTTTAAATTTTGTGGAAAATGGCGTTTGTAATGTTTAATAAATCTTGCAATTGTAATAGATTTAAGATGTTTAAATTTTGCGGATATTCCATTTAAGATATGAGAAAACTTATTTTTATAAATATTAATAAAGTTATAAAAAAGTATTAATATAGTATTAAGATAATTGGATGAAATTTGGCACACGATTTTTTTGACCCAAGGACGAAGCCTATTGAAAATGAATAAAATCGGTATATTATTTCACCTAGCCCCCATACAACAGAATCCCCCGAAAAGCGCTTCTGAGCTCATAATTATGTTAAATATAACTGTATATCGATAAAAAGCGGCACAAATAAGTTTTATACAAGCCTTGGTGACCTTGCCAGATTTCGGGCCTCATTCTGAAGTCCCCTTCAGAAAATTACTTGAATGTCCAAAATTATCTTATAAACACAAATATCGCGATGAACTTCAGCACAAATAAATATTATATAAATATATTCACAAAACTTTTTCGGGCTTGGGTATATTTTTCATAATTGGTGTAGGGTATCATATGGTCGGTCACGCCTGACTATACTTTCGTACTTGTTTTATTTTATAAACGATTTATAAATCAAATTTCGTATGGAAATTTTGTTTTATAAACCTTTTATATTTAGGGTTATAATTTAAACATATTTTATAATTTGTTATATATTTTGTAATTCTCCAATATATCAAGAGAAGAGCTCCACGTCCGATAACAGCAAATACAACGATAGGGTGTCCTGTGGACACTTTTTAGGAGAATACCTTTATAAAGATGCGTTTCAATGAACTAAATACGGGAAAAATAAAAAAAATTGAAAAGGTCTTCAGTTCCCTATCTGCGATTGAAAATCCTGATCTCAGTACAATATGTTCAAACATTTTTATCTGCAAACTTTTAGAATTTGGTGTCAAATATTCCGCAATTTTAAGCTTTTCGCGGGACAAATAATTAAAATTGTTGTTAACGTATTTCTAATACGCAAAAAGACATATATTGTATTATAAGGGGCATAAAAATTTCATAAAAATTTTTTCTGTATGAGCTATGCCTCTCCAACCCACTAAACAAGATTATTCACTACTTTCATTTCAGTATATATTTGGTTTAATGATATTAAGAAAATTTATGAAAATTTTACTTCTATTAATGTATTTACTTTTCAATAAAATATTTTTTACACAATAACTTGGAAAAAATTTACTTGTAGTTCCGAAATCTTGAAATTTAGGCCGATTGGCTCCCGAATTAATTTGTAGAACAGTTTTTTCTCATTTCTACGATTTTTTCCACTTTAGACCCAGGATTTTGGATCTGGTGGTCATTGAACCCTTCAAATGATGCATTGGAAATATAATTTTTAACTTTTGAAAATAGTTGTTATATCGAAATTAATGTTATATGCATGGATTTGGCCATTTTGAACACAGTACGTTCTAAAAAAACAGAAATTTAACTCCGATTTCTTAAGACATACAACATAAACCTTAAAATTTGGATAATTCTATATATTTTCTTTTATTTAAACAGGTTTTCCAAATACTCCGATTTCCAAAGCATACAATAATGCTACCAATCATATCTTGATATACTCGATACAATAACCATGTTTTATGGATCGGACATTTTATTTTTATACCCTTCACCTTCGTGAGAAGGGTATATATAAGTTTGTCATTCCGTTTGTAATTTGTATAATATAATTTTCCGACCCCAAAAAGTATATATATTCTGGATCCATATAGATAGCGGAGTCGATTAAGCCATGTCCGTCTGTCTGTATGTTTGTTGAAATCAGTTTTTAGAGGACCCCAGATATCGGCGAGATCCGAATCTTCAATAATTCTGCTAGACATGCTTTCGGGAAGATCGCTATTTAAAATCAGCAAAATCGGTCCATATGAGATATGAGCAAAAATCCGAGACAACTTTTGAAAATTTCATCAAAAATTGAGTTTTTTTATTCATGCTCGAGAGCAAGAGCAGCACTAGTGTTTTTGGATAGAAACATGAAAATAAGTATGTGGAGCCTGGCTTAAGTTAGAAACCATAAAAGGGAACTTTTTGGTACTTCTTTTGTTTTTAAAAGGTACTTTTGGATTTTTTTCTAATATTGAACCTAGAAATAAGAAATTAAGTATGTTGAGTCTGAATTAGGTGAGAATTTCAAAAGAAACATTTGGAATATTCTATAATATTAAACCAAGGGACATGAAATTGAGTACGTTGATTTGGAATTAGATGAGAACTCATAAAAGGTAACTTTTTGGTGCTTTTTCGTTTTTCAAAAGCTACTTTTTGTGTTTTCTATTATAATGAACTTATAAACATGAAATTAAGTATGTAGAGTCCGTACACAAAGTATACAGAGATGTCACTGTTGACATTTGAAAAAGTCTAAAATCAGCTTTTGTTTGATTTTGAAATTGTTTGGTGAGAAGAGGTATATAAAATACAGATACAAAAAAAGAATTGAATTCGTTTTGTGCGAAAGAGAGGGAAATAGCTTTTTGCTCGTGACGTCTCTGTATACCCTGTGGTCCGGATTAGATGAGAACAAATCAAAGGGTATTTTTTGGAACTTTTTCGTTCTAAAAAAGGTACTTTTTGAATTTCCTATAATATAGAACCTAGAAACATGAAATAAAGTATGTAGAGCCCGGATTAGATCAGAACACATAAAAGGGACCTTTTGGTACTTTTTCGTTCTACAATAGGTTGAACCTAGAAACATGAAATTTAGCATGTGGGGCCTTAACTAGGTAAGAACATAGAAAAACGGATTTTTTGGTACTTTTTCGGTCTACAAAAGGTACTTTTTGAATTTTTTATAATATTGAACCTAAAAAAATTAAATTAAGAAATTTAGCATGTAGGGCCTTGACTAGGTAAGAACCTAGAAAAAGGGACTTTTTGGTACATTTTCGTTCTATAAAAGGTATTATTGGTAGTATTTAGGAGTGTGTAATGGATGATTGGAGCCAAAAAACTTGTTTTAATTAATGTATACTAGTATAAATATTATTAATATCCCATTGTAAGATATAAATTTTAGGAAATCGCGTTAAATATCGAATATGAACGATATACTATGTTAAAAACGGCAATGTTCCGCAATGGATTACAATTATTGTAAAGATACAATTAATTTAAAAGTTAAAATATCGTCTTCCAATGCACCATAATGAACAAACGAGGGATATTATTGAATACCCGATCCAAAAATCTGTGGGTTTTATAAGTCTGATGTTCTTTAATACGAAAAATACTGCTATAATATTCAGATCAATTACCAAAAATTTAATTTATACAGAATATTTTATTATAAAATAATTACATTTAAACAGGTAAAATTTTCATGAATATTGTTAATATCATTAAGCCAAATACATATTGAAATTATCTGTATACTTACTTTTGTGACGTAAATTTTGCACCTATTTAACTACACCTTAGTGGCCTCTAGTAGGTTGTGGCCTCCGGTAGGTTAATGGTTAGTGTTCTAGTCTGGTAATCCGGAGGTGGTGGGTTCGATTCCCACCCGTGGCTCTGGTTAAGGAGCGCACAACAGGCCCGATAGAGGCCTAGGTGTATTTCTTCGGATTTGATGTGTATACATCCTCCTTTCAAACTAACTAACTTATATGAGAACTCAAGTAAGTAGTGAATAATAATTATCATAATGGTTTTTAATAAATAAATGTATTACTTTTTTATTTTTGAAAAAATAAGATTCTTTTTTAAATAAATCCAATTGTCAGTATTTCTGTATACTTATTTTTGATATTAACTGTACATAATATTTTGAGTGTATTAGTGGGAAAACAGGTGGGATGAATCCAGATAGAGTGAGAATATTGACTACTTTCTGGTCATGCTTCTTATGTAAGATGAATGTCATATCATCTGACGTCTGTGACAACTGTGACAGATGCCTATGATTTTGAGTATTTCGGTTATTTTTGGTTTTAATGACCACAATCATTCATGGCTTTTTGTATTTTACTCGGCCAAATAAATCATCCGCAGTGGTTTTCAGCTGTTACTGAAGTAACTTAAATCGACGAAAAAACGTGATACAAATAAAAGTTTCATATATATTTTATAGTCATATACAAAAATATCGTGCTATGCGAGAAAATTTGAAATTTTAAATAAAATTTTCTAAATGTATTATTTATTTTTATTATTTTTAAAAATTACAAGGTTCTAAAATTTTTCATACAAAATATAAAAAATGAAAAAAAAGGAAAATGAGTAACAAAAAACTATTTTTTTTTTGTAGTTACGATCGTAAATAAAATTAATTAACTTCTGGCAACACAACTAAAGTTTCACTCTAGATGCGATCAATAAGGTAGGTATTTTGATTTTAATTGGTTCCATAAGGATTATTTCCATTAAAGCGTTTGTAAATGTAAGAAAAAACCTACGCAGCGAATCAGATTATTTTGCTTCAGCATTGACTACTTACCATAAAAAGCAACGCAGTGTCCCTATTTCAGTATCGGTATTTTAGCTTAGCGATAACGGTTTTCATCCTAGATCTGGAGTAAAGTTTGACGATACTTTCGAAGGTCTTAAAAGATAGAGATAAAGTTTTATTGCTTTGGATTTAGTATACGATGTATAGTCACCCTTAGAGAGAAACATTATATTACGCCCACATGATTGAAATATAAAACATCTATGTAATCAGTTTTATTTTTAAAGGTTTATTTTTATATTAACTTCAAATAATAATTTTTTAATGATATCGGTATTTCAAGTTTTGTTTTATTTTTTGTTTTGTTGTTTTATTATTACAGTTGCTACAAAATTTATAATTATTTTAATATATAATTTGTGTTGTAGAAATGTAAACTGTATACATACACACAAATGGGTGGATGTATGTATTTATGTATCTATGTATGTATAAATAAAACGTTATATGACTTTAATGTTTTTTTTTTTTTTTGCAGATTAAGAACAACGAATTTATTAATTTGTTAAAAAGTTAAAAGTTTTATTACAATTTTTTATCTTTTCGTAATAAAATAGAATATATGTATGTATATAAACAAACAAAAGTACCTAGATTTAATTTGTAAAAATAATTTAATTAAACAAAGAAACAAAATTTAAAAATACATACATAAATATTGTTAAACAGAAGGAGCATGTACTTTACTATTATATATTTATATTTATATTATATGTATATTGACATTATCATTTTTTTATAATTATGTTTTTATTTTTTTATTTAAAATTTAAATGTGTAAAACAAATACTTGACTTTTAAAAAAATATGTGAAAGCATTTGTTTTAATTTGTTTACATATGTATTTGAATTAATAATTTTTTTTATTAATATTATTTTAAAAAGTATAATAATGAAAGCTCAAAGGAAGTAAGTGCGCAGTAGTATTATTGCAAAAATGTATACTCTTTCACACACGTATCAAAAGAGACAAATGTTTAAAATGTTATTATATATAGGTTTTATATATTTTTTATCAAAATGACATGACACTAAAAATTATTTAGATTTTTTTATGATAATTATTTAGTTAAAAAAATTAAATCAAATAAACATGTTTTTTAATAGCAATCCGTTAAAAAAGAATTCAATCAAATCAATAAGATATAATAATAACAAAATAAAAACATGAAACATAAATTATTTACTAATATAGCAGTTTTTTGGATTTTTTAAACAAATATTGATCCGTTACCGCAAATGTTTATATTTATTATTAAACGAGTAGTGAGTGGTGTTTATATCATTTTAATTACAGAAATAGATATTTTTTCTTTTGTTTATTTTTGAAGCCTTGGGCCTTTTAATTAATTTTTATTTATTTTATTTTTTTTTATTTTTCTTAAAATATATATTTTTTTTATTAAAAAAGTAAATGAAAAATGTTGACTATCAAATACATATTTTATGTAATTATATATGTATATTTTTATGAGTCGATACTCTTAACGAACTATACAAAATCCAATTCACAATGGGTAAAAATGCTGGCAGACAGACATTTTCATTTTCTTAAGTTTTTTTTTTCAAAAAGGGCCTTTAAAACATAAAGTATATAAAATGACATACATGTATTTATTATTAATAATTTTTATAATCTATAAAAACGATACGTTTCCATTTTTACACAATTTGTCTAATTTTTAATACATAAAATATTTGTTATTGTTAAACGTAAGGAGTCTACTATGTACTTTAAACAAATAAGTTTATAATTGTTTTACTTATTTCTACCCATTGTGAAATCAATGACGTGTTTATTATATAAATAAAATATATTAAAAAAATGGCTGAATTTTATTTAGCCTTTTTAAAATCATTTAAATTTGTATGCAATTTTAAGAAACCAATTTAAATAAAAATTTTGAACTGAATTTATACAACAATAAAGTGTGTTATTATTTTCCATTTTGGTAACCATATCAATCCAAATTTTAATAATAATTTATTTTGACTGATTTGTTAGAGAAAAGTATATGTACGATTGGATTTTTTAAATATTTTATTTTTTATATTAAAATTTATTAAATAAAAAACTTGCCTATTCCGAAGTTCTAAATTTATTGATTTTATTGAATATATTTTTTATGTATTTCGCTTTTATCGATCAAGAAATCATTTATTTAATTTTATTTTCCGATTTTTTTGTTTATATTTTAGTAAATATATTTGTTTTGTATTTTTATGTTTTTTTTTATTTTTTTATTTTAAATAAAATTTAGATCCTAAATACTAAGGTTTTGCTTTTACAAATATTTACAAAACACCAATAAAAAAATAAAAATAAAATGAAAAAGAAATAATAATAATAATGCATAAATATTATATTAGTTTAAATAAAAATGAAAAGGAAAAATTATTTAAAAATATGTGTATGTATAAAATCGTTTGTTTGTGTGTTCTATATCTGTTTCTTCATTAAAATAGCTACGTTTTATAGAAAGAAAGAAAAAATGAAAATTATACAAATTAAACTGTTTTGTTGATGCCATTTGCAAATTAGCACCACATAATAATTATTTAAAAAGAAGATAAATATAAAATAGTATAAAAAGAAAAATAACACAACTAAATTATTTTTAAAGAAGCTAAACATTATTCCATCTATGCATTTATGAATTTTGTTTTAATTGTTATACACATTAAAAAAATGCTATAAATTATTTTTTTTTTTTTGAAAGGTTTTCTGCTTGAAGGTTTTGTTAACTAATTGTTTCATACAAAATTTCTCGAAAGTACGTATGGAAATAATATGCAAGTGAATACATATTTTCATTACTTTTTTATACTTTTCACTTTTTCAAATCAATCTAAAGGTTTTTGTATATACTGAATATTAAGGTGTGTATGTGGTTAGAATAAGAATTAGAAGATAGTAAATAAATTAACCAAACGCCATCCTTAATAAAAGTGCGTGGAATCTTTTTGTTCATGTTTCAATGTAAGTCTACATTTTGCCCTCAATATTTTTTCGGGTATTGAGTATATATATAACGTTTAATTACTACTTGCCTGCTGTTCATTATTATTTTATCATAAACGATGTGCTATGAATTGCTTGTAAGATTTGTCAATCAGTTTTTTAATTGATTTGTTGTTTGGCTTCAGTAATTAACGCCAATAACGAGTCCAATTTTAAATCTTTAAAACGCGCAAAATGATTCATTATAGGCTGTATAGAATCAGATTCGATGGCGGCACAAATTGTTTGATTTTGTATTGTTCGATTTAAAGATAATGCAACTTGATCCAAAAACTGACGCCAACTATCTTTATTGTTCTCAGTTAGTGTTGCGTCGTCATTTGCTACATAAATATTTTCAGCTTGTAGTATTAAGCAAACCAAAGATGATATGCCAAACTGGAAAAGAAATATAATAATTATAAACATGTTTAATTTTGGCAAGATCAAGTATATAATTCATACAATACAACTAGTATTAATATATATTATATATTTAATACAATATTCTAATTTTCTTTTTACAAAAAATTACTCTATTAAAGAAACCAATTTTAATTTAGTTATTTTTAAAATATTCGTCATAATCCTCTAAAAATGTCTACTTTCTATTACATATCTTAATATTTCTATGATGATTATTTTTAAAGAATCATATATTTTTCCCCAAAAGATTCTAAAAATGAAAAGTTTATACCCTAATATTATACTAAAACTACATTGCTGAGCATTTGAGACAAATTATATAACAGTTCAAAATCGATAGCAATATTTTTGAGATATATGCGACCAAAAAAAATTAGCTTTTTATTTAATATATAATTGTTAAAAATGGGGAGTGTCAGCAGTGATAATTTTGTTTATGGAATGTTTGGCCAAATTAGAACTCAATATCACTAATATTTGATTAAAATCGTTCTTTCTTTAAAATATCAAACAAGTTTACATGGATTTTGCTTATGATATACAACCTATAGGGATTTCTTTATTTTGGCCCTTTAAGTTAAAAAAAAAAATATTAAAAAATTTAGGATGTACAATTTGTGTGTCTGTTGGTATATTTGAACGTTATAGATTACTAAATGGCTGAACCAATTTTCTTGAAATTTTCTCATCGTATTTTTGTGTATCAGGAATAGGTAATATGCTAATTTAAGAAAATATTAAATCCGTGTATTTGAGATAATATAACAGTTAGAGTCCTCAAATGTTAGTGTCAATGGGCGGACTTGCTTTAGGATGCATGGCACCTCCCATATAAATGTAATACAAAAATTCGTTTATCTTGGAAACTATTACAGTTAGAACCTGAAAATGTACGAATAACTTTAACAGCAATTTAAACAATATGGGTAATAAATTAATTAAATACAAAAAGTCATTTATTTGGGAAACTAATAGGGACTTGATGTTAGGGACCGGAAGCATTCTTTTTTAATGTTGATACAAAGTTAGCTATGTTGTTCGTTGTAGGATTCTTAAGTAGATTTGTACCGTTATTATATTGTTTTTTTTATGTTTTTATTTTATTTATTTTATATTTTATATATGCTTAAAAAATTTAAAAAATAATAATTTTGTCAGAAAACAGTTAACAGGGGATAAGGATTTCATGTTATGTAATTTCTAAAAATAACCATGAATAATAATAATCGTTTCAAGGGAATTCCCTTTTTAAATTTGTTCTAATTGTTCATAATTCTTAAAAATTAATAGAATTTTGCTTATAACCACAGATAATAGAGATAATCACGGTTAAACGTTACAGAAAATTTTAAATCGATCCAAAATAAAATTAAGTCGATGCAAAAATATTTATTTTTCCATCCGAATAATTGATGTTGCCGGCTAATCGAATCATGGATAATCAAGATCCTACTGTATCTAAATTCTTCAAATTTGGCAATTAGAACCTAAATATACATCTGAACATGTTGCAGGAAAAGGGGTTATTATTAGAGCTAGAATATTCAAATTTTATTTGAAGAACTTTAACATACATCTGAACATTTAGAGTATAATGGGGGACTTGACTCCTCTCATATGAATTAAATATAAAATTTCATTTATCTAAGAAACTAATAGAACTAAATTTTTAAGCTATGGATAAATTATTTTATTATTCTTCTGAACATTTTGGAGGAAAACGGGCGGACTTTCATCTGGGGAACTTGGAGCCTCTATATGAATTAAATAGAAAAATGCATATATCTAAGAAACTATAAGAGCTAAAATCTTGAAATTTTACTTGAAAAACTGTGACACTTTTAGTGGGGAACTTGGCACCTCCCAGATGAATTAAATACAAAATTTCGTTTATCTGGGAAACTAATAGAACTAGATTTTTCAAATTTTGCATAAATTACTATTAAATTCGTCTGAACATTTTGAGGAAAAAGTCCGGACTTTCATCTGGGAAGCTTGAAGCGCCACATGAAGAAATGAAGAACTCTGATATTCATGTGAACATTTAGAAAATAACGGGAGGACTTTCAATTGGGGGATTGGCACCACATTAATTAATTAAATACAAAATTTTTATATGATAAAAAACTGTTATTGGAATAACGTTTATTGGCATTTTTGTGACTGATTTAAATAAAAATGTATGTTTAATAGAAATGATTCTCACTACATACTCTGGAAGCATTGACGTTGAGTTTTATAATTCTCACTGGTAATAAATTACACTTAAGTTTTCAAATTTCTTAGTCTTTTTTTAATAATTTATATAAATATCACAATTTTAGGCATTTGTTTACTAAGGACTGTCTAAAGAATTGACCAAATTTATTAATTTTGCATACAAAATATGTTATTAAATTTGGTTTCTTTTCATATTATACCTAAATTCGAATACTTATGAGAGACACTGTTCTTTATTTCCAACAAACAACTTACCTTGCTACAAAATACTCCATTAAATTTTTTATCATTGATTGTAATGGCTGAAGAAATTTTAACAATAATCTCAAAGTTAGCAGATTTGATTTGCTTATTGAATTCAGGATACAAGGAGTATAGTACACCCTCTGTATCGTCTCGATCTTTTTTTATAACATTTTGCAATGAGCTGAAAACCCCAATCCACACATTCCAACGAACGTCATGGTTTTCAATGTTCGACATGATACGTCGAATCAAAACCTGTTAAGAAAATTATTTACAAAATGTTTATTGTATTCTTTATAATAATATTCGACCATTTAATAATAGACTCACTTTTCCTTTGCGTACGTTCATCATCGCAACGACTTTGTCATGTTGCAGACCTGCAACTAGTTTGTCAATAAGAGCTTCTTTCGTTTCGATTTCGTAATTAAATTTGCTCTTCATAGATGGATTATTTGATGAGTCAGAAGCCCGTTCCTCAGGTGTTTTATTGGCATTTTCCATTTGTTCTAGTGCCGCAATGCGTTCGCTTTCTTTTTTCTTCTTCATCAGTATGGTCGCAATAACATTGGGACTGTTAAGATCTTCCAACTTTAGAAGAATTCGATACAATGTCTCAATGTGCAATAGAATATAACGAGACTTCCGTTGACTATTGGCTGTAGTCATATCTCCGACAGTATTTGACATCTGAACCATAGCCGGAGTTTCCGATTTAACACCAATAACACTACTTAAGGACTGAGTTGTTCCAATTGCAGCAAGGGTTCCTGATTGAACAGAAGTACCATCCTTGGCGATGATATTATTTGGACCAGCTGTGGCCGAATTGGTTTCATTACTCATGATTTCTGCATCAATGATTTTACGTGGTGCCGTTACACTGCCATACTGCAACTTTCCTAGCGAATTTTCAAATTTGAGAGGAGTGAAAACGTACGTTGGCAACTTCACCTCTTGATTTTGGTTGTGATTTTCTGAATTTCGACGTTCACGGTGCTGGCCATTTCTTTGGCCATTCTTATTGCCCAGTTGCACAAGAATAAGTTGAGCATGGCCCTTAGGTTGGGTTAGTGGATGATTAAGCTGGTTGTCCTTATGAGCTTGGCTGTGACGAAGATTTCCACTCAAGGCCACCTTACGTTCCTTGTAGACAGTATAATAGTAGTCATCAATGTATGGTGTATCAGTGTTAAGCTGTGACAATTGAATTCCAATCAACCAATGCTTCTCCCGAGTGCTCATTAAATTAGCATACTCGTCGAATTCTTCGTGCGGCAAATTTCCATTAGCCGAAACTCCGTCACGTCTCAAATTATGATTTTGCTTCTGATTTCCAACGATGCCAGTTCCCGCAAGAGCAGCATTTGGTCCACCTGTACGCTGATTATGATTATTGTTGATGTTACCATGATTTTGGACAAGTGCATTTTGTTGCTGGTGTTGTTGAGCTTGTCGTGCGGCGTTTTGGAGTAATGGGTGATTTTGTTGGATTTCTTGAACAAGACGCATATTAAACATGTTAAATGATGAGTTCGATGTGTTTGGATTTTGATTAAGAAGCATCATCGGATTCGGTAGATGACCAGGTATACGGTTAGCAGCAGACTGCTGTTGCTGCTGGTGTTGTTGGGCCAATATTGCCGCCGGATGAATGCCACGTGCACGCATAGCATTAAAGTTTGGATGCATTGCAAAGTTATTGAGTGCAACCGGTAGATGTGCATTTGGCAGTGGACGTTGATTGGGAAAATTGTTTGGCATTCCACCATGCTGGTTTAGTAGAGGATGTGGTGGCAATTGAGGATGTCCAGATTGTTGAAAATAGAATCCAGGAGGCAATCGATTTCCAGGAGCTCCTAACTGAGGCTGAGGATGCAAAGGCTGTGCCTGCGGTTGATCTTGTTGTAGTAAATTTCCTAAAGGATGTTGAGCCAAATTATTTGCAAAATTGTTAGATGGTCTTGGTGGTGATTGCTGGTTAGGATTAACAAATGAACGTGGGCCCTGTTGACCTTTAACAGAAAAGAAAATTTATAAAAACATAAATGCTAAAATTACTATTAATTATTTATGTGTTTTGAAAATTATACTAATTTTTACAATTTCTTAAATAATGATAATTTTTTAAGGGAACTATTTCATAAAAAAGTGTAGCTACAAGCCTTTGCTACAGACAATAAATAACAGAAAATAAATAACAGAACATTTTTTCTACAGCAAGGGAGCAAAATATCGTTAAATATAGGAAAATTAAAAAAAATAAATAATAAAATGTATAAAATAATGTCTTATTTTCAGGGATGTAAAAAAATATATACATTTTACAACAGTCACGAGCAAAACTGAAATTCTAATGCACGCGTGCATAGGCCAAGAAATTCTGCTGACGCTTTGTTGACACACCTACACTATAAGCTTGTGTGTATTAGTGTGTCTGTGTTTTACTAAAATGACCAATTGTTTGTTGCTTTGTTACGATCTCAGAGATCAAAATCAAATCAGTTGCTGTTCAGCTTTTGTAGAAGCAAGATCACGTTGCGGATTTTTTTATGCTTATGATTTTTTCTCTTTTATTACACCTAGCAAAATGTTTGATATAAATTGGGAAAATGATTTCTTTTTTATAGAAAACATGGACGGTGAGGCACAATGCGTCGTATGTTATAAAATTATATGTAGAAAAGCTTTATTTTTTTTTTTGAAAAGGCATTATGAAACTTGCCATGGACCCTTAAATGACCTTAGGGGACATGACAGAAAAGTAAAGTTGTTGCAATTAAAAGCAGAGTTTTTCTTAAAATTTATAATTAATGAAACAACAGCAAATAATTGCAACAATCTTCCTTTAAATAGCCAAAAAAAATCATTGCCTCATAAAAAGGCATCTTATGTAGTTGCTTTATCGTTAGCAAAACAATGTCGCCCATTTGAGGATGGCATTTTTTTCTTAAATTTAACTACAGATATTTTGAGTTGTTTTGAAGAAAAATGCCATGAAACTATGAAACTCTGCCAAGATATACCATTATCTCGTCGTACTATAACAAGAAGAACGGAAGATATAAGCAAATTTATTAAAATGTCAGCAAAAGAAAGATTAATTAATTGCAAATATTTTTCGATTTCTCTAGATGAGAGTACGGATATCAATAATATTTGCCAGTTAATTATTTGTATTAAAACACTTAATGCAAATTTAGAGTGCTTCGAAGAAATGTTTGAAGTGGTTTCACTTCATGGTCATGTAACAGGACAAATTCTGTATGATGCATTAGATGTTAATGTTTTTGCATTTGCTGACAAAAATAAATTAGCCTCAATATGTTCGGATGGAGCAAAGGTAATGAGAGGCAAAAATAAAGGACTTTTGGGCATTTTAAACAAAAATGGAATAAATTGCCCAGCATTCCATTGTGTCATACACCAACAAGCTCTTTTCTACAAAGAGTTGGGTATGAAAAATACAATGGATGTTGTTGTAAAAATAATAAATATAATAAGAGGGGGCACAATTCTCTGACACACAGAAAATTTAAAGATTTTCTAGAAAACCTTAATTCGGATTATGGAGATTTACTTTTATATACCGAAGTCCGCTGGCTAAGTCGAGGCAAAAGTTTGGAAAGACTTTTCCATTTAAGAAAAGAAGTACTTGAATTTTTAAAAACTTTATCCAATAAAGATACAAAACACCTTACTAATTGTCTTGAAAATCCCGACTTTCTATTAGATTTCGCACTTTTATGTGATATTACCGAGATATTAAATGACCTTAATTTATGCCTGCAAGGTAAAAATATAAAAATATTTCATTTGAATAGAATTATTCACCAATTTAGTACAAAATTAGATCTCTTAATAAATCAATTAAAAAGTAATAGTATATCAAATCTTAAGAAAACTTCATCAATATTCATAGAATTTAATTTTAATACGTTTGATTGTATTCAGAAATACGCCAAAATAGTTGAGTCCATAAAAAAGAATTACAATGACAGATTTCAAGACTTAAAATTTATAAAAAAAAAACAATAGAAATACATGATAATCCCCTTAGATGTGAAATAGAAGAGCAAGATGCTTTTCTTCACGAAGAATTGCATAAAATGCGTAATGATTTTGAAGTTCCTATGGAATCTGGGGAAAAATTTTGGCAAAAGATAGATGATACAAAATATTTCAATTTAAAAAACGAAATATATAAGCTATATTCCATGTTTGGCACCACATATAACTGTGAGGTGGCATTCTCAAGTATGAAACTGATTTTAAGTAAATTGCGGAATAGGTTAACCGATCAACACATTGGTGACTTATTGCGTATTAAGGAATATAAAGGAAACATTGATTTGGATAGATTAGTTGAACTTTAAATTAAGTTCAGTTAATATCTCGGTAATATCCCTTAAAAGTTCGAAATCGAATAGAAAGTCGTGATTTTCTTAATGATATTTCAGTAGTTTTATTTAATACTACTTTTTAAAAATACTACTACTTTTCTTAAATGAAAAACTCTTTCCCTTTATTCCATTTTTGTTTAAAATGCCCAAAAGTTCATGAGTTTTTCTCGTCGTAAAAAGTATTTTCAATAGAAAACAAATTTCAAAACTTTTCTCAGTGTACCACCATTTTGTTATAACGCGCAGTCATCTCTCTGCTTAACGAACACAAATATACACATGGTGGTATGTGTTTGCCCATGAATGTTTTACAATATTTAGCATTATAATTAGGGTTTGAAGAAGGCATGAAAATACTAATAAGGGATATTGTACTTGAAATACGTTTGATTTTTTTTTATTTAATACAATTTTTATAACCAAGGCCATAGGCCTAAATATGGCTTACAAAAATTAAATGTGATTTAGTTGTCATAATAAAGCATTTAAATTGAATTGTACCTTGCCTCAGATATACACACTTAAGACGTTTATTGTTGAATAAAATTGTGTACAATTAAGTGAAATTTTGTTGGAGCTTTTCATAGGGGATAGGGTCATATGAGGACCTATTAATATAGAACTCGTGAGGGTCATCAAGTCTAGTATAGAAATTTTCAAATACATATTTAAATCATTTCAATGATTTTAGCTTTTTGGGAGGTTTCATTTCTAAAACTATGAAATTAAATTGTCTTATGAAATTAATATGTACACAAAAAATAAATATTATGAACTCTTTTATTGAAAAAAGTTAATAATATTTAAGAATAAGTTCCTAAATGGTATGAATTTTTTTCATTATAATTTTATCAAACAAAATCCAGACGACGCACAGTGAGACATTTGGCACTTTTAGTACGACGTTAATTAAATCTAACTGATATTGAGTTCTAATTTTAGTTACAGTTAGCAAACAGTTGACCAAACGCTTCACATAATAATCAGCACAATAAGACTGCTGCCACGCCCATTTTTTACAAGTATATATTGAATAAAATTTTAATTTTTGGTCGCAAACTTTTGCAATCGATTTTGAATTTTTATATATTTTTAGAAAGACAATTTTATACAGATTGCTATTTATTTATAAGAAATGTAAAATTTGCATATTTGTAGCACAGTCTCTGCAAAAAGTTTTTATTTTATTTTACTATTTAAACACATTTTCAACGATTAGATACTGTTTGAAACGGGAAAGTGTTATGCGATTTGTCTTAAATACTCTGCATCGCAGTTTAAGAGCATGCTCTTCTATAATTTTTAAAAACATGATTTATAGAACCACCCTAACGAATATTACGGTTGTCGCTCTTAGAATTTTATCAAATTGTACAAATATTTGCAAATAATTGAATGCAACATTAACAAACAATTTATACTATAATTAAAATTTAAAATAATATATAAATTCCACGTTTTTTACAAAGGAAAAAATAAATTTATAATCAATGAATTTAAATCAGGAAATAAACAGAAAATTTTACTTTTTGAATAAAGCTATGACACCTTATTGGCTTAAGTAATTGTTTTTAAAAGCAGTAATTGTGGGCTAATATATAGTGCCAAGTCCAAAATTTATGTATACCCCTAACGTGAGTTTACACTTAATTAAAAAAAGCATTAAATTCTATAGGACATTCTAATTTTTTTTGAATATCTCTGAAGATCGTAAAAGGTCGCAGCCACTTTTCATATATATGTTTCTCTTCCATTAAAAATATAATATTTAAATATATTTTTATTATTATTATTTTTCTTTAGAGTTAAAAATAAAACCTTTAAAATTAAGCTTTTGTCTAAAAAAATCATTGCAGAATAATTCTGAAGTATTAAATTATAATATATTATCAATCAATTCAAATTGTATGTATATTTTTCTTTTTGTTTAAAATGTTTGAAATTTTCTTTGGAAATTTTTTTATTTTTTTATGATTTTAATGAAGAACAGACGTTTTACCACACAAAAAATAATGCATAACTGGAATGAATTTTGTAATAAATTGTATGAATCGAACATGACTTTTTTCCAAACCATTTTAATTCAAAATATTAAAAGTTCATAGAATGTATTAATTTATACATGACGGAATTTTTTTGAATTTTTACTTTTTTTCTGTAATATTTATGAACAAATTGCTAACATAGTCTATTATCTATTAATTTAGAGATAGTAATCCTTTGTTAGCGTATTTTGTATAATAAAAATTTATAAATTGAAATGCTGAAAAACTAAATCTTAAATAAGAAAACATCAGAAAACATACCTAAATATTTTTTGGTCATAAAATCCCGCCAATTACACGAAAATTTCAAACATTTTTTTAACAAAAAGAAAACAAAAATATATTTGAAATATATAATTCAAGGCTTTTAGATTATGTTTGAAAAATAAAAATGAAAAAATTCATACAATTTAGGAACTTATTCCTTATTTCTGGGAATGGTATTATGCGTTTGTGCTGATGTTTGTAACACATTAAAATATTAGTACTATACCCACCATAAATCACTTTCTTAGTCGATCGGACTATTTCCGTCCGTCCGACCGTCCATTTGTCCATGTAAACGTTGCTGTCAAAGTACAGGTCGCAATTTCCAATATAATTTGATGAATACACGTTTACTTTAACGAAGCCTATTGAAAATGGTTAAAATCGATCTATCGCCCCTGTACAACTGAACCCCCCGAAAAGGCATTTGAGCTCATAATTATGTATAATATAAATGTATCTCGATAAAAGATCGCACAACTAAGTTTTTACACAAGCTTTGCCTTTGAATTTTGAAATGATCGGACTTCACCCTAGCCCCAAACAAAGCCCCCCACAGAAAGTGACTTAAATATCCACAAATAATTTTTAGCACTGTTATTGTAATGAAATTTATCACAGACAAATATTATATAAATACAAATCTATCCATCCTATTTTTATCGGGAACGGACTACATTTGCTCCTATCCCCCATACAAAGTTTTTTTTAGAAAATAAGTTTTTCGTTAATAAATTGCTTAAATATATCGAAATCAAGGTAGTATGCATGATAAATGCTTTATTATGAAAAATAAATCATATTTAATATTCATAACTGTTGTAGTATCATATGGTCGGCCAAGCACGACTATACTTTCTTACCTGTGTTAATTTGAAGTATGCTAATACTCAGTGTTCAAGTTCGATTTATGGTTTACACTTGTTTTGATAACATATGCAAATACTATTTTTTGCGACGTTAGAATCTTACTAAGCTCCGCTTTATTTACAACTTTGTTGGAAAATTCTAACGAGTAAACCGTTAACGGTACCTAAATATTGTTTGCCACCAATTTACGTTTTGTAAAGTAAAAAACACTTCTTTTCTGATCGTCAACATAAGCACTACGTGCTCTTGACGTTATTACTTCTACGAGGTAAAATAATAATTATAAATAAATACAGAGAGATCTACGTCTCATTAAATTTGCAAATATTTTGTTTTATTTTCATAAAATCTTGGGAAATTGTGGTGGAGCTGAACATTTGGTCCTAGCGAACCGGATTTTTGTGTATCATATACGGATTTTTGGCATCTTCACTCCATCAGCCCTTGGAAAACATACAGTCCACCGAAGATATATTTATTATTAATTTTTAGAAATTTCTACGAAATAAGGTACGTAAATATATTTCTATTGTGAGCAAGTGATAAAAATTCTATAGTTGTTTCGCGAACACACACATATTTTTTGTGATTTTTCAATTGGTTAAACTTGTTGTATTTGTGGATATTTTGCACTAATTTTAAGTATAATTTATATTAAAAAAAAATATTTAAATTCTTTTGATCCTACGGACAATAATTTAAAGCGATATTGTTGATCTTATTTTATTTTAAATTAGTGTTTTCTTACATTTTCTTTTGTACGTTTGTTTGTTTGTTTGTTTACAGATTTACATTTGTAAATTCTACCAACAAAATACATTACGGTGTATTATTGTTCTTCCCTTATATCGGGTACCCTACCGTCGGTCAGTTTGACTATTATCAAGTTTGTTGATATAAATTCTGTAGTCAATTCGTAGTTTAATATCGAGTTATTAATTCATCTATTTTTATTACAATTTTTAAATATTAAAAAATGTCGGTCACATCACTAAATGCGTTTATTAGAGCATCGGATGCTCTCGTTGCATATCGCGTGAGGTTTGATAATTTAGATGATGAATTGCATGACGTTTTTAAGTTGGAGATTCGGAAACGGGAGTTAGAAAGACTTTGGGACAAAGTTAATTCGACGTACGAAGTATGTCTTAACACTCTAGAGTCTAGTGAATTTAAAGTGGTAGCGGAAAAATATCAAGCCACATCTTATGAATATATTGAATGTGGAGGATCCATTTCTAAGAAAATACAAACATTGGAATCCGCTTCAAAAACTAATGAACTTCCAACAGCGAATTTGAATTCCGATAATTCAGAGCATAATCTGACGCTCCCTCCATGCGATATCGACTCTTTCATAGGGGATTATGTTTCTTGGCCCGCTTTTAGGGATTTATTTACTGCAATTTACATTAATAGCTCGAGGCTTAGCAATATAGAACGTCTTTGCCATTTAATACGGATAACCGGGGGTGAAGCTAAAACAATCGTTTCAAGATATCCATTAAATAATAATAGTTTTGAGTTAGCTTGGCGCGATTTAAGGAATACATATGAGAATCCTCGTATGTTGGTGCATAACCAACTAAAGCTTTTATTTAGTCTTCCTGCCTTTGACAAGGAGTCGATTACAGCACTCAAAACCTTACAGCGCGGAATCAATAGTTTTCTTACGGCACTTTCTATTTATAATGTGCCTACAGATAATTGGGACCCAATTATCGTGTTTATGTGTATTCAACGTCTACCTAGTTCAGCAATTATTTTATGGGAACAGGGCATTAAGGACAAATTAAGTTTATCTTCATGGAAAGATTTAGATAATTTTCTGAAGGAAAGAATTCTGACTTTGCAATGTCTTCAAGAAATTAAAGGTACAAACTCCACTAATATGGAATCTTCATTGCAATCTCACAATTCTTCCGGAAAAATTTCTTGTATTTTATGTCCTAATCAGTCCCACTTTTTGCGAAATTGTCGTCGTTTTAAAAGTCTTTCAATATCTGATAGAATTTCAACAGTGAATGAGCATAAGTTCTGCAATAATCGACATCACTCGATGCTTCATTTACAACATTTAGAAAATTCTGTGGTTGAAAGACCTACTGTTTCTACGGAACAGAACTCTGGTGCGGTTCTACGACCTACTAACACCCACTACCAACAATCATATACGTCCAATAATGTAACGTCCAATTCACAAGTATTTCATACTAGTCAAAACCAGTCTGTTCTATTAGGGACAGCTACGGTAAATATAATTCATAATAACAATAAGTATCAGGTCCGCGCTTTAATTGATTCGGGTTCGGAATGCTCTTACATTTCTGAACGATTACGGAATAGGTTAAAACTTCCTACGCATTCTGCACATTCTCAAGTTTCTGGCATCAATAATGTAGTTATTGGAGTTTCTAAATAATGTCCTGTGGAAATTGGTTCCGATTTAGACTCTTCAGTAAACCTTAGTACAAACGCATTTGTTTTACCAAAAATTTCGGGAAATTTACCTTCAACTTCCGTAAATATCGATATTAAAAAGTTATTGCCAAATCTTCGTTTGGCGGATTCAAATCTTTTAGATAGTAGGCCTGTAGATATTCTTATTGGTGCGGATTTATATCATCGAATAATTTTACCGGAAGTACAGCAAAATATATTAGGGTCATTATTGGCACAAAAAACTGTATTTGGCTGGATTCTGACAGAACCAGCCAATCCCAGGGACTTTGAATCACATATCGCAAATTTACAATACACTACGTGGTCTAACGCTTCTTAAGGTTTGTTTGAATATCACTTAAAATGCTCACAAGAATATATTTACGTCTACTTTAATATACATACTAAATTTAAATACACCACTTTGTGGTCGGGTCATTTATGACCATGTCCCTCTTTAAAGGGCCCAGTTCATGGTCTGCTTAAAACCATTCTCCATTTGAGAGCAGTATGTAGGCTGCGAAAAATTACATCTCATCGCTTTGTCTTATGGGAACATTTTTTCTACGAACCCAGTTCATGATCTGCTTTAAAACCATTCTCCCTTTGAGAGCAGTATGTAGTCTGCAGAAAACTACATTCCTTAGACTTTCTTCTATGGGAACCATTATTTTACCAGCCCAGTCTGGTGTGATACCTTTGATCACTTGTTTTATGAAAAAATATATATTAACAAAAAAAATCTATGGATATAGATCTCAATGTTAATTGCAACACTCTTTAGTGTTGCAAGGTGGCCGGCAATGTTCAAGTTCGATTTATGGTTTACACTTGTTTTGATAACATATGCAAATACTATTTTTCGCGACGTTAGAATCTTACTAAGCTCCGCTTTATTTACAACTTTGTTGGAAAATTCTAACGAGTAAACCGTTAACGGTACCTAAATATTGTTTGCCACCAATTTACGTTTTGTAAAGTAAAAAACACTTCTTTTCTGATCGTCAACATAAGCACTACGTGCTCTTGACGTTATTACTTCTACGAGGTAAAATAATAATAAAAAATAAATACAGAGAGATCTACGTCTCATTAAATTTGCAAATATTTTGTTTTATTTTCATAAAATCTTGGGAAATTGTGGTGGAGCTGAACACTCAGTATTGTAGTCGATATTGTGGACATTGTTTCTTTGAAGTCTATAGACAACTACACTTCTGTACCGATTTTTTTTTTCAAATTTTACAATAACTTCTCTACGTCTCAAAGGAATTATAGGTTGCTTTTAATTTCGACGCTTATCTATAGTGGGCGTGACACCTCTCATACAAAGAAAAACACAAGTTGATATATTTTAGAAAATATAACAGATATAGTTCTCAAATTTTGTCGGAACTACTTAAGTGTCAATATGTATAAGTATGGGGGCTTGGAACCTTTCATATCAATTAAATACCATTAGTTACTTAAACATTTGGTAATTAATTGGAGAACTAGCAAAAAGGAGAACAGAACCTCCCATATTAATTAATATCAAAAATTTTTCACAAAGAACTTTGGCATCAATTTGAAAATTTGAGTAATAAATTGACGGCCTAGTAACAGCGAACGGTGGAAACCTACATACGGTTTGAAAAATTGGCGAACTTGGTCTAGTTAGTATAGATTCCATAAATAATTTTTAATAATATTGTGTTATTGTTCATTTTTAACAAATTTTAAATATTTTTGTTAAGATTATAAATACTTACTGCTAAGACTATGTACATACATATGTACTTTATAATTCTTACTCATAACCTACCTTTTTGCGCCAAGCGAAGTAGCGAATATTGTTGAGACAACATTTGCTGTTGCTGGTGATGCCCTTGCTGTAGGTGTTGGGATTGTTGTTGCAAAGGGGTTGGTGTTTCAGATGAATGTCTTAAAATGTCATGCAAAATTTTTTGTTGTTTTGCAATCATATCAGCCTCTTGTTGCTGCTGTTGATTTTGTTGATGTGGTTGCTTAGATATGGATTGTTGCATTATCATATTACGTTCGATATCTTCCAAAGTGCAAATTTTCGGCTGCTGTTGTTGTTGTTGCTGCTGTGACTGAAGAGAGGGCATATTGGGATAATGAGGCAAACCAAAAGACTGATTTTGTGATTGCAGTTGTTGCTGTTTCATTTGAAGTTGTTGCTGATTGCTTTGAACCTGATTTTGTTGTTGTTGGTGATGTTGAAACGGAGTGGGAAAATGCTCACGTAAAAATTCCTCTGGATTGGAAGACATACTATTTCCAATCGGAGCATTACTTGGTGTCCCTCCGAGCGTTCTATCTTTTACTCCTAAAGACCAAACACTTGGATCCATTTTGACAGTATCACCCAACAGGCCACTCATACTTTCATTGTCTCCATAGTTTAGATCAACATCGTCTAATTTCATACCTGACAAATTTAATTCAAGGTCTGAGTCCGCCAAGCGTTGAGATCGGCTATTTTTCATTCCCGACAGCGAGCCATAAGCACCACTAGAAATTGCATGGGCGCCGCTGTCCAAAGTATCGCCATCTCCATCATCATCTCCCGTCAAACGTACTAAATTTTCATGAACTTCCTCCCAGTCCCCGTTAATTGCTGATCCGAAGGTCTCGTCATTTAAAGCATCATATTCTTCTTCTGATGGTTCAGCAATTTGCCCTCCTCCATCGTCGTCCAACTATAATTTTCAAAGAAGAGAAAATAAAAATGTACACATTTAAGCGATTACAAAACCATTTGCATTTTTGTGCCACGGGTGCTCTTTGAGAACCCCGTGAAGTATTATTGTTCGTAAGCACATAAATTGTGACCGCTGCGACCGACCAAAGCAACACCATTGCGACTAGATTCCTATCATTTTTTAACGCATGTTTACCAAAGATTTTAATATCACGTCGTTTATTTTACATGTTCCACATAAAATGAGGGTTCCACTTACCGGCACAGAGGTATCAAATCCAAAAAATGAGTCTTCCATCGATAAATTTTGTTTATTTTATATGAAATTATCATGACTTGTCATGCCAATATGGCCGCAGAGACCTGCGCCGTCCAAAATTTAACAGTGGCGGCTGGTTGCTCTAAGAATTCTACCGCCGATTTTTTAAGTCAGTTGTTGGCCGGCTAAAAATAAAATATGTACAAAGCAGGTATGGGAAATTTAATATGTTTAAATTTTACTATACCCTTCACTAATAACTGTGTTTTGTAACTTTCGATTCGACAAAAAAAATTTAAAAATTTATAATCGCCTTGTTTAAAACAGGGTTAACACACGTAATTCAAATATATTTTGGTTAATGTGTGCAGTTTAAATATTATTTGAATCACGCAACTAAAAAGTAAAAGACTCATATTTCAATGTCTTTTTTTTGACTTGAAAGTTACAGAACATGGGCATAATAATTAATAAACATTTTGGCTGTAATTTCCATTTGTGTGATTTTTTTAACCATTTAATTTTAAATTTTCTTGTGTAAAACTTTTTCCTCGCTCTCAATTGGTTTAGGAGTTAGAGACATTTAAAGATTGACCGCCTTACGCAAAAACGATTTTTAAGTTAACAATGGCTGTTAAAACCAGTTTTTATATAAAAAAAGTGTGTAGTAAACCATCGTTTACTTTAATAATCGTTTTTGCATAAGGCGGTTATAATATAATCTTAAATATCTTCCGCATTATCTATTTAATATGTTCGTTTTATATATCAATCGAAAGGGCTTTTGAAAAGCTTTCAAAATACATATGACATAACCATTAACTCTATAAGCGACAACTAGAAAAAAATTTACTCTTACTTTTTTATAAATTTTTACTATTTTACTATATTAACATTACAAAACAAGTAAGAAGTTATAGTCGGGATAGGCCGACAATATAATACCCTACACCTGTATACAAATACCCTACACCTGTATACAAATAATATTGGTGCTATACCCAGTATACCGGGTATAGCACCGATATTATTGTGAGTTACAAACATCAACACAAACCCAATACACCCTCCCCACTAAAGTGATAGAGAAATAGATAGATAATTTGATGAAATTTGGACCAAACATTTTTTTGGCACAGGGACGAAGCCTATTGAAAATGGTTGAAATCAGTCCATTATTTCACCTAGCCCCCATACAACCGTACCACCCGATTTGAACTTTTTATGACATAATTACGTCAAATATTCTGCTATCTCTCTAAAAATTGGCACAAATAAGTTTTATATAAGTATAAATGACACTGCAGATTTTCGTAAGGATCGGCTCATATTCGACCCTAGCCCTAATACAAACCCCCCTTCAAAAAATGTCTTAAACGACTAAAATTGACTTGTAACCATTTGTATCACAATGAAACTCAACAAAACTAACTGTTATTTAGAAATATATCCTTTTCCCAAATTTACCGAGGATCGCCCCATATTTGACCTATATAAAGCCTCATTTAGAAATTTAAAAGTTTCTTTATAAAAAAAAACATAAGTCGGGCCAGGCCCGACTATACTTTCCTACTTGTTTAAAATCAAATTAGTTTGTTGAGTATTTCTATCATACTACTTAACACTTGGATGCATTGATAATAAATTGCCTTTGAAAGAGTGTTTACATGAGGATAGAGTAAAATATGGACTGATCCTCTTAAAATTTTTGTTCTTGTCAGAACTTATTTATGCAGGATTTCATTGCTTTTACAAGTATTTTTAGAACAGTAAAAATGTGCAACAAGAAACTCTTTCCCGAATGAGACCAACGGGAAATAAAAGTAAAATCACCAAAGGGTTGTAACTTTTTACAACCCTCGAGTTTTTAATTTATAGGCATTTTAAGATTTGCAATTTTGTTAAAAATTTTCCCATATATGTATTTTATATGTATGAAATAAGTCAGTATGTAAATTACTCTATTACTTAAGGTCTTAGATATATAATTTTATGATTTTTTTTCTATATTTCTACTTTAATAGTTGTTAGTAAATACTCTACTAGAAATGTTCAAATTATATTTGATTTAACAAAAAATAAAATTGAAAATGTTTAATTAAATTTAAGATATCCGTGACTCAAGAACATTTTTATAATTATCCTTATTTTAGAACCATAGAACTGTAATTAATGCCTATGTGTTGTAGTTTGACAATACTTTATTTGATATATGTATTGTCAAACTACAACACATAGGCATTAATTACAGTCTAAAATGATTAAAATTTGATAAATATGTTAGAATATATACAATATCAAATTTGGAGAACATAAAATTTTTGTATATATGAATTTCATCAAAATTAGAGGGGATTATTCTTAAAATTTTATGATTATACATATGAGAAAATTGTACTAAAAAAACAATTCGAGCTAACTTTTTAAAAACCTTTTGGCAATTGGGTCTATTAATTATCTACATTTGTTTTTTTCGGGAAAGATACGAAGATTCGTTTTTTTCTGGGAAAAAACTTTCGGTTGACAGCTCTCGCTGGGTTGACAATCTTTTGCCGAGTATAACTCGGTTCGAAGCGAAGAACTATTTGTCGCGGGAACTCTTTTTGAGTCAGTTGAGGTCGTATTCCAATTAGATTTTATGAAGAGATTTATGTAAAACATATTGCTCTCGCTGTATGATCGTTAAAAATTTTTTCTAAAGGAAGTCTTTATTCCTTTTAGCACAAAGCCAAACCTCTGCCGAAACAACGAAGCCATCTCAATAGTGGGTATTTAGAGGTTAGAAGAATTTACTGGCTCTAACCTATTGTACACATCGGAATTGGTCTCATGTGCATGTGACATGTGAAAGAATAAATATTAAACTTTTTTACTTCGATATTCATCATTGTAATGGCATTTTTAAGAATTTAAGTAATTTTGGATGGAGGCTATATATTGGGGGTAGGGTCAATTATAGGAGGATCCTCATAAAATTTGGTAGAGTGTTTGTGTTTCCTATAAAACTAGTTTCTCACAAATTTCATCGATATACTGTTATTTTTAAGTCTTCTTTGACTATTTAAAACGGAGCACTTATGTTTGTTTATGAGGATATGGGTAAATTATTGTCCGATACTATACAATTCAAATAATTATTTACTTATTAAAGCAAGGTCCTTATAAGGATTGTATAAAACTTACTTATTCAGTTTTTTTTTTTGTCGAGATACACCTACATCTACGCTGTAAAATGCATTGATATATTTTTCCACCATTTTATTTTATTAGCTATTGTCCATAAATCTCCTAAAAATTTTAAGATATGTTTAACAAAGTTACAAACAAACTGAACAATCCGTTAAAAAATCAATCTTTTTTGCAATAACTGGAAAAATGTTTGCGTTTTCTTATAAGGACAAAAACTAAAAAATTACCCAGCAAAAAATAATTGCTGTATACTTTACAAACAACATCTTAATCACATCTAAAAACGCGATAATATATTTTTTGCTTTTATAAACAAAATATTTCCTTACAAATGAAAACCCAGTTAAAAGTGAGGAAAGATATTTAGAAAAGTCACTACAAATAACATATTCAAAGTACATCAAACTTTGGTAAAAATACAATGTCATTGAACAAATTCGGTTTATTTTTGACATTAAAATATCGGATTTTTATTGCATCTAAGAATAGGATTAGATGTAGTTCATAGTCGTCAAAAATGAACAACATCCCTCCCTCATGACACGCTAATGTAAAATTCATAAGTTTTTCACCAAAACTGGAAGTACTTCAAGTATGTTATTTGTGGTGAAAATTCTACTTCTTTTTCCTAACGTTTTTGCTGGGTATAGATACAGTGTCTCTCATAAGAATTCGAATTTAGGTATAATATAAAAAGAAACTAAATTTAATAACATATTTTGTATGCAAAATTAATAAATTAATTTGTTAAATTCTCTAGACAGTCCTTAGCTTTGATATCACGCATTTTGAAACTTTAAAAATTCACATTTATTTAAATTAATTTAGCCTTAATTAAAAAAAGTCCATAAAATTACTCTCAAAAGTATACGAATGTTTTCTGTATTTCATATTTGACTATATTATACGAAACATAAAAATTAGAATCGAATGTTTTTTTGCTAAAAATTGTTTTAAGGGGTAACTATCAACCGAATGGATATATTTTTGGACCATTTGGTCCACAATTTTGGAGTATTTGTACCAGTTTTAAAAAGCGAAATATCAAAGCTAAGGACTGTCTAGTGAATTTAATAAATTTATTTATTAATTTTTCATACAAAATATGTTATTAAAATTAGTTTCTTTTCATATTATACCTAAATTCGAATGCTTATTCTATGCATTCGATTCGTTTACATTAATGTGTAAAATTAATTATTTAATGTCAAAATTTTGACAAAAAGTGAATAACAGGGAAATTTTTTGTTTTACATAGTTTTTCAACCCAAAGAACAATATAGGCATAGCGGACAAATTTTTTCCATTAAACAAGCTTCTAATATCTTGGGTCCTCTCTAAAAATCTGAAATTTTGGCTATACGTATGGTTTTGAAATGCTCTCTTTTACGTTCAAACAGTGCATTGAAATATATGAGGGTTCCACTTTGAATTACGTGTGTTCACCCTGTTTTAAACAAGACGAAATTTCCCAGGATAAATAGTCTTAAATATTTTTTGAAAATAAATTTTGAAACAGAAATCATTTTTGTTTTTTAGTTACATTCCCAGCACCACTATAGCATTTTAGCAATGTTCGTCCGACTGCCCATCTATGTAAACCTTGTATTAAAACTATACTTCGCAATTTTGGGCACATGTGCATTTTTTGTTTCATCTAAGGACGAAATTTGTTAAAAATGGTTAAATCAATTCAATTTGTTATATTAGGTGTGTTCGCGTACTTTCCAGTAAAAAATATCCTGTAACTTTATGATTTGTAAATATTATCCAGCAACGATTTTCTACAGCTGACTGAATTCGCAGATAGTAAAAAAATAAAGTCAAAATTAAAAAAAAATATCTTAACTAGGTATGTAAATACATTTTAAACCAAGATTTCTAATATTAATTAAAGTTTTATTACTATAACATTATTTGTTAAGATAGTTTTTTTAATATTTTAAAATTTCAGGAATTGATACCTATGGATTTTCAACCATTAAGGCTCTTTAAATACATTTTAAACCAAGATTTCTAATATTAATTAATGTTTTATTACTGTAACATTATATGTTAAGAAAGTTTTTTTTAATATTTTAAAATTTCAGGAATTGATACCGATGGATTTTCAACCATTAAGGCTCTAGGATCACTTCGATTCTGACTATTTCCAATATTTTGTTGTAAATTTTCAAAAGTTTGAGGACTTCGTTGTGACGGTTGAACTGTTGAAGTAAAGTTTGACAATTTGTTAGGTAAATTGCCAGACTTTATCTCACTGTAACTCATAGATTTCTTGCCCGATCTTGTTGAAAATTCGGTTTCAAAAGTTATGCCAATTGACATAAAATCCCCCCAATTGTTCGAATATAAAAAAATTAAATTTTTCTTACATACAAAGCTTAAAAATAATTGTTCACAAATTTAAATGTATATTAAAATTTCAACTATTTTTCGCAGTGTCTACAGCTGTTTTTTGACATCTGGTGTCTTTATTTTTTTAACAGCTGCCACCACCTTACAGAAGCCTCCCTAAACAAGTGTTTTTTGTTTATTAAATTGTTATGTGCAGAATAAGAAAGCACACGGTACGGTTTTGCAATATTTTTTTTATTATTTAAATATTTATTTTATTCATACAACAGAAGAAAACTTGATTAAAGACATAACTAAAACAGTGATTTATTTAATTACCTTGTAGTAAGTTGAAAGACTCTTATTAAATGGAGTGTAATTATATTTTATTGAATGTTTCCAAAAAAATTACGTGGGATCTAAAACAAGAATCACATTTTAATTAATCATCTATCATTCAAATACATACTACTAGATCAATTACAAATTTATTGAATCTTCAAAAATAAAAAACACCATGAAAGTGAACAGCACAGCAGTGGATGAGGAAAAGTCAACATACTTGGGCTTTGATTTAAGTACCCAAAAGGTAAGTTGCTTTAAGTTTCAATTTTCCTGCTTAAAGAAAGTGTTGTACGTATTTATTGAAATATGTTGTACATAATTGTTTAACTTTATACATTATGTCCCAGCTAAAAATAATTGATGTCATACTTTACAAACGACACCTTAATCACATCTTAAAATGCGAAAATATATTTTTCGCTTTTATAAACCAAATATTTCCTTGCAAATGAAAACTCAGTTAAAAGTGGGGAAAGAGATGTAGAAAATTCATTACAAATAACATATTCGAAGTACATCAAACTTTTGTGAAAAACCAGTGAAATTAACATAAGCATGTCATTGAACGAATTCGGTTTATTTTTGACATCCCAATATCGAATTTTTATTGCATCTATGAATAAGATTCATAGTTTTAAAAATTAACAACATCCCACCAATGATATACTACTTCAAGTATGTTATTTGTGGTGAAAATTCTACTTTTTCCTTACTTTTTTTGCTGGGTTATTATATGGAAATTAAAAGTTTACCACAAATAAAAATAAATTCATACATACATTCGTACATAAAATATTATACAAAAAAATCAAGAGCAAATACAATGAATGAAAACATAGTGAGATAATAAAATGCGTAAAAATTTACATATATACATCCATTGATCCATACGTACATACACATTTGAGGTATCAGTGAAGGAATTCTCCCAGGTTTAGGTAACAAAAGTCGGGCTAATGTATGTATCCGGAAAATTATGTTAATATTATTTTTATTTTTAAATTCCTAATAAATTTTTAAATTCCTGATAAACTAAAGCTAATGAAATACAATACAACATTGTTAATAACTTATAAATTATTATAATAACTTCCTGGCTTTAGATCATATTAATTTTATCTTAATAATTCTGTGGCAACAAGAAAAAGTACAAAAGTTTTTTTTTTAAAAAACATTCTAAATTCTTATACACAATTATAAAAGATCTGGGATCCAAACTTTATAAACAATAGAGATGACTATAGACTATATTTTAAAAGTGGAAAAAATATTCTTTCATAATCTAAACTAGGTATTCACTTTTCGTTTTTGCTTATTTACATTTTTACTATCAAATTATCTGACAAATACCTATGTAGATTTATCAGGAGATCAAATGATGATGAAGAATTTTGATTTCGATGAAATATGAAAAATATAAAATAAACATTGAAAATTGATTTCATAATATTAATTAAAGAAAAAATATTACTAACTATAAAAAATGTTCTAATATTACAAAGACAAATTCAGGATGCACTAAGGTGAAATCGTCAAGGCAGCTGATTTTTATTTGTTTATTGTAAAAGTGCTTGGGTTTTGTCAAAAATAATTTATTTATTATTATTGTAACATAAAAATTAAATTTGTGTTTTCAAACGAAAAAATTTCAAATTAAAAATTATGAATGAAAATGCTGATAAAGGGGTTCCAAATGAAGAAATTCAGATGAAGCACCAATAAGACATTGTCCTGCTGCGAATACAATTTAAATACAACGACAGTTTTATATGTAATATTATGAAATACACAACAAATTTTCTTTCAAATATTTACTATTTTTTAATTTTAGAAATTTCATTTTGACAAACCCCATACTCTAAACAAACAAAAAAATATTGTGTTTGTTGCGGTTGTTGCCCAAACGCTCTATCCTTACTTATTACATCATGGACAAATTGTGACATAATCAGTATCGGCATTAAAAATATTCAGATTTGATGATGATGATTTTAAGCCAATTGGTATAATTTTTATATGACGAAAATGTTTGTGCGTTACAAATATCAGCTCAAATCCAAAATACATTCTTCACTATAGTAGAGCTCGAGAACAACTAATGTTATGTAAAAATAGTATTCAACTGAAATGTAAAAAAAAAGATTTTTATGACCTTTGACATCCCTTAAATATAGCACATGATATTAAAGACTAGTATATCAAATTTAAATTTATTATATATAGGTAAAAAAATAAGCAATTAAAAAAAGGATAATTTTAAGATAACTAACGAATAAAAATTACGTGAATTTTTATTAGTGTTATCAAAAACTGCACGTTTTGTATACTTTATCCCTATATCTGCGTAAAAATAGTTATTTGAAGAACTAATATATGCAAAACCTAATTTTTTTTAAATTGTAGTTTAACTAAATTTAAATATTCATATGTACTATGTATAGATGTACATATCTTAAAATCATTTGAAGGTCAAATGATGCTGGACTAATAATTTGTTTGCAAATAAAATAATAATATCAACTAGTAATAAATAAACATTTAAAGCTCTCATTAGTATATTCTTGATAAGACAAATTGAAATTAAAAGGTTTAATTATCAGCTCTAAAAGTTAATCACGTACAATTGTAAAAATATTGATATAACAGTTGTATTTTACAACACATACAAATTGTGTTTGTTTTATGTGAATATGTACATATATAGGGTCTCACAAAAGTTTCTGAAAGTTGTAGACATAAAAAAATTATCAAAATTTCTCTAAATTTTGATCTATTTATGCAGAACCTTTACAATATAGTACATTTTCAATAATAACTGTTTTAATTTTATAGAAAGGGAGCAACAAGCTACTTTTTTAGAATATTTCTATATTTTTCGGTATTTCTTATCTTATTATCGATGTAAAAATGTACAAATTTATGTGAGACACTGTGGCCTCCGGTAGGTTAGTGGTTAGTGTTCTAGTCTGGTAGACCGGAGGTGGTGGGTTCGATTCCCACCCGTGGCACTGGTTGAGGAGCGCACAACAGGCCCTATTGAGGCCTAGGTGTATTTCTTCGGATTTGATGTCTATACATCCTCCTTTCAAACTAACTAACTAACTAACTAACTAACATGTGAGACACTGTATGTACGAATATGTTTTGCAACTTGTCCTATTATCAAATAAATGAACTCAGTGTAAAGAAAAAATTGATAACGTTACTCTATATTAACTTTAATTAAATTTAAATCCATTAACATAAAAATACCAGAAAAAAGAACGCACCCTATGACGTACATTAGATTAATTTTTGTTATTTAGGAGTGTCAAATGAATGGGGGTGTGTTCAGGATATGAATACATATTTTACAGGGATATAAAAAAATCTTGCACTGACTAAGTATTATAGCCTGTTACAACACTGAGTTCGATTGCCACCTGAGGCACAACAGGTGACCTAGGTGTATTTCCTCGGATTTTATGTAACACATCCTACATTCAAAATAACTATATATTTAAATTAGACCGACTCACTCTGAATGTAGCAAAATCGTCTTTTTGTAACCTGTCTCAAAATTTGCTTTATTATGGACCAAATTAAAAACGGAATTTTATTTCGAAACTCTTAACAATTAAAAATAACTAAATAGGGTCTTGATCGCAACTCAAGAACGGATTGGAGATATATTGATTTTGCTTTAACAGTCATAACTTGTTTAAAAATACGAATATAGCGATGAAATTCGACATAAGTAAGATTCTTATGATCCAAAATCACTATGCAAAATTTTATGAGGATCGGTCCAAAATTGACCCTACCCCCCATATAAGGTCCCCTTCAGAATATTACTTTAACGCTTATAAATGGACTAAAAATACGAGTATATAGATGGAATTCGATATAAGTAAGTTTCATTCGATTCAACAAGGTTTGATGGTGGGTATATAAGATTCGGCATAGCCGACTATAACACTCTTACTTGTTTAAATACATATTGGTAAAATCTTGAATTGATCTTGTAAAATGTTGGCCTCCTATTCGGTTGGCTGTCCGTATAACTTTGGGTGCAAGATAAAATACAGGTCTTAGAATACAAAACTCTTCGTAGAAATGAGTTTTGTATTCTAAGCAAAAATGTTTAACTGATTATGATCAAAAGGATAATTTTTTTTTTTAAATAATTAAATTAATGCAAAAAAGTAACAACTAATGATAATATTTCATATGATAATATATCAATGTTTAAGTTATTCAAGAATCAAAAGTGGGTCTATTTGTACTTGTTCTTGAACTTGTTATTTTAGAATAAATTCTAAATATGTAAATAATTCGTACATTTTTATTTAATATTTTTCAGCTTAAAGCCGTGCAGCTAAATAATGAACTTAAAGTTTTAGTTACCGCTGAAGTGCAATTCGACTCAGATCTACCAGAGTTCCGTACCACGGGAGGTGTTAATGCTGGTTCAAGAAAGAATGAGTAAGATACATAAAAATAAAACTGCAAAGCATGTATACTTGTGAAAGTCGCTTGTAAATGTGGTTTCTTTAGATATTTTGTACAACCAGTTATGTGGGTGAAAGCGTTGGATATTGTAATGGATCGCTTGGTTATGGAAGGCGCTGATTTAAGTACTGTGGTAGCACTTGGAGGCTCAGCACAACAACATGGATCATTATATTGGTCACGTCATGGCGTAGAGACTTTAAAAAACCTTGATCCAGGTAAATTCCTGCATTTACAAGTGGATGATTCAGCATTCGTTCTGACACGTACGCCGATATGGATGGATGGATCGGCAGAGAACCAGTGCCTTGAAATGGAAATGGCTATTGGGGGTCGTACGGAAATGGTCAGCTTAACGGGAAGTAAATGCTATCCACGTTTTACCGGACCCCAGATCCGAAAAGTCTATCAACAACGGACACATGCGTACGAAGATTCAAAACGCATTTCGTTGGTTAGCAGCTTTTTAGCGTCAATATTTTTAGGCGATGTAGCACCTATTGACTACGCAGATGCTTCGGGAATGAATTTATTTGATATTAATACAAAAACATGGTCAAAAGCATGTTTGAATGCGTGTGCCCCCGATTTGGAGGAACGTCTGGGTACACCGGTGAAAACAAGTTCCATTATAGGAAACATATGTGAGTTTTTTGTCCAACGTTTTGGCATGCCTGAAACATGCAAAGTGGCCGCCTTTACCGGTGACAATCCGTCTGCTTTGTCTGGTATGTTGGTTGAAAAGGATTGTCTAGTAATGTCATTGGGCACCAGTGACACATTAATGATGAATTTAGAAAAGCCACCTGTATTAGAGGAAGGTCACGTTTTGTGCCATCCCACCGATGAAGATCAATTCATGGGACTGTTATGGTTTGTAAATTTTTATGAGTATGAATAAATCTTTAAGTTATTTTATCTGAGCTGTTATTGGTTTAGCTTTCGTAATGGTTCGTTGGTGAGAGATGCTTTTAAACGTTCAGAGGCTCAAAATAGTTGGCAAATATTTAGTCAACTGCTGGATTCTACACCACGCGGTAACTATGGGAATATGGCAATACATTTCCACACAATGGAAATAATTCCCACAGCTAAAGGTACATTGCGTTGGAATAAAAATCATACAGCTTCTTCACCAGATGCTGCAAAGGGAATTAGCAAGTATGTATAAATTAATCTCAATCCTCTATGACAAGTGCATTAGACTTAGGTATTTGTTTGAAGATTTACATCGCCCGAAGCTGAAATCCGAGCATTGATAGAGGGGCAAATGCTACATCGCAGAGCAGTTGCAGCCGACATGGGATTTCACTTTGGCGAAGAGACAAAAATCATTGCCACTGGAGGGGCATCTGTGAATAAGTCTATATTGCAAGTAATTTCAGATGTTTTTAATGCTCCAGTTTATATACAGGTTTGTAAAATCATTACAAATTACAGATAAATCAGAAATATGACATAATTCAATGTTTATCCTCTATATTTTCAGAAAGCAAGTGAGGCCGCCTTGCAGGGTGCGGCGTATCGGGCAAAGTATGCAAAATATGTAGACGACTTGAGGCAGGATATTTCCAATATGAGTAAAACAAATCAGAATGCGGGCGATGAAATAGAAAAGGAGGATACAAAGTCCACTGTTGACATTTTAAGTTATTATGATTTTATAATAAGTTATCTTCCGAATTTCTTGGAACGTGTATGCGAACCTAGTAAAGACAGCGACGAAATATACACCCCCATGTTAGAACGTTATCGTCAAATGGCCAATATACTGCAATCAACCAAATGATATTAATACTTTCGGATATTATAAAAAAAAACTTACTACATACAACTATAAAAGAGTAATAATAATTATAAAGAGATTTGAACCGAATCTTTTTTCATACAAATCAAATTCCTTAAAGCTATTGTGTAGTTTTCATTTATTGTTAATTTGCCTTACGCATATTTATAAAGAAATAACAAGACACGTTTGTTTTTCGAATTTATTGATAAAAGTGCAATTGAATATTTTTAAAATAAAACTACAAAAACACTTTATATTTCATTTTAACAATATGTTGACGAATATAATATTAACTTTTTTGTTATTTTCTTGCCAAATAGCAATTGAATTTATTTTTTACGTCCACCACGTTCTTTAATTTGCAAGTGAACAGTAGCACCACTAAGCAAATTGTAAAAAGCCATTGTATTGCTGTCTTTGAAGAACATGCCCTAAAACGAAATAAAAACACAATTTGTGTAATTTGTTCTTTTAGTTCAAAATATGTGAAATCCTAAATTCCTAACAAGGAATTAATTATGATATAATTATGATCAACTAAAATGCAAGTTTTTCAAAGTAAATAAATCTAATAGATTAATATATATGAACATAAGTTTATCTAGAAGTTTTAGTTACCTCATACGAAATTTTTTGTTTAGCTGGTGGCATACCAGTTTCCTCTTGTATTTTACTTTTTAGTAATGAAACAGGATCGGTTAAAGCTAGAGAAACTGCTATTGTCTGACCATTTAATTTCCATTCAGATTTATCCAGAACATTTGGAATTTGCACCTGTATAGTTATGGGACTCTAAACAACAAATATGAAAAAGAATAGTTGAAATATACAAACAAAATTTCTTTCATCATAAAATGTCATTAATTACCTTGTGCATTGCAATAAATTCTGATTCGGGTACTAAGTTATCTTCAGATCGCAACTTTTTATTGGGTGGTTCATCATCGACCGGAATTGATTGTGGTACTGGAATAATGTTTTGATCAAGTACTGGTGGAGCTGGCGATATTTGCGGAGGACCGCCTCCAGCTGCTGCCAAGGGGGCCATATAACCTGGTACAGAAAATGGCGGTGCTAAGTGGAACAATATGTATAAATTAAAATGTATTATCTGGTAATTACAATGAAATTATAACACTTACGCATAATAGGGGGAGGTCTCATTTGCATCATCATGACAGGAGGTTGGGGGGGCAATGCGTGTTGCTGTGGTTGCGATTGTGGATGGTGCTGTTGTTGATGATGGTGATGATGTTGAACCTGCTGGTGTGGCTGCTGTTGATTATGCACTGACTTGGAAATATTGCTATGATGTTGATTACCTCCACTATTTGGTTTACCTCCAACGGGTTTAGGACCTATTTTTTCCTTTTCTTCATCGGGCAGAAGTCCTTTTACCTGTGTTGTTTAAAATTTATTTTTTTTAATAAAGAAATCTGTAGTAATTTGAAACATTTAGCTAAATACCTTATGAATTTGGTGAATTTGATCTTCCAAAGTAATATTGGCACGAGCTGCTCGTGTTGCGGCTTCAACACTAGATGTATGGCCATCCCAAGTGACACGGTCATCCTTCTTGGTTTCCTCTTCGCCCAATTTCTTACCAATCACTGTTTCCTCATCACCAACACCAAAGATATCTGTACGACGTTCGGCCAATTGTTTTAAACTTGCCTCAATAGCTGTACCAGCGGCATATACATTTTCCTGATTGATTTTCTCCACGGTATGCTTGTCGCGTTGTTCCACCCAACGTGGATCCAAGAGACCAATGCGCATATGTTCAGCCACTTTGGAGGCCGGAATCTTTTCACCTGTAATTGGCGAAATAAGGAATTCATCCGTTGGCGCAGGTTTAGGTGGTTTAACTTGAGCAGCTTTAGGATCGTATTTCTTAACTACAACCTTATCGTGTGTGGGCGGTAATAGTGGAGCAACTGGTGGTTGCATTTTATTAGCGGCGGGTGATTCTTCATCACTCGAAGCTTCATCCATATCTTGAACTTGAATGTTATCCTTTTTAGATGATTGATTTTGATATGAAACATCTTTCATGTGAATACCAATGCGATTCTCCATTTGTGACAATTTGACAGCACCACCTGTACTGGGAGCATCCTGGCTGTCTTCATCATCCGATTCGATTTGCATTTCAATGTCGCCATCATCTTCTTGCAATCGCTCCTCCATTAAAACACGAGCGCCCACTTCCTCGGGAGTAGTTGGTGGTGGAAAGTTGCCCGTTTCGAATGGCTGATAATCGACAGTTTCTACTACCACAAAATCGTGCCAATCAATTTGAGCATAGGCGACTTGAAACAAACAAATACAATTTTATTTTAAACCCGTTTACTATACAAATACAAAATATATTATTTACCTCTTTCTTTTTCAATTTTTTCCTCCTCACGACGACGTTGTGCTTCCTGATGTTTTTGCCAATTTGCCCGATATTTAACTTGATCGAGTACAAGATTCATACTCGATCGTCCTGAATTACTTTCAGCCCTTAGCTTGCCAAGTAAATCCTTTGGAGGAATTAAAATTTTTGTATACTGTTCCAAAAGTTTAGTAAAGTACTGGAAAAGCGAATGTTGAGGGCGCAGAAAATCAAACTGAAAATTGCGCTGCTCACGATTCATTAAATTTGTTAAGAATTGACGTCCATTACGTGCCACAAATTGAGCTGTTAACTTAACAATATCCCTGTAGTAAAATTGTTTAACAATTTATTTTTAAAATATATTTGGTTTTTAACTTACAAATCGAGAGCCGAAATTGATGGTGGATCCGCAATAAATTCAAATTCTGGCGGAGGATCTTTTGGTACAAATTGTTGCTCGGCCACTTGTTTTAAAAGCTCTTGCTGTTTTTGTTGAGCAGCGCTGGTCACAGATAACTGTTTAATACCACTAACTACACTAGGAGCACTAGCATCTGTAAATAATATATTAAAATATTGAATTTAAAAGTAAAAATATGTTGTAAATATAGTTTTAAATATATTACCTTTTCCTTCCCTAAATTCATTAACTTTATGTCTGTAGTATGCATGGTATGGATCACCGGAACTTAAGAAATTAAATTTCGGATTGCCCAATTCGTTCTGACGAATACGTGCCTCAAACTCTGGACCATTACGTGCTACGAAACTAGCAGTTTTATCGACAATATCTATTTTTTAAAAAATCTTAATTAAGTCTGAAAAACCTAGGAAATTTACTAAGAAAAAAGTGCTTATATAGAAAAGGATACTTCTAACCTCCGGCGGAGGATAGATAATGCCAATTATGGGTCCAGACATTGGCTTGGACTGTTGGTTATTATCGACCGTCACATCTACTTCTATTGGCGGCATGTTCGTTTTGTGTATTAATAAATTATTTTTATTTTTAATGAATTTCGGTGTATTTTAATTTAGTTTTTCCAAAACATCAAAACGTTTTTGACAACGCTTGCTTGGAGTGATGGCAATTCGGCGAGTTTTGTTTATCTTTTTTTCATGAAATTCTAGCGATTTTGAATAAATAAAGTGTTTTCATTTAACCCTCTAATTGTATTTTTGTTTGCATGACTTCAAATGGTTTTTCATTTAATTCGAAGGTCACGCAACATAATTTGTAATTTAATATTCAAAAATATTACTGATCTTTTTGGCATAAGGTCGGTATTCAGAATTTTTTTATAACAATTAAAAACGTTTTATTTGCATACGTATATATTATGTATTTAATAATTAAAATAAAAAAACAAACAAAAAGTAAAAAATATATTAAAAATATTTATGTATGTTAAAAATATGAACAAAAAGAGCATAAACTATGGAAAATTAGTGAAAATTAGTTTTTGCAAATCAGTTTTTTTACAATATTTTTAATTTGAAGTAGGTATGTTAATACTTAGTATTGTAGGAAGCGTTCTTTGATAATTGATTTTGTATTTTGATCTCATATTAGAAATATGTATCAATGATTGTGCGTTGATTTGATATACAAAATTAATAAACACTGGATCATTATAATAACAAAATTTATAAAGTTATTGAATTAAACAAAGTTTACAAATTAAGAAGTTAACACCCCTTCTCAATAACATAATATTTTGTTATTCTAAATTTAAAAAAATTTAATTCTTGATGGTGATTCATTAAACATACAGTGAATCAACTAAATTTTTTGCCGACCTTTATTAAAAGAATTTGATTTTTTTGTTCATAAATAAAATTCGAAAAAAAACCGGTAAAAAGTAAATTTATGTTTTCCAATTAAAAATAGAGATTATGTAAAATGGGAAAACCAAGATAATAATATTAAAGTATAATTTTTGCTGCATTTGTTGTTGCATTTTATTATTTTTCATCAGAATTTACAGGTCAATAAGTAATTTTGCATTTTTAAAATTTGAGTTAATTTTGTTTTTCAAATCATTTTTTAATTAGTTTTGGGAATTTATTGTTTTATTGTTAAAAGGACACGTGTTAAGCATTGCGAAATAAAAAACACAAGGCATCTAAACCAACCAATACATAACGAAAAACACAGAAAAACAAAATAAACAACGCAATAAAACGAACCTACATCCAAATACACGAACAGAATTCACAAAAACAAAACAAAATACACAACTCAATGACGCCAACAGCATCCAAACATACAAAACGAAATACACAGCTGAAAAACCAAATACATCAACACACACGTGTACATCTTTTTTTATTTAACAAAGCATGAAAAAATATAACATTTTTGATGAAATTTTCAGAGGTTGTCTCGGATTTTTTCTCATATCTCCGTTATTTACCGACCGATTTTGCTGATTTTAAATAACGATCTTCTCGAAAGCATGTCTAACAGAATTATTGAAGATTCGGATCTCGCCGATATCTGGGGTCCTCTAAAAACTGATTTCAACAAACACACAGACGGACAGACAGACATACAGACGGACATAGCTTAATCAACTCCGCTACCTATAAGGCCAAATATTCTATAAAAATGTTAGAAATATGCAAAATAGGTCCACTGATTTTCTAATATATTATGTATTAAATTCAAAATTACTTACTTATTATTTTTGAAATAAAATCAAAGAAACGTTAGATTTTATGTTAAGTCAATATATATGAATTCTTATTGGTACAAAGGGTAATAAATCGGTTAAAAAATTTCGAAATTTATACGTACCTATACTAAAATCTCTAAAAGTTGTTATTAAGGTATATAGGAGTAACAAAAATTTGAGATATAAAATAATACAGCAATATTAAAAAAATTAACAGAAAACCTAAAAAACTAAATACTTTATTGACTAAAACATTAGCAATACATTTTATCAAAAATTTCGTTAATTAATATCACGATTTTACTTTTTATGGTAAAAAATTTTTAATTTTATAATTTTGGTAAAAATAATTGATCAGATAAAGTTTTTTCTTAACATTTGCAAAATTTTTCATAAGCAAATTACTTAATTGATTCAGTGTATGTACATATAAGTACATAAATAAAATTATTTTGGTATTCTTAACATATAAATAATTATCAGCTTTCCTCTTCTGAATCTAAATTTAATGAAAACATCATTTATTCGTTGATTCCAGCATATAGCTGACTGCTTAATGTCATATATGTTACGATTTAATTAACATACTACTTTTTATTTTCCTGGTTCTACAAAACCTTCTGGTTGCTTCTTGTAAATTTCGGCATCAATATTACCGTTTAAAAATGCTGTTTTAACATCTATAGCCAGAGGTCCACACTACGCGTCTTCCCGTCAAAGCATTACGCGTTCTATACTTTTTAAGCGTAAATTTTTTGATTTATTTTTAAAAAACTTCCATTATTTTATTCAAATTGATAAATAGTAGGGTATTCAATTATTCGGGTTTTTGTCTTATTCGGTTTATTCGACAAATAATTATTTGAGGTTTTACGTTATCCGGTTAATAATCGGATAATTAAAAATTATTCGGTTATTCGAATAAAAGGAAACTAGATGTTATTATTGCTTTTAACAATAAATTTCTTCATATACACCCTGTAACAATTTTGAAAAAAGCATTCACACATAGAAAAGTTGATAAGCATGTGAAAATAGATTCCACTTATAGAATTGCGTACTCCGATTTTTATGTCTTTATAAAAGAATTTCAAAGTTTAAAGGACTACAAACGAATATTCAAAATATTTATATGCATATAATTCTTATATTGGCAATTTATCTATATTATTTACCTGTCTCACTTAGAGAAAAAACGAAATTAAATTTAGAAAGGTTTTATTTTTGACTAAAAAACTTTTAACTACTTTTTTGTGACAAATTTTCTTTAAGATTTCCAATTCTTTTTTGATGATCTTGATGATTTGAAATAAATTATATTATTTCGAAGTAAAGGAACTCAGCTTCATTTGAAATTAATATTAACACCAACTTTTTAATATAAATTTGGAAATCTATCTTTTGAAATTGGATGTCTGTTAAAGTTTAAAGTCCTTTTACAGGAGCACAGAATTAATACTAATGGTCCACAATTTCCTGTACGCATAGATTTTTCCATGTTTGAAAATAACTTTTGCACGGTTTATAAACAAACATATTATTTTCACTTCTTTCACTTCAATTCTTTGTTCAGTTTTTTATCAAATACTAGAAATCCTGTTTATGTGAAATGCTTTTCTATATAAAGACATTACTGTTTTTAAGATTTTCAACGAGTTCTAGTATTCATACGTTCCATTGAACACTAGTTCAACTATAATTGTTGCTGAAAACTTATTAGAAATTCTTAAGAATACAAGAATGTTCCCAAAAAAAACTGGTTGAAAAAATAAAAGCGATATAATTATTTCCATGTTTTCTTTTCAAAAATCATCAAATAAATTTTCTTTATTATAGAAAATTGATTAAAAAATTAAGAAAAGAAGAAAATTTATTATAAAAATATTAAATTTTGTAGAAAATACATAGCAATTTTACTACTAAATACTGAGTTTTTCTTAATCGGTTAATTGATAGAAATTATTCGGTTTATTCGTTATTTGAAATTTGACAATTTTCATTTATTCGAACGATTAATCGTTAAATTAATTAACTCTAATAAATAGGCATTAAATAAAGAATATTAAATGTCAAAATCAGGTGACATGTTTGTGCTCCGCTTGAGACGCTTATAAAAGAAGAAAGTAGATCTACTTTAAGAATTCTACGCGTCAAGGCTTGATTTTACTTTTTTGACAGACGCATAGAATGCAAGAAAGCGTAGAACGCGTGGTGTGGACCTCCAGCTTATATGATTTACAAACATATTTTCGTAAGAAACTACTGTTAGCAAAATTCTTAGTGTTGTTATCTTAAAAACAGAATCAAATATTTCATTGTAATACTGACCATATTTTTGCGAATAACCTTTTGATACTTGCGTATATTTTAGGTGCTATTGCTTTTGTGGATCTTTATGATACTCTTTGATTTAGTTGATTATTTTCTTCAGAACTTGAATTATAATCTGCTGTTTCAACACCTTCCCATTTTAATTAGGCTCCTATTTTCCTTTCTCCTACACCGTTTTGTTGTGGTGTACATGGAGTTGTAAATTGATGTCTAATGCCTTTACTTTTAATAAATATATCCATTTTCTTACTACAATATTCACCACCTCTAAAACTTCGTATTTTTTATTTGCTTGCTAGTTTTTTTTCAGTATAATCAACAAATTGTTTGATCTTATTAATAGTTTTACTTTTATTTTAAAGTAAAACGGTTTTTATCATCAATTAATGTTAAAATGTATCGACTATCCACATAAATCACTATGAATTAAATCTAAAGTTTCTAAAGATCGATGTTAGGAAAATTTCGGAAATAGCTTTCTAGGTATTTTTGCTTTTAAACATGTTTCACGAACATTACTACAATTACAATTAGAAACACCTACTCCTTTAAATAATGATTTGTTTACTGCGGTTTTAATTGCGTTTATGTCTCTATGTCCAAAACGTATATACCATTTATTAATGCAATCACTCACTATTCTTCCTAAGTTATCTTCATCTAGCTCAAATAGGCTATTCGTCAAAGTTGCTATAGCACATTATACTCCATTCAATGATATTACGCATTTGTTTTTATCACTTGTTAGCGTATAACGTTCTAATAATAGTTTTATTACTGATAACAAGTTGCATTTGAAGTTTTGCACGAATAAAACATTATTTGCCAATATTTTATTATGTTTTAAATATTAAAAAACCTTCACCATTACCCATTATACGTTTGTGCTGATGTTTGTAACACAAAATATTGGTCCAATACCCACCATAGAGTAAACCGATCGATTCAGAATAATTTTTTGAGTCGATTAAGACATGTCCATGTAAACCTTGTGCGCAAGGTACAGGCCGCAAGATAATTTGATGAAATTTGGACCAAGCATGTTTTTTGGCACAAGGACCAAGCCTATTGAAAATGGTTGAAATCGGTCCATTGTTTCACCAAACCCCCATACAACCGTACCTCCCGATTTTGGCTTTTTATGCCATAATTACGTCAAATATACTATTATCTCTCTAAAAATTGGCACAAATTAGTTTTATATTAGTATAAATGACACTGCAAATTTTCGTAATGATCGGCCCTTATTTGACCCTAGCCCCCATACAAACCCCCTTCAAAAAATGTCTTAAACGTCTAAAATTTACTTGCAACCATTTATATCGCAAAACTCAAAAAAACTGTTATTTAAAATTATACCCTTTTCTCAAATTTAATGAGGGTCGGCCAATGTTTGACCGATATTCTTTATAAAGCCTCATTTAGAAAATTTTGTTTTTTATCCATAAATTCATGGTGTAGGGTATTATATGTTTGGCCATTCCCGACTATACTTTCCTACTTGTTTAAACATAGTTCCATCAGCTAAGTATATAAGTTAAGAACCAAAATATTTACAATTAAATTTAAATACTTCAGGTCATTGCACGTTAAAGCTTACCTAAGTAAATTAGCATCAAATGTAATAAACTTATGTTGCAATACCTTTAAACATAATTGCTGACTTTGCGTCTGGGTGAAATTTATTGAATATTGCATTATTTATTATTTTAAGTAAAAACATAATTTAGTATCAGTTCAATTGTAAATCTTTATTAATTTATATTAAAAAAATATAGAACGCTTCAGACATTAGTCTGAAGCTATTTAAAAAAAACTAATAATAAAACGTTAGTTTAATTGGCGCCAGAGCAGGGACTGCTGTTGCCAAAAGGATAACCTAGTACGGTAGTAAAACAAATAGTCCTGCAAGTCAGCACGTTACCACGTCCTTGAAGAATAGGGCAGTGTTTACCTAAAAGTATAATCCAGTACGCGTAAAAATTAAATCGTCTTACAAGACAGCACGTTCCCGCGGTATCCCGAAGAATAGTGAGCAGAAACAAAAAGGGCCCCCGAGTAGCTGGTGCGGACAGAGGAAAGGGTGTTGGAAATCAACTGCCGCTGCTCCACTTATATTTAAGGATGATTAGTTTATATTTAATGTAAGTAAAAGGCATGAATTTTAAAGTTAAATTAACGAAAGTGTAATAAATCTAAAACATAAAACGCAATAACAAGATTTAAGAGTTAAATTAACAAAAGTGTAATAAATCTAAAATATAAAACACAATAACAAGATTTAAGAGCTAATTATATCCTAGCTAAATCCTAGAATTTATACAAAAAAAATATATTTAAATAAATTTTAAATTGATAAAAAATATATTATTAAATATTGTGTAGAAAAATTTAAAAAGTAACGAAATTCATTTTTTAGATTAAATTCATCCACCTTGCCATATTTTGAGTGCAAGATGGATGACGGAATGATTATAAAAATTTTAATCGACACTGGATCAAACAAAAATTATATTACACCGAATATAGTAAGAAACCCTATTCCAAATAAGGAAAATTTCTATGCAAATTCCGTAGGTGGACAGACTCAAATTAAATTTCACACAAATACCTTTTTATTCGGACAAACGGACGTTCCGGTTAAATTCTATTTATTACCACAACTGAAAACATTCCAAGGAATCATTGGAAATGACACATTAAAAGACCTTGTTGCTATCATTTATGCGAAAGACAATTACATGGCACTTGAAAATGGGAAAAGAATTGCACTTAAACAGCTCCCAGCAGACGATATTCACATGACTGCTCTCAGAACTAGCCACATGACTCATGAACAACAGGACAAATTAAGCCAAATTGTGTCGAAATATCACAACCTTTTTTCATCTCCAGACGAAAAACTGACTTACACTACACGTATAACAGGCGAAATACGTACAAGGACAAATGACCCAGTTTACTCAAAGATCTATCCGTACCCCATGAGCCTTAAGAAGGAAATTGAAGACCAAGTTACAACATTACTTAAAGGCATAATCAGACCATCAAATCCCCATACAATTCACCCGTATGGATTGTTCCAAAAAAACTTGACGCAAGCGGGGAACGAAAGTTCAGGATGGTTATAGACTACAGGAAGTTAAATTCTATCACTATTTCAGATAAATATCCATTGCCTGAAACTAATGAAGTAGTTGCACAATTAAGAAAAAGTCGTTATTTTACTGTGTTAGACTTGAAAAGCGGGTTTCACCAAATACCATTAAAACCAACAGATATTGAGAAAACAGCATTCTCCATTAATAATGGTAAATTCGAATTTACACGTTCGCCATTTGGGCTAAAGAACGCGCCAGCTATTTTTCAACGCGCGCTGGATGACATTTTGCGTCCTCACATTGAAGAGAGATGTTATGTCTATATAGATGACATAATAATCTTTAGTCCAAACGAATATCAACTTTTTAAAGATATTGCTAAAGTATTCAGCACTTTACAACATGCAAATATGAAAGTCCAACTCGATAAGTGTGAGTTTTTTAAGGACGAAGTTGAATTTCTAGGTTTCCTAGTGACTCACAAGGGTATTCAAACTAACCCTAAGAAAGTCGAAGCAATTGCGAATTTCCCTTATCCCAACACATTAAAAGATCTTCGATCTTTTTTGGTAATATCCGGATATTATCGTCGGTTTGTAAAGGATTACGCTAAAATAGCAAAACCCTTGACAAACCTCTTAAGAGGGGAAGAGGGACGAATATCCCGAAATCAATCAAGTAGGAAAAAATAGAATTAAATGAATCTGCAAAAGTAGCATTTGACAAATTAAAAAAGATGTTATCCTCAAGAGATGTAATATTAACTTACACAAACTTTACTAAATGTTTTGAATTAACAACAGATGCTTCAAACCACGCTATTGGCGCTGTCCTTAGTCAGGAAAACAGACCAATTACGAGATTACGTTTATCTCTCGATCTCTGAATAAAACAGAAGATAACTATGCAGCAAACGAGAAAGAAATGTTAGCCATAATTTGGGCACTTGATTCCTCGCGAAATTATCTGTATGGCCACGTCAAAGTCATAATATTTACTGACCACCAACCTCTTACATACGCTTTAAGTAACAAAAACAACAACGCAAAAATGAAGCGTTGGAAGGCAATATTGGAAGAATATAACTATGAACTCCATTATAAGCCCGGTAAAAGTAATGTGGTTGCAGATGCTCTTTCTAGACCACCACAAAGCGATACTCATGTTAACTCTTTAACGGCTACATTACTCAGCGATGATAGTTCTGGAGAGAATATGATTCCTTCAGTTGAATGTCCTATAAACGTCTTTAAAAATCAGATTTTTATCCTTATAGGAGAAACGACTGAATACCAATTCAAATTACCTTTTCCAACTTTTCATAGGCATATTATTACAACCCCAAGCTTTTCAGAAGACTCTCTTTTGGATATTCTGAAGAGGTATCTTAATCCAAGTGTAGTTTGTTTACATGCGAAAGCATAATGGGTAAGATACAATCAGTATACCCCCTTCACTTTTCGAAATATAAAATAAAATACACACAAAGTCAAGTAGAAGATTTGGTTGACTCCTCTAGACAGGAAGAAGAATCTCTGAAAGTGCATAAAAGAGCCCACAGAAACGCTAAAGAAAATAAGTTGCAACTATTAGAAAAATATTACTTTCCAAAGATGAGTGACAAACTTAATAAAATAACAAGTAGGAAAGTATAGTCGGGCATGGCCGACCATAATACCCTACACTATGAGTATATTTTTAAAATGTTTACTTTGTATAAATAAACTTTTTAGAGGACCCCAGATATCGGCGAAATCCAAATCTTCAATAATTCTATTAGACATGCTTTCGAGAAGATCGCTATTTAAAATCAGCAAAATCGGTCGGTAAATAACGGAGATATGAACAAAAATCCGAGACAACCTCTGAAAATTTCATCAAAAAATTGTTATAAAAGCAACAACAACACTGAATATAGAAAAAGATTTACATGTGTGTGTGTAGATGTATTTGGTTTTATTCAGCTGTGTATTTTTTTGTTTTGTTTGGAATCCATACATACAAAAAATACACAGCAAAAAAATATGATATGCATTTTTTGTTAAAATAAAATAATATTCCCTTTTGTATTGCAAATATATTTTTTAATGAATAGAAAAAAGTATTTAAAACGTTTTCAATTATATGAGAGTAGATTGTGAGTTATTGTACAATAATTTTTATGCGAATAATGTAAGTTTGAAATTTAAAACTAACACAAATTTTTCCCAAGTGCTTTTGAAAACAATTTTTTTTACGATAAACAAAAACAAAATCTACGTCTCGTCAATGTTTACCAGCAATGAATCAGAGGTCGAAGTCGACCGACTTCTAGTCGGAGCTTAGCCGCCGCCGAACTATATTTAGTTGCTTGAGCCGCCGCCGAAACATTCGGCTTAAATCGACTCAAATTTTTTTAATGTTTTTATTAACAAGACTGTAAGATCAATTATGTTTAAAATACACTATGATGAAGGGTATATAAGATTCGGCACAGCCGAATATAGCACTCTTACTTGTTAAATAACGGTTAGTTTTGTTGAGTTTAATTGCGATACAAATGGTTACAAGTCAATTTTAGACGTTCAAGATATTTTTTGAAGGGGGTTTTGTATGGGGGCTAGGGTCAAATAAGGGCCGATCATTACGAAAATCTGCAGTGTCATTTATACTAATATAAAACTTATTTGTGCCAATTTTTAGAGAGATAATAGAATATTTGACGTAATTATGACATACAAAGTTCAAATCGGGAGGTACGGTTGTATGGGGGCTAGGTGAAATAATGGACCGATTTCAACCATTTTCAATAGGCTTCGTCCCTGTGCCAGAAAACATGCTTGGTCCAAATTTCATCAAATTATCTTGAAAATTGCGGCCTGTACCTTGCGCACAAGGTTTACATGGACAGCCAGCCAGCCGGACAGACGGACGGACGGACGGACATGTCTTAATCGACTCAAAAAATGATTCTGAGTCGACCGGTATACTTTAAGGTGGGTATTGGACCAATATTTTTGTATGTTACAAACATCAGCACAAGCGTATAATACCCTCCCTACTATAGTGGTGTAGGGTATAATAAAACAATGTAAAGTTTGTAAAGAAGGAAAATACGATAGACACCCTAATAAATCAAATATATCACCTACTCCAATCCCACAATATGCAGGAGAAATACTACACGTAGACATTTGGTCCACTGAAAAACATTTAACACTAACTGCAATAGACAAGCTTACAAAATACGCACACTCAACAATTAGAAATTCAAGGTCAATAGCAGATATTAGAGAGCCATTAAGGAAAATATTATTTAATTTTGGTGTCCCCAGAATGGTAGTGTAGATAACGAAACATATTTAAATTCAGATTCAATTTTATTTAAGCTTGAAGATCAGCTGAACATAAAAGTTTTCAAGACTCCTCCCTACAAAAGTACCGTTAATGGCCAAGTGGAACGATTTCATTCCACATTGTCAGAAATTATGCGTTGCCTTAAAACAGAGAAGACACATAGGCAAAAAAACCCATAGAATTATTCTTTGGAAGAAGAGTTAGTACTAGTCCAGAACAATATGAAAACGCAAGAAAGAAGAATATAGAAGCCATAGTCAAGAAACAAGCAAAAGATATTGAAAATCATAACAAAAAACGAAAACCTTTTAAGGACCATACCCCAGGTCAGAAAATTAATGTAAAAGTTAATAAAATATTAGGATCTAAATTGTCATCAAGATATAAAGAAGAAATAGTGAAAGAAAATAACAGGAGTACCGTATTAACAGAATCTAACAGAACGGTTCATAAAGACCATATAAAAAATTAATATTTTAAATAAATTTACATTCTATTTTGTTTATAAATTATTTTTTTGGTTACATACTGTTCCTACCACTGCTTAAAGCAGAAGTTCAAATACTTAATTACACGGACTCGCACGTTGTGATGATAGGTGACGGATACGGAAAAATTCAGGAAGGAACATTTAAATTTATACATCAAATATATCTAAATTCTTATGACGATTTTTTTGCAAAAAACAAAAAAATATATTAAGACATACAGTGTGTGGAAAAAATAAGTTTCCAACAGCATATTTAAATATTTGGAAGTTTTGAGCACTGGACAACTGGGATATTGAAACATGTGATTGCGTTTTTATTTATTTTAGTAATATGTGAAAAAAATTAAATTTTTTTCACTTTAAATAAAATAACGGTACATCAAATTCTCTTTTATAATGTAATGTAATATTGAAAAAATAAGTTTCCAGAACATTAATTTACACATTAGAGTTGCTTTATAGACATTTTCATTGAATTTAATTGTAATTCTTTACGTTTAACAAATAATAAGGTAATTATTTTTGCAAATATGAAAAATCTTTACTTTTTTGGAGTTTTAGTACTAATTTCTAAATATTGGCAGGAAATATTAAAATTGGACAAAATAATGGGTAAATCCAAGCAATTGACAACTGAAGAACGTAAAGTAATAATTAATCTGTATAAAGATGGCCATAACTTGCGTTATATTGGGCAAAAATTTGGCAAGTCACGTACAGCTGTCCGTAAAGTCATTGTTGCTTATGAGAATGAACACAGACTTTTTGCTAAAAAGAGACCAGGACGCCCTAAAATAACCAGCGATAGAGTTGATAGAAGAATTCTTGAAATCTCAGAGGCAAATCCACTAATTTCGGTACCAAAGATTCGATCCCAACTACTTAACGAAGGCAAAGAAGCACCCTCCACATTCACAATTCGTAATAGACTCAGAGCTAGTGGCAAACACGGTCGAGTGGCACGCAAAATTCCTTACGTTAGCAAATTAAATATGAAGAAATGAATGCAATTTTACGAACAACATGTTTTAAAACCACGAGAATTTTGGTATAACAGTTTATGGACTGATGAATCAATGATAAGACTAAAATATTCCCATGGTATGGTTCACGTTTGGCGTAAACCAGGGGATGCTTTATCTTACAAATGCACTATACCGACTGTAAAAGCAGTTGAGAAAGGTTTAATGTGCCTTTCCGTTAGAGGTACTGGTGAAATAGTAGTACTAGAAGGAAAAGTAAATGCATCTGTGTACTTAAAAATTTTAGAAGAATACGCAATACCGGAGGGAAATCGCTTAATAGGTGAACATTTTGTATTCCAACAATACAATACACCAATTCATACTGCAAAAAAAGTTGTACAATATATCTCGGAGAAAAATGTTACAATTTTAAAGTGGCCACCTCAAAGTCCGGACCTCTCTCCAATCGAGAACGCTTGGGCTATGCTAAAAATTCATATTGCCGAGGAAGCACCACAAAATTTAAGCCAACTCAAAGATTGTATCATTTCTAACTGGAAAAAAAAAATAGTTCAGAAGAATGTCTAAAGTTAATAGACACTATGCCAGATCGACTTGCTAAAATGTCACTCCGTTGAGGTGGTCACTGCGGTTACTAAATAAAATGGAAACTTATTTTTTCTACATTTTCATCCATTTTCTCTAAAACAATTTCATAAGAAAATACTGAAATATTTTTTTGTTAATATTTTGTATATTTTTTATGTAAAGTGAAATAAATATTATTATTTGAATAATATAAAACGAGTTACAAAATATATATTTTTTTTGGAAACTTATTTTTTCCACACACTGTACATACCTGAGACGAATCCTCTACAACCAACACTAAAATACGAATTATTTCAAACTATAGACTTGTTAGATACACTTAAGAACTACGCACCAAAAAGAAAAACTAGATCAATTAATACATTAGGAAAAATTTGGAAAATTATTGCCGGGTCCCCCGACCATGACGACGCAGAATATACTTACAAAACATTAGATGATCTAACAATAATAATAATAATAATAACAACAAGTAAGAGTGCTATATTCGGCTGTGCCGAATCTTATATACCCTTCACCATAGTGTATTTTAAACATAATTGATCTTACAGTCTAGTTAATAAAAACATTAATCGAATCTTGGCATAGTTGTGAGAACCGACTGAATTCGATTGGAAACAAATTCGGTTATCACAACGAATCTGTTTTCTCTGTGTATCAGTGATTTGATGGTGGGTATAAAAGATTCGGCATAGCCGAATATAACACTCTTACTTGTTAATTTTTTCATTTAGTTGAAATTTAAGACTTTATTATATGTATAATTGAGATTTTGAAAGATCTTCGGTATTTTTAAAGTATTTTAATGTCTACTTCTTAAAAAACCCTTTTAAAAATGTTAAAAAAAACGGTTTCATTTAATGGTCAAAAAATTTTAGGAGATCGGGCTATCCAGATTTAAATTGTCTTGCATTGATATAAGTGTAAGAAAACATTTTACAAAACAATATTCATAAAAAATATTGGTGGTATTTTTTGGTGACAGTTTTTCGTATATCGAATATATTCGACATTTAACTTCTAATAACTAACCTTCTATAACTCACTAGGGAAAACTTAATTTCAACAAATACTATTTTTCCCGGATTTAGCATAATTTTTTTCTAACCAAAATTCGAAAAAAAATAAACAAATTAAGAAAAAAGTAAACAAAATTATTTTTATTTGTTTTATGTTTACATTTGGACATTAAAATAACAAATTTATTTTCTGAAGTGGAACTATGTTAAATTTCGTCGCTAAACTGGTATTATGAAGACAGTTATGAGCGTTAAAGTAATTTTCTGTACGGGATCTTATATGAGACGTATGGTCAATTATGGACCAATTCTCATAAAATCTGACAGAGATATTTTAGTTCCTTTCTTTTCGACTCTAACGTGTTTTCAACAATAAATATATGTCTCTTCGCAGATTCGTTAACAAATGCAATTAATATTTATTTTAAAAAATAACTGAGTTTTTAACGCTTTTTTGCGCAATTTAAAAATACTCCACATATGACTTTTTGGAAAACAATTTTAAATTATAAAATTCTTATCATTTTATGTACAGATTTGGAGATTTCGTTCGAAATTTGGGTTTAAATTATAATACCATGTAGCGGCTGTTAGCATAACTTCAGCAATATTTGTAAACGTAATCTATCCAAATTATCCGACAAATTGACCAAAATATAGAATTTAAAACGGAAAAATAAAAACTAGTATACAACATCATCTAGAAAATGTAAATAAAGAACTAAAATCTTGGTGAGATAGTAGAAGTCAAAGGTCATCATCTTTTCATATATCGCGATTATTGTTCGTCGTACGAGTTTAGATGTAATTACAATTTTGTATACAATACAATATAGAAGTTGCAATTATACTTAAAATTTAATTTGGAGGACATAATCTACTAAGTACGTAGACTATTCCCACCAAATTTTTTCATATAAGTATCGCGAGTTTTTTACTTAAAAATAGAAATATTAAAGGAAGGACGGACGTGTTTGAATAGACCCAAAAAGTGATTTCAAGTTCGTGGATGCACCAAAAGGAGAGAGAGGATTCATTATTCACGGTGTTAGATTGACTAGTGTAAATAAAATAATATTACGGTGTTATTATGATTTTAATCAACTCATTTAATATGTGGAAAACTCATAGGTACTTTTGCTAAATCCTAACCAAATAAGATATCGAAAAATACCTTTGTGTATAACCAGTAGATGTATAAATTGCATTAATAAGCAAATTTCGAATAGTAAAAAAACACATATTACCAAAATTCAAAATAGCACGATATGTATATTTACATAATTGATTTAAAACTAGAGATAAAAGAAGTTTTTTTTTAATTTTATTTTTGGAATAATAGCAAACAACATTTAGTTCAATTGTTTGCAAAAAGTAACCAAAACGAGAAAAATAATTCACATGTACACATGCAAAATAAAAATAACCAATTTTGGTTAATAATAACCAAAGTGGCTTATTACGGCGCTATTTATACGAAGTCAACATCTTTTAGATACATATTTCCAGATTATTCTAGCGACACCTTCCGGATACTTCTGGAGTAAAACATCTGATACATTTAGTGGAGACGCACACCTCAACAATGACCGATTTTAAGTTTTAGTGCTGCCCAGTGTTAAATATCAAAAATCACCAAACTCATGAAAAACGCGTATTTTTTGAAAAAAGCACTATAAAATAAATATTAAAATTTTCAAGTAAAATATTTATATACCTGGAAAAATTTTATAGTTTCTTATAAATTAATAAATTTAGAACTATTGCATCGACATAAACTGAATTTTTTAAAGACTACTGGGAAGTATTAAAAAAATAACGAAAAATCTAACATAATTAGATTTTTCGAAAATTAACATCGAAGAAACTTCAAGATGGAAAGTTAATGGAAGACCATATTGCCGGATTCTGGTATATTTTTGATCGTTTACAAGATATGGGTGAAGAATTTCCGAAACATAGCATTCTAATTTGGAAACCTGCTTGAATATTACAATGGTATTGCACTTGAAGTACGTCCCAAAACATATCTCACATTGTATTTGGTAAAAGAGAAATTGAAGAAATCAAAAGAAATTCTGTTGACAAACCCCAAGAAGTTGTTCTAAAAACAGAATACAAAAAAAAAAAACTATTTCAAAATGTTTAATATGTGGAAAACCAGACATAAAAAGATAAATTGATATTTAAATAAGAAAAATAAAAAATCTTTAAATTATGTTTAATGTGAATTAAATAATAATGTTTGCTTTGGTGTTTCTACAGATGATCCAAAGCTTGGTTGATACCTTGAGCACAAGGTTTACATGGACAGCCAGACGGACAAACATGCCTTAATCGACTGAAAAAATGATTCATAATCTATCGGTACACCAATATTTTTGTATGTTACAAACATCACCACAAACGCATAGTACCTTCCCCACTATAGTGTTGTAGGGTATAAATATAAATTAAACTAACGTTTTATTATTAGTTGTTTTTTTTTAATAGCTTCAGACTAATGTCTGAAGCGTTCTTTATTTTTAATATTAATTAATGAAGAGTTACAATTGAACTGATACTAAATTATGTTTTTACTTAAAATAATAAATAATGCAATATTCAATAAATTTCACCCAGACGCAAAGTCAGCAATAATTTTTAAGTTATTGCAACATAAGTTTATTACCTTTGTTGCTAATTTGCTTAGGTAAGCTTTAACGTGCAATGATCTGAAGTATTTAAATTTAATTATAAATATTTTGGTTCTTAACTCCTCCGCCCTTAAATTCGATCGTCCTCGATTGACTCAAAAGTAAGGTATTTCATTTATTCTTGTAATAGGTGTTTCAACTTGATTTTTTCAACCTGTGAACATATTGTGGGTTGCAATATGAATGTTGTTATAGGTTTCCTCTGTGATATCTTCAATGTCCAAATTGTAAGACTGACGGTGCCTAAGAGGGTAAGGGATATCACAACATTTCTAACCCATGCTTCTTTTTTAATGTTATGTATCGCTTTTATGAGCTACATTTACTCTTGGAGTGATTCTAATAAATGCTCAGGCTCTTTTCTTCTATTGGAGTTTCTTCTTCAGGGCTGGAATTGGTTTCATCTGGTTTGCTGCTAGGTTCTGATATATTTTGTCATCTATTTTTATAGTTGTATTGTCAAATTTAATAATAAATGTTCCATTTAATTTATAGGTAATTGTCTCTGTTGAAATAGTTGTATTAACATCATTCAGTAGTATTATCCCGTCTGCGATTTCTTCAACACGAGGAATATGGTGAACATTGCTTTTTGTGCATGAGGATTGTTTATTGAATATAATATTTGTTATACAATTTTCTTTACTTAGATCTAATAAATGTATTTTCTTACAAATTTTAATTTTCTTATAAATTTTACAATTTTCTTTTATTGCATAAGTTCCATTTTCATTCAAAAATATTTCTGTAAAATTCAAATTTATTATAGTATTATTCTTTATAATTGGTTTTACAATAATTTTTTTTATAATATTTCACTTGTAATAGGGATTTTAATGATACATAAAATATTTGTGTTATTACTTAGAACATTTATGTTCGATAATTCTATTCTAAAGCTTCTTCAATATTGTTAAAAGGCATGTTTTCTTTCTTTAATTGATTAATTACAAAATTCATTTCTTTTTTGTTTAACAAATATGAGTTTTTTATATTAAATTTTGCCCATTGTATGGCATGTTTAACATTTATGATTCCTTCTTTAGCTAATCTAATTTTATTTGATAATATTTCAGTATTTTCATTTAAAATAAAATTATCTTTTCCTATGGAATTAGAAAATGTGTTAATAAGTTTGGTGATATTATTTAATTGATTACTGAATTCAGTATTAACCCTCCGTCATGCACATGTTCCGATAGTCAAGTACGTAGCGCATGTATCTGGCGAGATACACTATGTATTTCAGTACATTTATATGAAAAATATGCCATTTTAGTAGAGGGTACCTGGAGACTCAAACCCCTAACCAAATTAGAAATATATTAAAATCACAATTAAATTCGTAAAATATCTGGCCAGATACATGCGCATGACGGAGGGTTAATTATTACTTGTTTATTATTATTATTATTATTATTATTATTATTATTATTATTATTATTATAGTTAACACAATCAAGTATACATGAGCGGGAAAAATCTACACAAGGTTGTGCTGACGGTGCACACGCGCAAGCTAGTGTGCAGGATCATATTTCGTCTGGAAGATTTC
>NC_060952.1:46765770-46851628 GCF_022045245.1 Lucilia cuprina | reverse complement strand
ATAACTGTCTCCATAATAATAATTATAACATAGTTCCACTTCAGAAAATGAATTTGTTATTTTGATGTCCAAATGTAAACATAAAACAAATAAAAATAATTTTGTTTAATTTTTTCTTAATTTGGTTATTTTTTATTCGAATTTTGGTTAGAAAAAAAATTTTGTTGTGGCAACACTGTATGTAATAAAAAGTCATTAAGTAAAGTTAATAAAGTTCTTTTGAGTGCTGAAGATAAATATACTTCTTTATCGTTTACTTTAGAAGTTGTGTTATTTATAAAAGTTTTGGCGTATAAAACTATGTTGTAATAATTTAAAACTAAATTGACGCTTTCATTTGCATAAATCAATGTGGTTTATTTAAAAGAGAGATAAATAGCTTAAACGTAACAGTATTGTTACGGACAGTTCCGGAAATTTTGTACGCGACTAACATTTGGTTGGCAGCACTAAAACGCAAAGACGATTGTTGTGTGTCTTCACTATATGTTCAAAAATTTCCCAAATATGTCTAGGCTCTAGAAGGTGATGTATGAGTAAAATTATTTAAGTCATTATGTAAGATAAATATACCACCTTACTATTTACTGTACTGTTACTGTTGTGGTATTTATACAACTGTTGTATATTAAACTGTTTAAAGAAAAAAATGTTAATTTGTTGAGAAGAAGAATGTAAAATGTATGATATGTATGTCTAATTTACTCCTGCATTTATATATATTACTACTTGTGATAATTTGTATTTATAGTAGTCTTTGTAGTTAAATAATTTGTATATTTAATTTTTCATTTTCATATTCAGTATGCCAAGTTCGATGAAGAGTCAAATAAAGAAGATGCTTTGTTTTCAGGAGGTAATAGCTAAAAGCAAATACAATGTTAAGATTGTAAACAATTCGGGCATATCTGAAGGAATTGTCAATTCAAAAAGAAGAATGGACAGTGGAGCATGTAACCACATGGTTAACAGAGTTAATGCAGTTGGTGCATTCCGATATTATTGGTCCCTTGAATACAAACTCATTATCAGGAGCAAAGTGTTTGGTAACATTTCTTGAAGACTTTCGCCGACCTAATTTAAAATATGTTCGAATATTTAGTTGCGTTGTCTTTGTTGGATATAGTTCTGAGAGTAAGGCGTACAGATTATTCAATCCCGAAACTAATACTATATAAATTAGTCGTGATGTTGTATTTTTGGAACAAGAGAACTCAAAAACAAAAAAGCATAACAATGTTTATTATCCAGATTTATTATCTAGTAAAAAAGACAATACAGGGGAGAGTACTAACCGGATTGAAGCTTATGTTGATGGCACCCCTCAGATCAATGAGAATATAAATTCCGAAGATGAAGGCAATTTTTCCTCAGTGGATGAAATATGTGAAAGCAGAAATCAAGAATCAGATGATAGTGTATATGATGATTCGGTTGAATAGTCGTCGCCCGTACAGGTTCCAAGCCAAGATGAAGATTGGATACCAAACACAAACCAAGTTAAAAAATATTTCATTGACTAGAGAACGTGGAGGGCTTATCATCTAAACCACAATATTCTCAAAACTTTTGTGCGATGGAATATGTTTCTCATGATCCATTAGGTGTTAAAGATGCAATAATTTAGAAAATGCAAATGAATGGAAGATTACAATGCAAGATGAAGATGGCACTAACAAAGTTTGGAAACTCTAAAGATCACTATATGGAATGAAACAATATGGCAGAGTTTGGAATGAATTAGTGTTAAATTTTTATAGCTATATTGGTCCCTAGAGTCGATTGAAAAGTTATATTAAAATAGGGATCTAACCTACGTAAAAACGCAACAGACCGCTGAAAGAACTGTCATGAAGAATGGATGTTCATTACGCATAAAGCGTTTTGCAAACTGTTCATGAGAACATTCAGAGAGTAAAGGGTGGACTTTCAATGGGGGGCTTATGAATTACATATGAATTTAATACAAAATTTAATTTATCTTGGAAACTAATAGAACAAGATACTTCAAATTATTCAAAAAGAACTTAATTATACACCTGAACATTTTCTAGAAAAAAAGGCGGACTTTTATCTGGAGGGCTATGAGTCCCCTTAATTTACGTTTGGAAAAATTGGCGAATTGTAACAAATTGTATTTGGGCATTTCCACCGAAAAGTCCACCGTGGCTCAAAAACTAAAAGTCATAAAAAATAAAATTTCAACTTCTATTATTATAGAAAAAGATTCAAATGTTATTATGTTAAAGACCCCAAAGCTTTACTTAACCACTAGGATGAGAAATCGGAATTAAAAGTTACAATAATATATCAGGCATATTTTTCCACATTTAGTAGCATTTGCTTTTGATAGTTTTTATTATTTTAAACGCTAATATTTAAATGGACTTTTATCGGAAAACATTTGTTGAATTAATAGTTATCTTAAAACATACAAATATAAAAGGATAAAGATCCTTAAAAGGCAAATTTTCGGTTTTCTTTCATAGACTTTTAAATGTTACGTTCAACACGTTGAAACAGGAATTATCACGATAACTTTTTAGTTGGTATTCAGAAGTATTCAAAACTTTGAATCTAAATTATGTTTAGTATATAGAACTCAATTTAAAAGAAAAGAAAAATAATTCTAAGCGGGGTTATTTTTTATAGAATTTCAAAGTCTGTCACGTCACATTACATAAATTTTCTCAAGTGCAACCTTCGACTTGTGATAGTTATGATTTTTTAGTTGATAAGTGGAAGAAAGAGCACAAAAATTCAGCAAATATTTTTAAGAAATGTATGGAAAAAAAGTGATTTTCGGATATTGGCTTTATATTGGCGTTATGACCGATTATTGTATTATCATCAGAAGGATCAGTAGTTGTACATTTGGAAGTTTCTTGTGTGTTTGTATTATCAGGATGGCTAAATTTTAGTTATATATACAAGTTTATGGGTACATCAAATGTGGGCTTTGTATGGAAGCTATGCCTAATCATGGACGAATTTTTAAAAAAAAATTAGGATGAACGATTTTTGTGTATGTCAAAATTATTTGTATTGAATTTTATGGTGATATAAGCATTTTTAAAAGCTTTATGTTAATTAATGTTAATTCTTAAATTATTCTTATACGGGAGCTATTTTCAACTAAAATGTTATTAAACAGTCGAAATATTTCCAAAAACTTTCAACAATGTCCGTCCAAAATATATCTACGGACTAATTAATTTGCAATAATATTGCAAATTTCATCATTGGAAATTTTGTCACATCACGTCATGTCACGTCACGTCTAACATAACGGCTTGTACAAAAAAAACTGAAAACTATTTTTTAGTTCTAAAAGCTGAAAAATAATCAATAAATATTCCAAATTACAATAAAAAAAGTTTTTAACTAAATAGCCAGGTGAAACTCGCAGATTTTTACATTTTTGTCAAAAAAAAAAAAAAAAAAAAAAAAAAAAAAATAAGCAACTTCTATTTTTGTCACATCACGTCACGCACTTTAACTACTTATATCTTAGGGCCATTAAGATCTTTCAATTTCTTCTTCCGACCAGTTATAGAGCTATTGAAGTCCTATATAAAAATGCAAGAATTATTAAAAAATATATATGTTTATATATATTTTTCATCTCTTTAAAACGTACGACCGTCACGTTCGTCACGATGGAAATGCCCATATCTGGAAAACTATTATAGTTAGAATCTTCAAAGTTATTAAGTAGGTTTTTTATTTGAATTGTTTTTAGGGTAGCAAAGGACACTGGGTATAGCTAGTACTATATAAATCGATATTTTTGCTGCCACACTTTAACCATTTATTGGATTTGTTCTAAACTGTTTTATAAAATACAAATAGCAATATAGTCACGGTGATGGTAGTAGGTAATTATTTTATCATGTTTAACTTTTTTTTATTTCAATAAAACTTCTCTGCGATAATTGTCTTAATTCCAGTAGTACTAATACTAGAACAGCAGACAGCACATAGGGTTAGAATTTATATGAAAAAATACTAGGTTCCTACTTGCAGACTGATGTTTATTCGACATGTGTTGGAAAAAAATATATAAAATGCAAGAATTATAGAAACATAGATTGCGCATTCAGTATGTAAAAAAATGTTCGTTCTGCGCATGTACGTCATATCAGCCTAGAACTTGAGAAAAATAAAAGCAAAACATAAACAAAGTGACATTTTTGGAAAATAAAAAAATATTTCAATACAAATAAAATACATAATACAAATAAAAAAAACTAATTTCGCACGCCTTGGAGTTGTTGGTGCTTTTGCAATTTTTCACAGCGCATTTCATATTTAAAGTATTTTATTTTTTTAAATTTTTACAAAATTTTTTGACGTTTTTAAAATTTTTTTAAATTTTTTTTTTAGACGTCAATCACTTTATTTGCTGATGTGACGTAGCACATCGAACACCTGTTGATTTAAACCAAAAAAACCTGCGCAATGCGTAATCTATATTTTTATAATTCTTGTATAAAATGTAGCTCCCTATGTAAGTAAGTCTAATAAATATAAAAATTGCAATATGTTTAATGTTTGTTTTATCATATTGCAAATATTATTGAAACAAAATGGCGATACCGAAATGGAATAAGGATGGAACCTGAATTTTTTCGAACTTTTATTTGAAATTGTGAGAAAATGCATTTAAAATTTTTTATTTAAATATTTTGATATTTTTGCAAATAAAGCCATATAAAAAACTGGCTTGTACTAACTTCTAACTGAAACCACATAGGAGGATTACAAAGGAGCAAAAACGCCAAATATGAGGACTTTCTGTGAATATTATTACTCGTAATAAACTGGTTCTAAAGGATCCAATTGGGTCTAAGAGTACTAGTATAAGACTAGAACTAATGGTAATAAGTAATATTTTTCAAACAGACTCAATGTTAATTTGAGCATTAGGATGGTATAGAAAGGTTTACAGTTGGAAACTAGTAATTTTGGTACTAGAATAATACTAGTTTTGAATTTCCTGCAGGGTTGTTATGTCGAATATCAATGCTTTTTAAGTATTATATGTAGGCCCGATGCTCATAATTTCAAAGCAAACCTTATCCCTAAAAGGTGCAATCCTATTACACCGTACAACAAATTGGGAAAAATTGTTGCACACATGAGCAAGATCCTATACGTTGGAAACTACATACTTGATATAGTTAAACTACATTTTGGTTTTTTATTTTCTGATCGTTTCTTCCTTTAAAAGGACTTTAAAGTTTAAAAGGAAGAGTAAGTATAATTATATTTAGCTTAAATTTGGTTTGGTCTAGTAGGTCAATATAGGTATCGATTGAAAGAGGAGAATAACAGTATTTTTACAAATAAAATAGTTTTAAAATGTTAGAATAAAAAAAAAATAAAAAAATGTCCTTTTAAATTTTAATCCTTTAATATCCTTATTGTCTATAGTCAGTTTTTTTAGAAAAAAATATATGTTATATTTACAAATATGGAGTTGCAGACTCCCAAATTTCATGTCTTTATCTTTATTAGTTCTTTGTAAAAAAATTAAAAGTTAAGATGTATTCAAATTAAAAAATTTTTGTTGAGAATATTTTGTTTAATTTAATTAATTAAATATACCAATTACCTACCCCCATTATCCCAATGTCTGTTAATTTTTTATCCTAACGTTTAATTGACAGTTTTCAGACAAAATATCTACCAATTAAACATAACCGGTGGTTGAGATAATATGTCTGAAAATATATAAAATTTTATTTCGTATGATTATGACGATTTAGTGATTAAAACATGCATGTTCTGAAATCTAAAATCCACTTCAGGATAATAAGATAAGCGCAATATTAATATAAATGTAAAATATAATATAATTAATATAAACATTAATATCACGATGAAAAGCTACATAAAAAACGTTTATATATGTAGACATAAATCTCTCCTCTTAATTTTATAATATACGTATTAAAGGCCTGCTTATGATAGCGCACACGATATTTGTTTATCAAATTGTCGCATTATTGTTGTCTTGTGCAGTCCTTTCATCTCTATTTGACTCCAGCCCACATTCAGAAAATTACTTTTTCTTCAATATGTCGCAATTGAAATAAAATTCAACATAAATATTTTATTTGCTAAAATAAATCACATTTGAAAGAAATTTACAACTGGTGTAGGGTATGATATGCTCGGCCAAGTCCGGCTATACTTTCCTAACTTGTTTAAATATTTATGTATATCATGGTTTACTAATTGCACATGATATACCTTCGCACTGATGTATTTTTAATAAAAACTATATAATAAACTACTTTGATAACATTATTGGGATGTCAAAGATATTTTTAAAAGATATATAGAATTTAGAATAACTATAGAGTTCGGAATAATTGTGTTAAATTAAAAAGGAAAATATAATTTCCAAGAAAGGAGTTTTAACATGAAAGGATAAAAATGCAATATATCCTTAATCGATTGTTATCTTTTCATATTCTTCAAAGTTTCCACTTTTTTAACTTTTTATCATAGAGATAAAGAAACAATAACAAATTTCTAATTTTTCTACATAATATTTTAACAAAAAAAGGACTTTGAAATTTTTAGAGGGTAAAATTTTATTAATTAATTTATTGAGATATTTAAAAAATATTATAAAAATTAAACAAATGGAGCTACGAAGACCAAATTTCAGACTTTTTTACTCCATTCTAATGTTTTTATTATGAATATTTTTTGTTGAACAATTTCGTATAAAATTTCAAGGATAATAAAGGATAAACTTTTATAAGGATATTTTTACATCTTTTTATTCTTAAAAAATAAAACAAAATACAAGATAAAAATACTGCAATTGTCCTCTTTAGTTATAATAGGGTGGCTTAAAATATTTTATAAAAATTTTTGAAAATTGTATGCACCTCAAATTTTAAAGTCCTTTTAAAAGGACAAACGATCAGAAAATGAAAGGACAAACGATCAAAAAATGAAAAACTGAGTACGCAGTTATACCATATAAATTATGTGCTTTCGTATGTGTATGGTTTGGTTCGTGTGTGAAAAATGGTGTTGGACGGTGTTATACATATTTATACTTAATTTCAACTCCATAATATATTTAATTTTGTGGGTCTATGACCAATATATAGCTGTGTTACAAACGGAATGACAAAAATCAATATATCGCCATCTTTTTTTATAGTGGGTATATGTGAGTTAAAAGCGATAAAAAATATTTTGTACATTGTTTTTATAATATACAATATTCAATGAATATAAATTCAAGATAATAAATGCATTTTGAATGTAAAATTCATTAAGAAAATTACATTACTACATACATTATCATCATCTGACATACGTCAGAGCATTAATACACAATACTTTGCGTCCAACTAAAAGTGGCAGCTATGCAACGTAAAAAAAGTGATGTCCAATCGTTGCGCTTCTGCCTTGTGAAAATATAATAAAATATATTTTAATAAAAGTAGTATTTTGCGCACACACAAATCACAATTAAACACAATAAATTTGTTATTGTTTTTACATTCTCATTATTTTCTTTTTCGTACGCCAAAGTTTATTGTTTCTCAACTTTTTGTACTTCGTGCACAAGTTTGACGTATTGATTGGGATCGCTATAATATTAAATCATACATTTTACACGATCTTTACGTCGCAGTTCAACACAAAGTATTGTATGTGTTTGGATCTTAGCAGCCATCGAACGTTGGCTTGTTGAAGAGTTGAAGTAGACTGAAACAAATTTATTCGTTCTGTAATCTCAAATAGTATGGACGTGTCAATCTGATCGATTTTTAACAATCAAAGTTTTGTTACATTTACATATTGATTTTACTAAATGTGCAAAAGTTTAAAAAATATTAATTTGTTTTTTATTTCTATTATAAATCTATAAATCTCCAGTGCTATTGGAAAAACAAAGTTTAAATAATAATCAGTATTTATTAAGCTCAGTTTTAAATTTGTTTATAAAATAAACTGTAAAATTCGAAATTAATTGTATTCAAATCAATTTTCAAATCTCTAAATACATTTGTAAGTATTCGTTTGTTAATTGCACTGTAAAAACAAATGATAAATTCAATCAAAACATTTTCTTTCTAATCTCGTAACAGTTAACAACAATAACAAAATTGGGTGTAAACATCTTATACGCAAAAAAAATATTTAAAATATTAATCTGTTCAAACGCTTAACGAGTAACGATCTTAAATAATACAAATAAAAAATAGTGTAAAATAAACACATTAAAAGCAATATGTTTGCAAAACATGGAAGCTTTCCAATATTTTTTGTCATCAATTTATTTTGTTGTGAAATATTTGCCAATAATTTTGATAAATTCAAATTTGGTAAGTGAAAAAATTAAAACACTTTCTTATCTTAAATATTTTTAAACACTTGACTAAAATTTGTAATTATTGCAATACAAAATATACTGGACCTTTACACAGGCTTAAAACTTTGGTAGAAAGATGTTGTTGCTTACAAAACCATTTTATTTCGAATTTACCGCTATACACGTATTTTTAAGCCAGCATTGAGCGGTAAAGTAATTTTCTAAAGGGAGTTTATACGGGGGTAGGGTCAAATATAGACTGATCCTCACAAAAATTGGTAGACAGATTTTGGCTCATACAAAATAGAATATTTAGAATTTTTTTTAATAATTATCAACAAAATTCGATTTAACAACATTTAGTTTTAGTTAATTTTTAAAACCACAATAGTGCGAAAGGTATTTTGAGGTTGTGCTGCTAATTGTAACGTCCAAAATATTAGTCTTTAAACTATCGGTTCAGTATCAATTTCTGAGTCTGTCCATCTGTGTGCCCATATAAAATGATATAAAATGTCCATAAATTTTTTAAAAACATTATCAAACTAAAATTCGAAAGAAATATAATTTACACAAAAATACATTCATTCACCAAATTTTATTAGAATTGCTTTCAAGCCTTCGTCTTTCAGAAATTAAATATTACTATTTAAAGTGGTTTCTTAGTATTTATATTTGTCATTCTCTAGGTCGCGGTTCCGTAAAAGTGGTATTAAATTACATAAAGCAATCCTTAAAAACCTGTATACTTGTTGTCAAAATCTTAAGATCTCAATATCTATTAATATGTACCTTCATAATGAAATATTTTTGGGGCATATTTTTCTCATTTTTAGTGCATATTTTCCCATTTTATAGTCCATATTATAAGCACATATTTTTATTTTTTAGTGCATGAATATCCTTGGGATAGGGTTTATTATGGACCGATCCTCAAAAAATCTGTTTTTTTTATCCACAATCGAAAAATATATACATTTTGATTCTTGATTAAATACTTAGACGATCTTGCCATATGCATATGCCTATTTGCTGATAGCACGATAAGACTCTTATTCCTCTTAGGGAACAAAATTGGTTATTGTTTTAATATTTCATAAATCTAAACTTCACTTAAAACTTAGTAGACTTACATAAGTCCACATGTACCTCTCATGATTTAGTCGTCATTTAGGTATGTTGACTTAACTCACGTACTTGTTTTTGCCACTTTTGTTACATTCGGTTTTTGGTGGAAAATAAAAAAATAATGAAAATTCAAAAAGTACCTTTTGAAGAACGAAGAAGTACCAAAAAAGTCCTTAATTTTAAGTTTCTAGGTTTAATATTATAAAAAATTCAAAATGTACCTTTTGAATAACGAAAAGGTACCATCGAAATCCCCTTTAAAAGGTTATTACTTAGACCTTTTGATTTTGCGTGTGAGAGAAAGATATGGTTGATATTTCTTTCTCTTTCTCACTCACACAAAAATCAAAAGTTTTCTAGAATAATATTCCCAGTGTGAACCAGGTCTTAGTCCGGTGTTTCCATGTTTAATTTCATGTTTTTAGGTTGACTATTATAAATAATTCAAAAAGTACCACTTGTGGAACAAAAAATACCAAAACCCCCCTTTAATAGGTTATTTCTTACTCCAGGCCGTATAAATATGTGTGTTGTTGTATGGTTATTTATTTTATATCAGCATATAAAGAACAATAGTTAATATAGTATATGAAAAGAGTGACATTTTTGGAACCACTATTACTTTGAGAGTTTTTTGCCACATCTGTTGAAAATTTGTGTCTAAACTAAATCGCATAGGACATCGGTTTTAAAAGATGATGTGATAATTTCTTATTAATTTGTTTTTGTCGTATATTTTTCTTTCAGATCCAATAGTTATAAGTAAATTTGAGGTTGATACTATTAATTCGATAACTCCACTTGAATGGTTGGAATTTTTAAGACGAGGCCAAGAATCGAATGAGCAGGAAAAAAGGTTTGATTTAGTGAATTTTGAATTATTTCTCGTTTACAGATTCATTTAATTTTTAGTTTGGAAGCAAATCTTGTTGCATCTAATGTTATTGTCAAAAATGGTACAATATCTCATATTCAGCTATTGGAAACCCTGCCAAGTATTGACGCTCAAAAAGATAGTCAGGTAGCAGATGAACTTTTAAAGTCCAGTTTATATATTTATAATACTAAATGTGCTCCACAAAGTATTTCCGGGGAATATTGCGAAACTATACTAAGTAATATTGATCTTCCGAGAGATAGTGAACTCGCCCACAAATGTCAAAGTATAGTTAATAATCGTAAGAATGGGGACTATCCGTTAAGGCGTCTGTTGCCGCGCCATTATAAGGATGGTTTCTATAAGGTACAATTACATACATGTATATACATATATCGCTCAATTTTTAGCAGACTGTCTTGACTCTAAATTGAACTGAGTAGTTAAATATTTAAAAAAATTTAAAAATTTTTCTTCGAAGGGAAAATTCGTGAACATGTTCTGAACAATTCATTCACATTAGTTGATTTTGTATGGAACAGCTGTTCAGTGTTTACAAAATTACACCAACAAATTTCACGACAGGGGAATTTTTATCGCGACAAAAAAGTTAGTGAACGAAAAAAGTGAAAAGGGGACATATATCACGTGAAATGATGATTGCCAATAGAGGTGATTAGTATGTTCTACATTTTCTTATAAAACTACACAACTTATACAATAAACTGTAACAACCGAAAGCACACTTGATTATACAAATTTTAATCAATGACGATTTATTTCATACTGATTGATTCAGCTTGTTGCCAGCATCTTATAACATTTCATGAACATTGTAGCGACTCCTTCCTGATACTTCTCGCATCCCAGCTAGTATTTGGAAGATTGTTGGATGTTTAATCAGTAAACAGTAATTTTTGACTCCTTTTTATAACTTAAAAATTATTAATAAGTTAAGCGCTTAAAAAATTATTCGAAAATGATCCCGATATCTGATTGAAAACTAATTATTTAAAAAACAATAACAAAATCTATAGCAATCTTAAATTCATCATCCTGGTTTTAAGAACTTAATTTGTGATCATATTTCAAGCAGTTGGAAGATCTAAAATAGTTTCTTATGTAATTGTTTTTGTTTGCAATGGAACAGCAACACATACACTTAAAAATGAATGTGGCCTAAAATGAGTAAATATAATTCTCATTTTGTTTATAAAATTAAGTGTATAATTATTTCAATTAATGTGATATTTATATAATCGTTTTTCTGTCAAGGAAATTAAAATTATATTATGCTTTAATTATAATAATTTTATATGTTTAATGTTCTTCTACGAAAGATAGTTGGTTGACAAATCACTAAACTAAGTCTAAATAATTCCAATTAGTGTTTAAATCTAAATTATTTTAAAAACCATAATGAAATGTACAGCAATCACAAACAGGTCTTCCAAGTGTACCAAATATGAGTTTTTATAAATTTATTTTGTAGTAATTTCAAAATAAAGATCAAAAACCGTTTTCTATTGCATTGTATTTGTCTGTAACAAACATAAAAATTACTCAAAAAAGACTATAATATGATTCGAAAATAACTCTAAAAACGACCAGTAATTCGGCTCATTAATGACTCAAAAAAGATTAAAAAATGAGTCATAAATGATCAGAAATGGGGTTTATAAACTACTCGTTTAAAGATGCCGTGGATAGGGTACCATTTTCTTCGGACGAATGTATCATTTATGATCTAAAAATAAGCGCAAAAATGCTAGTTGGGATTACATTTAGTAAAAACACACACCTCTACATTTTAGTGTTGTCAACTAAATGTTAGTCGCTAAGAAATTTTCATTTATTTTAAATGCAAATACAATTTCGTAACGGAAATAGTTAAATATCTTTAAACATTCCAATATAGTTTTCTTTGAGTTATGCCAGTCTTGCAGTAAATGGCCGATAAGTATATACTTATATATATTTTAAATTAAATAATTGTATTAATAATTAATTGTATACTTTTAAAGATGTTCTCGGATATTATTGTTCAACCGCTTGTAATAAGTCATGCACTTGGTGGAAATCCAACAAAAGATAAAAGAGAATTTTTAGATGATTTTCAACGAAATTTGGCTGTGGTACAATGGTCACAATTTGTGGCTAATGATTTGAATAAACCTGTGGTCACAACAATGAGTAAGTTGCATTTTATACCCACTCTTTTAATACTGACATTTTGATTTATAAAATTGAAATAATTATTAGGATTATAAATAACACTTTGCATTAATTAATTTAGATTTTAATGGTATTGAAAAATAAGAAACTGTTTTATTAAGTTAATGTAACAGCATCTTATACTATTACTTCCTTAGTTTTGATATGATTATCCTCACAATTAATGCTCTATATTATTTACAGGTAATGGGTCTCCAATTGAATGTTGTAATATACAAAATTATAAACTTTCACCACGTTATCACCACCCGGCATGTGTGCCTCTGATAAGTAAAGATAATATAAATCGTTATGGCCCTGATACCTGCTTGAATTACGTACGTAGCGCTTTGGCAATAGGCAACAGATGTACTTTTGCAGCTCCAGAACAGGTGAGATTTAGTTTTACTATTAGTCAAATTTTATATATGTGTTTACATTTTAAATTAGTTGAATCAAGGTACAGCGAAACTTGATTTATCACAATTATATGGCTTTAACGAAAAGTCTCAAAAACGCATGCGTTTACATCAAAAAGGACTTCTTAAATCTACTAGTTTTGGTAAATCAGAAGATGCATTATTGCCAATAGCTGCAGAAGACACTAATTGGTTTTGTGCATTGAATCCGAATGATCGAGAAAATACGACTTGTTTTATGTCTGGAGATTCTCGCGTTAACAGTAATCCTTTTGCCATTATAATACATACAATAATGATGCGTAATCATAATCGTATTGCCAAGGACCTGGGTCTTCAACACCCAGATTGGAGTGATGATCAATTATTTCAAAAGGCTAGATCCATTAATATTGATATTTATCAGCGAATAGTTCTTAATGAATGGTTGCCAGTTATTTTGGGCGCAACGATGGCAAACGAAATAAACAGTAATAAACATGAACCAAACAAATTAAGTAATGTAAATAATGAATTAGTTCATCAAATATCCAATGAGTACGCAGTGGCCGCATCGAGATTTTACCTTTCGATGATGCCGAATGAACTTCGTAATTACGCCATGGATCTAAGATCTGAATCCAATAAGGATAAAAGGTTAGTTATGAAATCTAACTGACGTTACACGATCATGTTTTGCCTTTCAAGTTTCACTTTTTTACCAATACACTAACACTTTTTAAAATGGAAACAAACTTGCTTTCCAATTTTTCTTTCCACACAGAAAAAATAAATTCATATCTGGAATGTATTTGGTAAGAAATATTATGAATCGAACATGACTTTTTTCCCAAACCAATTTCATTCAGAATATTTAAAGTTTATAATGTGTATGAGTTTGTACATGATGGAAATTTTTAAATTTTTTACTTTTTTATGAAAATATTGCAAAAGAGGTCCATTATCTACTAATATGTTTCCATATTTAGTAGATAGTAATCCTATATTAGCGAATTTTGTATAATAAAAAACATAAATTGAAATGTTGAAAAACAAAATCTTAAACAACAAAATTCTCTTCATAACATCCGGCCAATTTCGCGAACAGTTAATCGATTTTATTCTGAAAATAGTAAAGAAATAAAAAATTTTCCAAAAGAAATTTCAAACATTTTTAACAAAAAGAAAAATATAATTTAAATTTGAAATATTTTTAGCCAAGGCTTCTAGACTTTATTTGAAATTTTATTTGAATTCTTACAATTTAGGAATTTATTCTTAAATATTAATAACTTATATCAATGAAAGCATTTCATAATATTTATGCTGAAACTTTTTTCTGCGCAACTAATGTTTCAATTTTACAATTAATAAATAAATTTTTGATAATTTCTTTTTTGTTTTTCAAAAAAATTCTCTAGACTTAATTTTTTGTATTGCACAGAAAGAAGTTTGAGCATAAATATTATGAACAGCTTTTATTGATAAAAGATAATAATATTTAAGAATAAGTTCCTAAATGGTATGAATTTTTTTAATTTTATTTTTTCAAACATAATGTAGAAGCCTTAACTTAAAATATTTCAAATATATTTTTATTTTATATTTTAAAAAGAAATGTTTGAAATTTTCTTAGGAAAATTTTCTATTTCTTTATGATTTTTAGATTAAAATCGATTAATTCTGCGCGGAATTGGCGTGATTTTATGAAGAATAGATATTCAACTATGTTTGCTGATGTTTTCTTGTTTAAGATTTTGTTTTTCAGCATTTGAATTTCTATTATTTTATTATACAAAATTCGCTAATAAAGGATTACTATCTACTAAATATGGAAACAGATTTGCATTTTTTTTTCATGAATATTGCAGAAAATGTAAAAATCAAAAAAAGTCAAGTTCGATTCATACAATTTATCACAAAATTCATATAAGTTATGTATTATTTCTTTCTTTGTGTTTTATTAAAAAAATTATTTAAAATTAACAATATTGTGAATAAAATTAATAAATATAATGAAAATGGCATCTTGAAACATAAAATTGCCTGCAGCCTACGCCACAGAAGCAATTTCAAATGGATTTTGACAATCAGTTTGTGTGAAAAACTTGAAAGCAAAACTTGCAGGTGTAAGATTTCCAGATATCTTTTCTATCTACCTTTTGTATTCTAGTTCTAACGACATTGAAACCAATATATTTTCTTTGAAAGACGAAATTTACTCCCCAAGCATTGAGTACACATCCGACAAACTGGATCAAATTTTATATTCATTATTAATGCAGCAGGCTATGAAAATGGATGCAAGTTATGTTGAAAGTGTAAGTTAATAGTATACAATGTGAATGTTTGGATATCAATAAAAAATCGTTTAACTCTTTTTCAAATACATACATATAAACAGTTGACTTCTGATTTGGCTAATAATAAACGACCCACACATTCTGATATAGTAGCATTTGATATACAGCGTGGACGGGATCATGGACTGCAGCCATATTTTAAATATTTGGAAATATGCAATAATGTAAAAATAAACAGTTGGAATGATTTACAAAAATTTATAAACCCTGTGGTAAGTATTTATGCATATACATTAGAGCAGCGGTTCCCAACGTTTTTTACATCGCGGTTCCCTTGAGGAATTTATTTAACCCTTTCAGTACTTATTTTTTGTTTTTGATTTTAAAAATATTTTTGTTTTAATTTTGTATATACTTAAGCCCACTTTATGAATAATCAAAAGTAATTTTTTAACATTTTGTTTTCAAAAGTGGTTTTTGAACATCATGTCATATGGCATAGAATGTATTTAAAGGACGCTCGGGCAGCCCTATTGAACTATGTTTTGGATATTTTTTAATCACTTAGGCAATGACAATCTACAAAATAAATTACATAAAGTGAACAAATAAATATTTTTTTTAATAAAATATAACCTTTTACACACTGGGAAACTTTTGTTAAAATACTTTTAGAGATGGTTGATATATATCTCTCTTTCTCTCACACACAAAAATCAAAAATTTCCCAAAAAAAAAAGTTTCCTAGTGTGAACCAGGTGTATATAAAGGTACAAAATGGCATTTTTTTTGCAAATTGTGAATCTCACGAGGAACGCTCGCTCTTTGAGACATAACAAGGTGTAGGGTTCAACAATATATTTTTTTAATTTGCTAAAAAAAATAAAAACTGTGCTTAAAGTTTTACGTCCGTATTAAGGGTACTAACATTTATGCATTTGTGGATCTTATTTTGATAAGGTCCAGAACAATTTATATTAAGTGAGTTTTGTACTGATGCTATGACTTATCATGTAGATACCCAAAAATAGGTAGTAGGAGAATGATTTGTATATTTACAAACATATTCCTGTCGAGCTTTATCCCGACTTCCATATTTATAATGAACTAAATTCGTTTAAGTGATTTTTGAAACGATGTTGATGATCTTAAATCGGAACTATGATTAATATTAGGCCAGTTCGAAAACATTTTAGCAGAATGATCTATCAATACACAGAATATTATTTAATAGTAAGTTATATGGTATTTTCAGAAGTACGCATTTATGTCAGAAATTACTTAACGCAATATGGAAGTTGTGACCAATTATGGAGCGACCCCTTTAAATTAATGAAATATGTGCGTTTAAGTGATTTTCGGAGTGAACCTTATATGGGAACTATGACCAACTAGCCTTATAATTAATCAATGAAAAATGTGTGTTTAAGTGATTTTCGAAAGTGGATCTTATAAGGAGCTAAGGCCAATAATGGACCGATCCGAAAAAAAATTTAGTAGAATGATTTATCATTACAAAAATATATTCATTTATCCCGATAACTTTATAATTGAATGAACAAATGTGGGATTATTGAACAAAAATTGTGTAATTTAGTATTTATAACAAATTTGGAGATACATAAGTATTTATAATATTTCCAACAAGTGTATATAAATATAATTATTTTCGTTCGTCTTCGCGGACCCCATAGGATTGAACATAATTGAACTTCAGTTTCATTTCGTATACAAAATTTTTTGACGTTTATTTTATAATTTTAAAAACAAAAATTATCAATGAAAATGTGTACATATTATATTAAAAACTATTCAAAAAAAAAAAAAAAAAAATAAGAAAAAATTGTAAAAAATCAAATATTGATACTGTGGCCGCAAGATAATCGCGAATTTTAAAAAGAATTGATTACAAGCATTGTGAACACCCCCTGAAAATGTCGCTAGCATTGTGAATCCGGCTTAAATATAAAAAATTTGACTTTGAAGTGAACTTGAGGTGAACACTTTTAAAAGATCATTTGTTTTTAAAACTAATAATTTATGTAATTTATAATTGTTTATACTTAATAAATCTATATATTTCTAATTATATTGAGTCTAGAGTTTTATAGCCTTATTGTCCATAAATCCCCATGGTAACTCCTAAAAATGTTGAAATTTGTTAACAAAGTTTCAAAAAACTGAAATTGGAGATTTGAAAAAATCAAACTAATTTTACCATAGCTGATAACAATTTTTCGTTATCTTATAATGACAAAAACTAGTATTTGAGTAGTTATAGATATATTTAAAGTAACAAAATTGTTTTTTAAAACATATCCAAAAAAAGTAAATTTTTTTGTCAAATTTCTAATTCTAATTCATATGCTGTAAGACACGTTAATGGGTATGATTCCCATAATTTTATTTATTTATCTAAAAAATATTAATAGAGATATGAATGTCTCTAAAAATATATAAATACCTTCTATTAGCTACTTTTATATTAATGAACTTTTAATGTCTTTTAATAAAAAACTGAAAATTTAAATATTTTAAATCTATTAGAATTGTAAGATTTATTGAATATTAATAGGGACCTTGCTCGGAAACTATGACCAAATATGGACCGACCGTAAAAAATTTTGCACTTAATAAAAAAACGCAGTAATATATTTTTTTTTTTATTTTTTTAGGATTTAAATAAATTAAAAAATGCCTATTCTAGCTGGCGTGATATTGACTTAATTGTTGGTGGTATTTCTGAAATGTCAGCGAAGAATGCAACAGTGGGACCTACGTTTCAATGCATTATAGGTAAGTACATTTTAAATTCAAATATCTATACATTCAATATAGTTACGGATTGGATCATAGTAGAAAAAATAAAGGTACAACCGTTCTCTCTTTTCGTAGCCATATTAAACTTCTGACGTTTAAGCGATTTATTATTTTATATGCTACCGTATTTATATTATATATCCGAGTTTTTTGTTTACTTTTTAATTTTTTGTTCAATTTAAAAATATAAAATGGAAAATATTTTTCAAACTAAATTAAAATATTAATCAACCTAAAATTCTAATAACAAAGAAATTAATAAAAATGTTTAAAGGTCCTTGCGGGCGGACCAAGATTGGTCCGTAATTTTATTACTTCATCTTGTGTCAAATTGCAGAAGTTTCTTATGAGTGATGTTTTCTGCTGATATTTTGTTTTAGTGCCAACGTATTATGTATGTGTCCGGTAAGATTGCGGTGTGCGCTGTCAAACATGTCCAAGTAAGAAAATTATATGAATCTTCGAACGGCAGTAACGTTCTAAAAGAGATGTCTTCCTGTGTCATTTGTTTGAAAAAATTCAACGTAAACAATTGCAAGAGGTGTTATTTTGGGGTTTAATATCAATAAGATAAAATTAAACAAGAACTTGTTGGGTTTAGTGTGGTCCGTTTATGAGCTGAACTGTTTTTATAAAAATATCCTTAGTGCACACAACTTTAAATGATTAATTTAAAAGTTATACGCATTTTTTATTTCCATTTTCCTAAATATGATTTCCCCTACTACATGTGTGGCAACGTTTTTCTTTATTTGTTTACAAAAAATTAATTTCAATAATTCTTATTTACGTCAAAAAACTTTTCATTGAGAGAGAACGGAGTTACCTTGTTTTCTTTATACCATGGATTGGATATACTATAGTTCAATCGGAATTTTTCTTTTCTATTACTTTTTGACTTGGTAGTGAGTAGTCGTTTTCAATAACAATAATTAATTATTAAGTTCGAAATTTCGAAGTTATTTTCGAAATTATTTTTATGTTTTTAAATTAATCTCTGTGTCATAAAACCTAAAAAAATTTTCGAAAATTCGAACTCGTGTTCGAAAAATTTTTAAAGCTGTTAAAACTAGTTTTTCTAATCCGAATGTGCTGAAATTTGCCATACATGATTTCACCTAATGACAATACATTATAATGTTCGGATATTCGAAATTAATTTCGAAATTAGAACTAATGTTCGAACATTTTTAAAATCCATTGAATAATGGTAATGAAAATTTATTTTTAAAAAATTACTAATGAAATCGTTTCATTAAAAACCATTACCATTAGACAAAATAATGCTAATGAAAAAAAATAATTATAATTTTTTTCAATTTAATGCTAATGAAATCGTCAATTAATTAATCGATATAATTAAATACTCCCATGTATGTTTTGAATAGGATTTGTTTAGAATCTAGAGCGTATAACAAATAAGGAATAAGTTAGTGGTTTTAACTAGATTAGATAATTTTTGCACTGGTGAATTTATTTATTTCTCTCGTTATATAACTCATTTTCACAATATATATTTTTAAAGACATTTTTAATGTTCACTTCATGAGGCGTATCTATGCAAGATATCAATATGAATAAAATTTCAATGAAACTCACATAGAATTAAAAAAAATTAAAAGGTCCTCAGTTCCCTACCAGCGATTTCAGTGCAATATTTTCAAACAATCTTCTCTGCAATCTTTTCGTAATGGGCCTCAAAAAAATCGTGTTTTAAAGTTATCGCGGGAAAAACATTTAACATTTTTGTTAGCGTTTTTCTGGTCAAAAAACTGACTTTCAATATACAGGGCATATACATTAAAAAAATCATAAGAAATACTCCAAAACCTATTCCCAAACCATTTTTTTAATATTTTTCTATATAAGAGTGTCGTAGACTAGAGTGTCCTCGGGACACTCTAGTCTACGTTAAAGGTGTCGATTTTGCTCACATGGGTCTTATTTTGTTTATTAGTGTCTAAAACTTACTGTTGTACTCAGGAGCGAAAAGAAATATTCATAATGTAGTAAGCAACTTATTTCTCTCGCTCTTCTTACTCTGATAAAAAGGTATTTTTAAAGTATTTTCACTCATAGAATATCAAATGAAAGGTCTTTAAGAGACGCATTTAATGACATATGAATAGGTATATTATAATAATTTTAATTTTCAGCAGGAAAATCAGCATTTTTTGGGATACACAGTAAAAACTTTAATTACCATGGAATATCGATTTTCCAAAAATTTTCTCAAACAATTGAGATTTGAAATTTCTAAAAATTTTATAAAAGTTATTATCATAATGTACAATATATATCGGTTGATATTTGCAGTAAAAATTGTTTCATTGTTTTTTTTTCATCAGTTAATGTTTGCTTGAAATTAAAAAAAGAAATCATTTGTAAAAACTAGTTTAATAATCAAGACCTTTAATTTATATAAAAATTGTAACACAGGAATACATGCAGAGAAATTACAAATTCCGGTTAAAGAAAATGCTGGTTTATTTATTTTTATACCAGCGAAAATTGAATGAGTACCTGTGTATCTGATAACATAATTATGTCTGCATTTTGCCACTGATTTATAGTTGATTTTAAATAAATCAACATGTTATTTATTTCATTTATTTGACAACAACATAGTAAAGTGCAACATAGATACATACAATCTTAAAAGATCTTTTATTATTAAATTATTTTGGTTTCTTAGTTGTAATAATGTCCGAGTATACGATTATCACGGATGTGACGAAAAACGTATAAAAAACATCTGTTACAATAATAACATGTAACTTAGTTTTTATAATAAAGTATTTAAGTTGAATTGTACCTTATCCCATATATACTTAAGCCATTTATTGTTGAAAAAAATTGTGGACATTTAAGACCAATTTTGAAGGGGGCTTTTTATGGAACACATAACAAGTAAGAAATTATAGTCGGGCGAGGCCGAACAAACACCTTTTACAAAAATAATATGTGATTTAGTTGTGCCTCAGATATACTTAAAATTGTGGACATTTAAGTGAAATTTTGATGGGGGTTCTTCATAGGGGCTAGGGTTATATCAGGTTTATAATTATAGAATTCGTGTGGGTCATCAAGTCAAGTCAATAGAAGATCATGTACCAAATTTCATTGAATTATCTTCAAAATTGCGATCTGTAGTTTGATTACAAGGTTTACATGGACGTACGGACACAGCTAAATCGACTCAGGAAATGATTCTGAGCCAATTGGTTTACTTAATGGTGGTATACTTAAAGGACCAATATTATTGTGCGTTACAAACATCAGCACAAACCCAATATACCCTCCCCAGTAAAGTGGTGTAGGGTATAAAAACAATAAAATGTAGTGTCCGACCGAACGTTCGGGTACGGTTTCGGAGTTCGGTAAAAAGTGAGGCTCGGCCAATGTTCGGCGAAATTTTGAACGAACGCCGAACTTTTTATAAAATGTTTATTATATATTTATTATATATTAAGATTCGCTTAAGAAAAAGACTTAAAAATACTAGTATTTTTATGAAATTATAATTAAATTTTTTATGAACCAGAATTTTATATAATTCTGTAAATTGAAATTTGCGAAGTATATTATCTTTATATTATATATATTTTTATTCGATAAAATTTATTTTGATTTCGAGACATATTTAAAACGAAATTTTGATCACCTTGGATCATAATATGATCATGTATAACAATATTATGATAAATACAAAAATATCATGATAAAATATTTTGACGGTATTTAATCATAATATGATATATAAAAATTTTTACAATAACGATAATATGAATTATATCATTATCAATGAATCGTTTAAAACCCAAAAATAAAGGTATTAAGATATATTCATTTCACAAAATATTTTGTTATTAGATATCACTCTCTGGGAATTAGTTGATAATTTACTCAATTGCTAATTAAAGACCTTTTTCAAAAAATCTTCCGGATATTCATATTTTGGTTTTAAATGTTATAAATTTATTACTTTTAAATCATAAATGCGTTTTTCATTTAAGAAAAAAGTTCGTGCTCACCGAACTTTGAAAACCGAACATAGTTTGGGCCAATCTTTCAAATTTACCGAAGTTTGGGTACGGTGTTCGGTACCGAACAAAATTTTGAGTTCGGTCGGACTCTAATAAAATGTCTACAAATTCGAAACCGCAGCCACAACACTCCAATTAATTTATTTTTTCTCTTGAAACCAGAAAACGCAACCTCATCCGCAGGTTTGTGTTTCTACTCTTATACAGAGATTAAGATTAACAATTGCTGGTAGGGAAATGAGAATCTTTTCAAAAAAATCGTTTTTTTATTTTATCGTGTTAAGTACATTAAAACGCATCGTTTTAGAGGTATTCCTCCTAAAAAGTGGTTCACGGATTCTCTACTACACATACTAGTCCCATGTCAATAAAATGTTTTTATACCCTTCACCTTTGTGAGAAGGGTATATATAAGTTTTTCATTCCGTTTGTAATTTCTATAATATAATTTTCCGACCCTATAAAATATATTTATATTCTGAATCCTTATAGATAACGGAGTCGATTAAGTCATGTCCGTCAGTTTGTCTGTCAGTCCGTCTGTCTGTTAAAATCAATTTTCTGAAGACTCCAGATATCTTCAAGATCCAAATCTTCAATAATTCTGTCAGACATGCTTTGGAGAAGTTTCCTATTGAAAATCAGAATCAAAATCGGTCTATAAATAACTGAGATATGGGTAAAATCTGAGACTACCTCTGAAAATTTCCTCAACAAATTATAAATGAAAGCATAAAAACAACAACAAGGAGATAAAGCAGATAAAGGTAGTACAGCTCATATTTGTTTTAGGGTGGTAGTACAGTGCAACGGTTAATATTTCTTTCTGCTACAGTTTATACAGTAGTTTTCCGATTTAACGAACCCATATGTTGTCAGGCCTGTTCGTAAAATTGAAAAGTTCGTTATATGCAGTACTAAGTAAAACGTGGGTTTTTGGTAGGAAAAAATCGGCCTGGCTTCAGCAGACGTGCGACAACTCAACCTCGTTCAATGAACGCACAAACTAGACTGAATGAGTTATTAATACGTGTGAGTCGTTGTCGTAAATTTAGTAAAGGCAGAAAAGCACGCAAGTTACATTCATTTATTAACTAATACAACTGAAATTCAGCACGAAATAATAAATATCCACCACAAGACAAAATGGAGGTTAGAAATCAAATTAAAGAAATGGAAGAACAAAAGGTATTATTCAGGAAAGTTACTCCAGGTATTCAAGTCCACTTATAGTTGTGCCTTAAAAAATGGACAATTCTAGTGAAAAAATGACGCATAGTAATAGATTATAGGAAGTTAAATGAGGTTACTTTAGACGATAAGTTTCCATTACCAAATATTAAGTGAATATTAGGCAAGTTAGGTAGAGCTCAATATTTTACCATGTTAGATTTAGCAAAAGGTTATCATCAGATTTTAGTGAAGACAGGGGAAAAACTGTAACACCACATGGGTTGTATGAATTTATTAGGATGCCTTTTGGCTTAAAAAATGCGCAAGCCGCATTTTAATGAACGAAATCTTAAATGATTATATTAATAAAACATGTGTCATGTATTTAGATGATATCCTAATATTTAGCACTTCGCTACAACAACACTTAAATGTAATACTTGAGATCTTTGATGTGCTGGAAAATAAAAATTTAAGAATTCAAATAGATAAATTTCTTAAAGAAAGAGAGACGGAATTTTCAAATAAACTTAAAGTAATAGAAAAATTAGAATTGCCTAGAACAGAAAGGCAGATCAAAAGTTCTTTAGGAATTACAGGATTATGCCAAAGTAGCACTACAAATTACAAAGTACTTAAAAAAGGCAGTGAGAATAAATACCAAAGTTCCTACTGAGAATAAATACCAAAGTTCCTACTTCCTACTATCCAATTGATCATGGAATTAATTGAATTGGTAATTAACGAATGTGAGATCTGTCAAGAGGTAAAATTTACAGAAACACAATCCAACCTAAATTTTTATTGACACCATCGAAACAAAATGAGATTGTTCACCTAGATATCTATGTAATAAAAAGAAGTGATTTTTAACAGTAATATAGTTTTTCTAAATTTTAAGCGGCTTACCCATTAAACGATAGAAACCATTTAACTATCGACAATTAGAATACCACTTTTCAAAAATAGGTAAACACAAAAAATAGTAGCGGACAATGAATGCAAAGCAGTACGAATAAAATAATTTTTACAAAAGGAAAATATTGAATTGCATTTAACTAAACCCAACAGTCACATACAACGTTTTCACAATACAATAGCAGAAAAATTCAGGATATTGTATAAAATAGAAAAAAATGTTCCATTAAAACAATTAATTCAGAAGGCAATAAGAAATTATAATAAACGAACCTGTTTGGCCATTTTAATAATTTATAATAATGAATTCTGGAATCAATTTAAAATAATTATATAAAAAAAATTTGAATTGAACTGCAAACCCTTAAACTTTTTGTAAAAAAGTAGTTTTTTACACCCTTGCTCTTTGTAAGGCTTGGGTAATTTTAGAAAAAAATGTTATACTATATAGAAAATAATTGCCATTTTTAAAATTAATAAAACACTTGTTTTTTAAACACCAAATCGTGAACACCAATTTTATATTTTTTTCGCATCGGCTATTTAGTGGTTTTTTTAATAATCGGTCCATTTAATTTAGCAAAAACTCTTGCTAAACATTTTGGCGCCCGAGCAGGGACTGATTTTTAATAAAAAAAAAACATTTAAATAATCGAATACTAAAATTGTATTTTTTTTCGCAACCAGACATTTTGGTTAAAAAAGAAACATTATAAGAACAAAGTGTTTGTGTTTTAAGTGCTAAAACAATTAACCAAACGTTCAAAAACCGCGGTCGTTAGTAAAACGCTCGGTTAATAAACAAAACATTTAATAAAAACAATAAAGTTTGTGTTTCATCCCCTTAATCATCAAAGGAGCATCCAAATGCACTGTAATTGCTGCTTGTGCCAAAAAGAAAAGGGAAGTTCGAACCAACAACAAAACCAGATATTCAAGAATAAATAATTTTGTGTGAGACTCGAGATACAAAGTATAGTAAATACTTTTTTCTTTTAATTAAAAAGAATTAAAAAAAATTCACGTTCCGCAAGTTTATTCCACACAACGATTATTTTTTCTTACCAATTTATTTTATTATTCGCCTTAAAAAGTGAAACATTAAATAAAAACAAATAATACATTTTACACATTTATTGTCAAAAATATTGCACATATTTTCACTAATTAAAATTACAATAAATTCGTTGATCTCGATCGGTTCTCTTAGTCATTGTTTTTCTCTTAATTTTTTTTACTCTGCTCTCTTCGCTTTAATTTGTTTTATTTTCCTGGAAGTTGCAAATTTAATATTAATTAATAACTAATACTTACCACTTTCCTACTTTTCTTTTACTTTCACTTTAATTTATTATTGTGTTGTTTGTTTGTTTTGACATTCGTTTGTATAAACAGAGTTGTTTCTTTTTTGTACCTACTAATTACAACTATTGTGATTGATCATATTTGGAATTACTTTTACATAGCTGTTGTAATATTGAGACTTGGCTCCACTGTTACACATGTTTGTAACGTAGATCAACACATGTAAAAAGTAGAGAAGGCAACATAAGAAAAAACAAACGTCAACCCAGCGAACATTTTTATGTAAACTGAATAAAGTGAAAAAAGTATATGAAAATTAAATAATATATAAATAGATAAATATCTTTATCATTTTTAATTATAAATTTCCAATACTTATAATTATTTATAAAAAGCTTGAGGATTGAGCACAAATTGGTTTAATTAAGTAAAGATAAGATTGAGAAATTATTTTAGTAAAAAATAATTTACAATTGAGAACAAATCGATTTAGAGGTCGTTGTGAGTTTTTAATTCGTAGAATTCTTGATAATATTGAACGAATTCTGTTGCTTGTGTTTGCAAATTGAATTTGTTTGAACATTTAAGCTAGCAAACGATTATTATAATCAAAAGTTTAATACTTATTTGAATTCTAACGAAAATTATAACGTGCAGAAAAGTATTTTTTTTATAAATCTATAAATTTTCTGAAATTATAGTAAATAATTTGGATTATAATTGGAAGTCGTTTAATCGTTTTAGATCTTTAAAATTGTCAATTTTAATAATCAAATAGACAATAAGATTTCTTGAGATCCTTCCATAGCTTTTTGTAAAATCAATATAAAATTTCTGAAATTATAACAAATTATTTCGATAATAACTGGAAGTCGCTTAATCGCTTTTAGATCTCAAAAATTGTTAATTTGCTTCATCAAATAGACAATTATATTTTCTTGAGATCCTTCCATACCTCTATTTGTAAAACTAATTTGCGAATAAAGTTAAATTAAAATAATACAAAATGCACGCATCAAAGAAAACTGGTAAAAGCAAACTGGAAATTCTAAATCAACAGAAGAATACAGTTTTAAATAATATTAATCACGTTCGGCGATCTATAAAGGAAAAACGATTTCTTTTAATCCACTTGAATTGGAATGTCGACTCGATATATTAAATTCATATATTGAAAAGGCAATGACTTATCAGTCAGAAATCGATTTTTTAGATCCTGAGAACGATGAAAGATCTGCTGTTGAAGACTTGTGTGTGCCTACTAAATGTCTACTTCTTGGATATTTGACACCGATTCGAAGACAAAGCAGCCATGATTCTACTATTGGTTATCCAACACACCACAGCAGTCTTCCTAAAATGAAATTACCAAAATTTAGCGGCAAGTACTCAGAGTACAAAAATTTCATTAGTTTGTTTGAGAGTTAGTTGATCATGACATGTCGCTTACTGAAATCGAAAAGTTCAATCATTTAATTTCATGTCTCTCTGATGAAGCTCTAGGTACTGTGAAGGCTTATCAACTTACTGAACAGAACTATTCCAAAGCAAATTTCATATTATGCGTTGGTCAAATAAGACGAAGTCCCGACATCCCAACTGTTCAGAAAACACTTCTCGGTTGGGTTGTGTCTGGTAAATACAAAAATTGTAAGACTTCCACCAACAAATCGTGTCACATAAGTACATGGGGTAATGATGAAAATGATTTGTCTCTTGATAAAATTGTTCAGAGATTTTGGGAATTGGAAGAAATTCCCAGAGACACAAAAGTTCTAACTTTAGAACACTAACAATGTGAAGAGAAATTTGTTGAATCAATTAGACAATTGCCGTCTGGCAGATTTGAAGTGTCGCTCCCTTTCAAAGACGATCCGAGTAAATTGGGTTGTTCTTTTGACATAGCCAGAAGACGTTTTCTTTCACTGGAACGTCGCTTATCAAAAGATTTGAAAACGAAAGAGATGTACAATAATTTTATGAAAGAGTACATTGAGCTGGGACACATGTCTATTACAGGCAATAAAGTACCAAATTTCCCACATTATTTTATACAACATCAGTGTGTATTGCGTCCACAGAGAATATCGACGAAACTTCGAGTCGTTTTCGATGCTTCGTGTAGAACTACAACGCAACTCTCTCTTAACGATCTATTAATGATTGGACCAACAGTTCAAAAAGAGTTGTATTCTACACTGATTCGGTTTCGTCTACATAAATATGCCCTCACTGCTGACATTTAAAAAAATGTACCGTCAAGTACCGCCTAGACAGAAAATTCCAATTAATACGTTGGCGTGAAAGTGAGACAGATAGCCTTGAAATTTACAAACTGAATACAGTTACTTATGGCACGTCATCGGCTCCATTTTTGGCAATACGCTGCTTAATGTATTTAAGCGATCAATTCCGAACCAAGTTGCCAATTGGATCTAAAGTTGTCCGTAGAGATTTTTACGTCGATGATTTGCTAACTGGAGCAGATTCAATTGAAGAACTTGAGGTAATACGAAATCAAGTCACTGAAATATTGCAATCAGCTGGGTTTAATCTGACTAAATGGGTTTCTAATTATGAAACCATCCTGATTCCAGTATGATGAATATACAAGAAATAGAATATACAAGAAATAGAATCTTTTACAAAAGCACTGGGCTTCCGAAGAGCGATATATTTAAATATCAATTAGATGATTCGTTTCATTCGCTTAAGGCTACGAAACGAAATATTTTTTCTGCTTCGGCCATGTTGTTTGATCCACTCGGATTATTGTGCCCATTGGTTGTTAAAGCCAAGGTCCTACTGCAGGAACTTTGGCTACAGAAATTGGACTGGGATGAATCGATTCCGATGAATCTTCACACATCCTGGGAAAATTTTAAAACAAATTTGTCAAAAATTGATAATATCGAATTTCCCCGCCATGTATTAACAAGTTCGCATTCTACTAGCGAAATTCATGGTTTCGCTGATGCCTCAATGAGAGCGTATGGATGTTGCATCTATGTTCGAAGTAGAGTGGCTAATCAAATCACTTGTCGTTTGCTAACAGCAAAATCTAAAGTAGCTCCTTTGAAAACTAAGTCGCTACCTCGACTTGAGCTTTGCGCAGCACATTTATTAGCGAAATTATGGGCTGTTATCGTGTAACATTGAAGGCGTTACGTTCTGGACTGATTCTGAAATAACTCTACATTGGATTAAAACTTATCGACCGTAAACCCAACAGCAAATGAGATGAATTGGTCATTCCTTAAAATAGTGGAAATTATACAGAACGATGAGTATTCGCAAGAAATTAAAAAACTTCAGAATTCACAAGTCTTGCAATCGAATTTGCAAAAGCTGAATCCATTTATTCACGAATTTAATGATCACAATCGAACATTTTCACTAATCAGGGTAGGCGGGCGATTGCTAAATGCAACAATCTCGTACGATGCGAAATTTCCCTTATTGATGCCTAAAAAATGTCACTTTATGACTATTTACTTACGTCATTTGCACTTCGAAAACTGCCATGCAGGAGCTAAAGCGTTAGTAGCTCTTCTTCGAGACAAAGTCTGGCTAATTAATGCCAAAGAAGAATGCAGTCGAATTTAAATAATAATATTTTATTAGTTCGTTAAACAGAGTACAAAAAACAAGTTTTGTTCGTTATTTAAGGTAGTCAATAGGAAAAATTAGCTAGTTCGTTAAATGCGATGTTCGTAGAATTGAATTTAACGACCATTCATCGTAAAACTACTGTATTTGTTTGTGTGTATGTTATGTGTGACATGTGTGCAGAGATACAAAATAAATAAAAAATGTTTTTTAAAACAAACATGGTGAAGGGTATATAAGATTCGGCACAGCCGAATATAGAAATCTGACTTGTTTAATTTGGTTATTTTTATTCGAATTTCGGTTAGACAAATTGCTTTGTGTGGCAACACTGATCAATATCCAAGTAAAATATTTTTAAATTTTTATAATAAGTGTTGTAGGTAATGCAGATATTTCATACATTACTTGGTAAATAGTTAAATAATTTAATCATAAAATTTAAATTCTTTCATTACAAGAAACGTGTAAAATACAGTTCAATAAACGAATAATAAAAATTGTATTAACATTTCGTCAATACCGAAAAAAGCAAAAAAAAAAACTAATAAATGAATGGAAGTAACTTTTACACATTAGACCTGCCCTTAAGAAGCAAATAAAAATTTTATAAAACAATATAATTTAGATGGACATTTTATAAACTAAACCCCATTCGATATGCAAATACTGGGACAATATCAAGTATTATACAATGATCTATGATTATTACAAACATATATTCGTTCAATGGCCAGTTCACTGAATGCACCTGTTCATTACAATTTAATGGAAAACACTGTAAATTTTTATGAACATTTTATTCTAAGAGCATACACACTGGTTTTGCATAATTTAATTTCACCATAAACGAATACCAGTTACAAGACTAGTTTTTAATGACACTTCTCAAATATTTTGCATTATCGAACTCTTGAATTGTGTATTTCAATGTAACAGATTTAATAAGTATGTATTCCTATATCAGGGTGGCCCAAAACGATATATACATATTTAGAATGAAATAATTCAATGCGTTTTATATTTAGTTGTTATTTTTGAAAATAGAAGTGGGAACTTAATTTTTTACCTTTTCGAAATTGAAGCTTAAGAACATTTATTGAATAACAAATCTGGGACTGACTTGGTAGTCTGACAAACACCAAAAAATCAGAAAAAATAGATTTTTCAATCTGTCCACATCTGCCCCAGAGGGTTAAGTATAAAAATATATTGCCGAAGTATATTTGAATCTGTTTTATGTGTGGAGTCATGAACTGATTTCATTAAGCATCCCGCAAATCTATTGATATATAGTTCATCATATCCCCACATATAAGTTGGTTATGGACTTAATCAGAATTTTCTCCATAGATGTTTAAAGTATTTACTAATTTTGATTTCTTTTCTTAAAAAAATGTTGCCAGTATGTTTTGTAGCACTTATTGGAGGTTTTTTAACACAAGCTTGTCATACTCATTCTCAAGAAATAATTTGTATGTTTTTTTGGAAGTAAAATTGTAGTATTATAGAATACAACATATTTGACTCAAATAAGTTTGACAAAAATACATAAATTACATGCATTTACAATAAACTCAAAAATAAATTCAAAAAATTTCGTTACAAAATAATATATGTATCTTCAAATTGAATCCTTTTCGCTTTTTTGGAAATCGATAAATATTACTCCTACTGAAGGTAAAACAATTCACTTAGTGCTACTTTTAAAGTGGTGATAAATGTTATTCTTTTTGAAATACTTCCTTTTATTTTTGCTGGGGATTATTGTAAAATTTTGCAGACAAATTTTGGTTCATAATAAGTATGTTTACGTGAAATTGTATCCGTCTACTTGTATTTTTTATGTCTGTTTTAAATTTTAAAATAATTCATTTTTAATAACAAACAAACAGCATCATTGTAGGTTTTCCACTAATATTTTTATGTGTTACAAACGAAATGAAAAAATCAATATGTATTATAGCTCTAAAATATCATTCATATTATACCCTAAATCACTTTAGTGGGGAGAGTTTGTAACGCTGATGTTGTAACGCACGATAATATTGGTTCTATACCCACCTTAAAGTATACCAATCGGTTCAAAATCATTTTCTATTTTTTGTGCCCTTTATATCCTACACCACGTAAGTGGTATTATGGATTTGGGCTAATATTTGTAACACCCAAAAATATTACAAAGTATAACAATTTTCATTGATTAAGTCTAATAAAAACGGTTAAAATTTAGTTTTATTAAAGTCTAAATGCTATTGCCCATACAAACTCCCTTTCAGAAAATGAAAAATACTCCGGAAGGCAAAACATATATTAAAAAAATGATTAAAAAATAATCCACATTTAACATTCTGATGTATGGTATTATATAGTCGACCATTCTTGACTATAACCGCATTCATAATTATTATACCATACATCACTTTAGTGGGGAGGGTATGTTGGGTTTGTGCTGATGTTTGTAACGCACAATAATATTGGTCCTATACCCACCATAACATCGGTCCATTTTTGCAAACTTTGTAATCAAACTACAGGTTGCAATTTTGGAGATAATTCAATGAAATTGTATTGTAAGGACGATGCCTATTGAAAAAGGTTAACGTAGGTCCATTTTTAACCTAGCCCCCATACAAGTTGCAAAACGAAGAACTATATAATATATGACCTCTAAATTTTATATATTTAGAGGGAAGCCTACAATTCTTTACATTTTTGTATGGTAAAGACAACAACTTACATAATTTAATTATAGATTGTTACAAAAAGCTAAATATAAATAAAAATATGAGTTTTTTACATTTTTTTAGGTGAACAATTTTCAAAATTAAGTCAATGGTATCAAAGTGAAATCGATCAAAATGATATGGATTTATTAAAATGGAAAACTATATCAGCAGTTGACCTACTTTGTCTTAATTCAAACCTCCAACGAGTGCCTTTTAATATATTTAAAATATCTTCAAAATCGTAAGTAAATTATAGAATATTTTTATAAAATAATAACAACTATTTAAAGAAATTTTGCACGGTCCTAACACACGTCACACTTTTAACTATTTAATAGTGTTTCGCTTACATCTTAAAAAAATAATAAAATATTATAATTATTATAATTTAGTATTTAATGGAAATGATTCGGTTATTTGTGACACTTTTTATAAAACACCTTCACCCATTTTCTCAATGTTTATTTTTTTTATCCTAACAATAATTTGACAGTTTTCATACAAAAATCATTTTAAACGGCGGTAATTGAGATAATTGTATAAATTTAATTTTTTTATTTAGATGCAACCACAAAATTCACAAAATAAAATCATAAAAAATTGCTCCAAATTTCTTTATAAAAATATTAATTTATTGAATTGCAAAATATTTTCACATTTAATAGTCTCTTTTCATTTTCAGAAATCCAATGGTTGAGTGCTCGGAATACTTAAAAAAATTTAAATAAAAATAATAATTACTTAACATATATTTTAAATAAAATTTTAATTTCTTATTAAATACAAAATGTATTTCAATTGAGGCGTATAGAAGAAAAGTAGCTAATACACAGTGGGACTGAATCAAAATAAATCTAGCGTTTCTAAATGCCTGGTGCGATCAAGAAAGCTATTAAATTTTAAGTTTTGAAATAGTTCATACAGATATGGAACTGTGTCCTTCTTAAAAGTCTGTCCTTTTTAAAAGTTTTTCATATATCGTATCATTAATATTGAAAAAATTAGTAAAAGCAGACATCCTTAATCCATCCATTGTTATAACAAAATGTTCATCTGATACTACACAAAAGTTTTGCAGGAGTCTAAAAAAGTTAAGTTTAAGTGTCTATAGTTTAAAATGTTGATATGCGGACAGCACCCCCTTAATTTATTCTTTATAGTTTTTAACTCTTTGTTTTCACCTAAAATATCTTAAGTTCTATAATATATTTTATTAAAGGTTGATATCAGTGCAGACCAGTGTTTTTTGTAGAATGTATTTTTTATACTTTGATGATGCAATAATATATCCCTTATTTTTTAAAAGCATTGTTTATCTTTTAACTGATATTAAAAACTTGAAGTATTCTGTGAATTACTAAATACTAATAGATTAGGGGAATTACTATAAAAAGCAAATAAAATATATGTTATAAACAAATAGTTATATTTAGTTTCGTCAACCAAAATCGAACAATTTGGATATTACATATAGTCAGACGTGACCATCGGACTGAATTATAATAAACCATGAGTCCAAGACCTTGACCTTGGTCCTAGGACATTTTAAAGTTACTGAACTAAAATTATTTACAACATTTCATTACAAATGATTGACTAAAGATGACTTTACCAAACTTCAGATGGTTTCTGTGCAATAGTAATAAATATTTATTTTCATTTTTTATAGTTATTTGTTTGCAATTGAATCCTTGTCCCAAATTAGGAACATCACAGTGGGGCAGAATGGAAATTTTTTGGAAATAAATCTGGCATTTCTAAACGGCTGATCCGATCGGGATAAAATTTGGCGTGAGCGTAGCAAAGGAGTATACGAGTTTAAGTTTTGAAGATGAACTCCGCAGATGCCCCAGGGACGGAGCTGTGGCGGCTCAAAGTAGGGTACCTACGACATGTAAAATTTTTAAACTCGTGCCATTTTTTTGTTTTTCTGAAAGCACTCGACGAGATCTTGAAAAAACATGCTTGTACATACTACTTATCTCTTATAATACCCGAGTTATAGGCATTTAAAAATTTAGTGATACAAAATTTACCATACCTTGGTCCGCCTTTTTTTGAATACCGGGCGTAATTTTGGACCAAATGGACTCAATTTTTTCTTGTTAGTTAGACAACAAAATTTCCAATAATATACAAAAAATTTCAGATCAATATCATTTACAGATCCAAAAATATACGTTTTTTAATTTAAATTTCAAAAAAATTTTAGATTTTTGCCGTTTTTTTTTTTGCCCAAAATGTGTCTTAACTCTTTTATTAATAAAATAAAATTTTCTTTAAGAACATATAACAATTTTATAGTTTTCTAAAAGGTATCTTTACGCAGAACGCTTTGGCGTAAAAAACTTGTCCTATTTTTTGAAAATGTTGCCACTGCGTCCTTCCGAATATGATCTATTTTTTATCAAAACTTCAACTTTGGGCGACATGTTCTAAAATCCCAAAGTGGGATCAGAAACTGAAAGCAGTTTTGGAACCTCATATGTTCTCTATTTACTCCAAAAGTATTTCCCAGCCTGAAGAAATGTGGGACCTATGGGCAAAAATGTAAAAAATCCCCATTTTGGGATTTTCATTCTATTTTTGGGGAATTGCGGGATGCCCTTTGACCTTTTTAATTTTTTTTGCATTTTCTTATTTGAAATGACAAATTTAACAAGCGTTGAAGATTTCATTGAGTTTTGTTCATAAATAAAGATTTTGTCATATATTAACATATTTGTTAAATTTCTAAAAAACACTATTTATATCAAAATTTTAATAGGGTCGCAGATAGCTACAACAATTTAGTCCATATTTATCCCTTAATATCTTTTTTAGTTAGATATGGAAATTCTCGGCCCTTTACAAAAATTTCAAGCCAATATCTCAATTACATTCAAAAATATGTTCATTTAAACCTGTATCCTTTAATTTATATTTTTCATATTTTAGTATTAAATATGACAGAACATGTTTAAATCTTATATTTACCTATTTCTATTTGCTTGCTTATCCTTATAATTGAAAGGTCCTATTATGCTATAAATTTTCAGAAATTTATAACACTATTTTTTACCTCATTTTTTTCGACAGATCATTTCGTTCTGTTTCGTTTATGATCATGTAGGTAAAAAATATACAGGTAATGATCATTTCGATTCATTCACTAATAAGAAATATCAATGACTGAATTACAGGTTATAGTTATTAGTCCAAAATGTTAATAGGTAGACAGTTCGTAATTTTTTACTTTGGAATCCTGTATCGGAAATGACAAGAATTGGTATATAAGCATCATTAACAGCATCAAGAATAGTGTCAGACTTTTCAGAAGACCATCTAGGAAAATTCATAACTGTGATGTTGTCTTAATGTGTAAGTGGGGATGTGACGTTTTATCAGCACTTCCAGAATACAAACAAGCTTGTGGAAGTCGGACATTAGCAGACTACAAAGTGTATTTATGTCATCATTAGTGCCATTACGAATTCGTTCATATTCCCTTAATCCATCATCGTCAAGCATCGGAAATCATTTGAAGAATATGTATCAATACAACTCCGGGTTCAAAAAATTTTTGTAGACCCATTGGATTTGAATATATAAGGAGTCAAAGAAAACAACAAACGAGTGGAATATTCAAAAGATGAAATAAATGCACTGGAGCCATTTGCATAAAAATAAAAGGAATTCTCTATTAACGTATCATATCAGCTAGTTAACAATGATTGATGGAAAGGTCAGCAATGCCATAACAGAAACTTCTTCTTCTGGAGATGCTCAATATGTAATGAGAAAAAGTCGCAATTCTCAAATATAAACACCAAAGCAGAAGTATTAATGAAGAAGTCCTGTCTTTCGGAATTTCACCACTTCATGCCAGAATACGATTTTTGGATTACTTTTTACACATAGCATACGACTCAAATATAGAAGTGTGCCAGAGAATCTTACTAAATCAACAAAAAATAATGAAGAATTGAAAGAACTGAGAGCTGCGGAAAAAGCAGACTCCACAGAAGAAATTAAAAGTCATTCAGATGGGATTAAACATCGACCAACCACTTCCAAGTTGCGGTAGTACAAAATTACGGTACTACGGCGAGAAGTTTTTTCGTGATTTTGAAATTACTTCAAAAATAACTGGAATCGACAAGGAGTTGCTTCGAAGAGTTAACACTATTTTAATGGCATTGAATAGTAAACATAAAATTAATGGAAATCGATTTGGGGAATATACATCTGAAATTTCTAAATTACTTGTATCTCTGTATCCATGGAGGGAACTAACACCAACAGTACACAAAGTATTGTGTCATGGTCAAATAATAATTGAATCGAATATTCTTCCACTTGGAGAGTTAACAGAAGAAGCCCAGGAAGCGAAGAATTGAGATTTTAAGCATGTTCAACTTTTCAGCTTAAGAAAATGCTCCAGGCAATCACAGAATGAAGATATTTTTAATAGTTTACTTCTATCTTGATCCTGTTCTTTCAACTATACGAAAAAATGGATTTGTTATGAAACCCTATCATTTCAAAACAAGGAAGATTTAAAGGACTTATATTACCTTATGGATATGTATACCGTTATGACAGATTATTTTATAGAAAATAAGTAGTGTTAGGAATTAACTATATAAGTAGGTTGTAAGAATTAATTGTATTATGTTTAAGATAAACAGTTCAAATAAAAAAAGGTATTATACTAACTGATGAAATTGTATTAAATTGCGTTTTACCACCTTTCCCGGTGGGCGGGAAAGATGGTTTGTGTGGGGTGATTTAGGTGTTGTTGTGCCTGGCTCATAATAAAATTATATTTTTTTATTGTATATACAATGTTATAGTCTTTAATAAAATAATTAACTAAATAATTTTTAAAAATTGTCCAAATATTTTATTCAACACCAAATGTATGTTCTGTCATACTTAATACTAAAATATGAAAAATATGAAATTAAAGGATACAGGTTTAAATGAACATATTTTTGAATGTAATTGAGATATTGGCTTGAAATTTTTTGTAAAGGGTCGAGAATTTCCATATCTAACTAAAAAAAGATATTAAGGGATAAATATGGACTAAATTGTTGTAGCTATCTGCGACCCTATTAAAATTTTGATATAAATCATAGTTTTAGAAATTTAACAAATATGTAATATACGACAAAATCTTTATTTATGAACAAAACTCAATGAAATCTTCAACGCTTGTTAAATTTGTCATTTCAAATAAGAAAATGCAAAAAAAAAAATTAAAAAGGTCAAAGGGCATCCCGCAATTCCCCAAAAAAATAGGAATGAAAATCCCAAAAATGGGATTTTTTACATTTTTGCCCATAGGGTCCACATATCTTTCAGGGCTGGGAAAATACTTTTGGAGTAAATGGAAAACATATTGAGGTTTCCAAAACTGCTCAATTTTCTGATCCCAGCTTTGGGATTTTAGAACATGTCGCCCAAAGTTGAAGTTTTGATAAAAAATAGGTCATATTCGGAAGGACGCAGTGGCAACATTTTCAAAAAATAGGACAAGTTTTTTACGCCAGAGCGTTCTGCGTAAAGATACCTTTTAGAAAACTATAAAATTGTTATATGTTCTTAAAGAAAATTTTATTTTATTAATAAAAGAGTTAAGACACATTTTGGGCAAAAAAACGGCAAAAATCTAAAATTTTTTGAATTTTTAAATTAAAAAACGTATATTTTTGGATCTGTAAATGATATTGATCTGAAATTTTTTGTATATTATTGGAAATTTTGTTGTCTAACTAACAAGAAAAAATTGAGTCCATTTGGTCCAAAATTACGCCCGGTATTCAAAAAAAGGCGGACCAAGGTATGGCAAATTTTGTATCACTAAATTTTTAAATGCCTATAACTTGGATATTATAAGAGATAAGTAGTATGTCCAAGCATTTGGTCCAAAATTACTCCCGCTATTCAAAAAAAGGCGGACCAAGGTATGGTAAATTTTGTATCACTAAATTTTTAAATGCCTATAACTCGGCGAGCGCTTTCAGAAAATATAAAAATCTTTGTATTTGGGTGAAAAACAAAAAAATGGCACGAGTTTAAAAATTTTACATGTCGTAGATACCCTACTTTGAGCCGCCACAGCTCCGTCCCTGGGGCATCTGCGGGGTTCGTCTTCAAAACTTAAACTCGAATACTCCTTGGCTACGCTCACGCCAAATTTTATCCCGATCGGATCAGCCGTTTAGAAATGCCAGATTTATTTCCAAAAAATTTCCATTCTGCCCCACTGTGGAACATCGAGTTATCTTCAAAATGATTTTAGAGAGAAAGCCTAATTGCGATTCTTAGTAATTTTTGGTCCTTTTAGTTTTACATGTAAAATTAATTATACTTCTTAATTATATCAAAAAGTCAAACCATAATCTATATGTATATGTATGTAAATTTTAATATAAATAATGAATGATTGGCTTCAAAAATTTTTAAGCAGACTTAACACATGTTTTGGTACTTTTAACACCGCGCTGCTGTTGTATTTAAATAACAACCATTGTTGAGATAATTAATAAGATTTTACATGACATATGAATGTACATTATACAGACGAATGTATATTAAAGCATCGATGTATATATATTAGGGTGGTAATTTTTTTAATAAATTCTTTCATCTTAAAATTTTTTAATAACTTTAATCATCGCTCCACCTTTTTTGTACACATTTATAAACCGCGAATTACTACCCCAAAACAAAAAAAGTAATATAACCTATTTGACTTAAACTATCACCTTAATAAATGTAAATAATTACAAAAAAAATATGGCAAATATTATGAAATATTTATTAAAATTAAGTACATAATTAAATAACATTACACTCTCAATTTAAACAATAATTATAATGTATATTTTACAAGTTTTTTGTTTATGTAACCTTTAAAAAAACTAAATTTGCATATTTTAAAATTAATTAAATTATAAAACAAAATGATTTTTTTCAATTAAGACATAATTGCATTACAAGTACAAATACATCTTTTATGACAATGATAGAAATACATGCCCTCTTTCAAACATCACATACGAAGAAATACAATATTTAAGGTTTGACCAACTAATTTTTAATCGTCAATGTAAGACTTGAATTTTAAAAACTGAAATTTAGTTTTTAAAAATGAAATAAATGTATGATCACAATTATATTTCTTTTCAATGGAGCAATGTGATGAATGTCAGATGCATGGAATTACGGACTTGGAATAGGCTGGATATTTGTTAATGATTCATATTCATTGTTTTTAACTAAGATATAAGTAGTTAAAGTGGGTGACGTGATGTGACAGAAATAGAAGTTGCTTATTTTTTTTTTTTTGACAAAAATTGTAAAAATCTGCGAGTTTCACTATTTGGCTATTTGCTATTTGGTTAAAACCTTTTTTATTGTAATTTGGAATATTTATTGATTATTTTTCAGCTATTAGAACTAAAAAATTGTTTTCAGATTTTTTTGAACAATCCGTTATGTGTGACGTGACATAGCGTGATGTGACAAAAATTTCCAATGATGAAATTTGCAATATTATTGAAAATTAATTAGTCCATAGATTTATTTGGGAGGGACATTGTTGAAAGTTTTTGGAATCGGAGAAATATTTCGACTATTTAATAACATTTTAGTTGAAAATAGCTCCCGTATAATAATAATAATAATATAAGAATTAACATTAATTAATATAAAACTTTTAAAAATGCTTATATCACCATAAAATTTAACACAAATAATTTTGACATACACAAAAATCGTTCATCCTATTTTTTTAAATTGGTCCATGATTAGGCATAGCTTTGGATATATACAAAGCCCACATTTGATGTACCCATAAACTTGCATATATAACTAAAATTTCGCCATCCTGATAATACAAACACACAAGAAACTTCCAAATGTACAACTACTGATCCTTCTGATGATAATACAATAATCGGTCATAACGCCAATATCCGAAAATCACTTTTTTCCATACATTTCTTAAAAATATCATTTGTTGAATTTCTGTGCTCTTTCTTCCACTTATCAACTAAAAAATCACAACTATCACCTAATTGAATTTTATGCATAAATATCTTTTTAAATAACAAATATTTCACAATTCGAATGTTGCACTTGAGAAAATTTATGTAATATAACGTGACAGACTTTAAAATTCTATAAAAATAACCCCGGTTAGAATTATTTTTTTTCTTTTAAATTGAGTTCTATATACTAAACTTGATTTAGATTCAAAGTTTTGAATACTTCTGAATGCCAACTAAAAAGTTATCGGGATAAATCCTGTTTCAACGTGACGAACGTGACATTTAAAAGTCTATGAAAGAAAACCGAAAATTTGCCTTTTAAGGATCGTTATCTTTTTATATTTGTATGTTTTAAGATAACTAATATTTCAACAAATGTTTTCCGATAAAAGTAAAATTTTATTTTTGATGACTTTTAGTTTTTGAGCCACGGTGGACTATTCGGTGGAAATGCCCATATAATTAAAAGGATGTTTTTATCTAAGTACTTTAAGAGAACTAATTTGTGTATATAATTTTGTAATTTTTTATAATTAAAAGGATGTTAGTTTACATTTTTGAATGTTATTACTTTGTACGATAGACGTATGTATATATAACTTTGTCATTCCCTGTGTAACATTAATGGAGTTTTCTTTTCTGGCATAAATGATGCATTTTTTTGTCTTTTGTTCATCTCATCACTTTTCACCCTAATTTTAATGAAGTAGAACATCTGCAAAAGATGTCAGATTTATAAACTAAAAAAGTTTCTGTTACAAAATTTAACTGATTTTCGACAGTTAATCCTATTCTTAGATAAGCTACAATTTTAGACAAATAAATTTTAGATTCTTATGAGGCAAAATAGATCCCATCCAGTAAACACTGTTCAAATGACTTCCGACCATTACGAAATTAGCATTAGTGCTCATAAAAAACTATAAAACTTAGTTGTGCTTTGTTCGAGGCTTCGTCCCATTGAAATTTAGCAAACGTGCAATATTTCATCAACTTATCTCATCATGGCCATTCAGTCTTTAAGCCGAACAGATAGACCTAATCAGATCAGAAAATGATTATTAGTCGATGACAAATATTTTATGGTATAAATAGATAGAAGCATACTATTAAATTTTGCGAGATTTGGTCTTTTTGGACCTAGTGCTATTACTTATCCCTAGTTTTAATACAGATTTTTAAGGTAAAATTTTTTTTTGCCTTATTTTTTAAGCCTTTTAGACATTTCTGGCTTTTTTATGTCGGATTTAGCCTTTTATTTCTGAAACTCCTGACAAAACTGCAAGTGACCCAAATTTTTCAATCGACGTCTCCCGATTTGGATGAAAAAAATTGAATTTCTAACCTTTACAAAGTATCTTTCCATGAAAATCGCCACATATTTGTTTCTCTGCGAAAACTTAATTTTTGTTATATTTACAAATAAAGTAAGGATAAGTAATCTAGATAATTTAGTTATTTAATACATTACCTGGTAATAAGTGGACGTTATCAATAACATAATTTAATTTTTTGGATGGGATTTGTAGCCAATTATCTAGAGAATCAATCTAATTATCTAAAGCATCTATACAAAGATTGTGGTTCGACAAAATACCTTTGTGGTCATCGATTGTAACTTAAATTCGAAAACACTTCTTCTTAAAAATACGAAATTTTATTCAAATTGGATTAACCCATTTTTCCTTTATTTTTTTTACATATCCCAGTAGAAATATTTAAGATTAGCTGTATTTGGGCTTTGTAAATCCCGAAAGTTCTCTTTTTAATACATTTATACTTTTGTCCAATGCTAGCATTGTTTGCTTTATTAATTATGAATTTTCTATAAACTATTTATTTATTTAAAAATATTTAATCAACGTTTTCCAAACTATTTACAAGTAAATATATGTATGTATGAACATTTAAACACACATTTAACTCATACTTACAAACAATATTCAAAAATAATATTCAAAACAAACTGTTATTATGAAAAATATTTCTATTTCATAGTTTCCCTTTTATTATAAATATTGCGATAAGATACTGAGAATATATTAATACAAAGATAATAGAATTTAATAGTGCATACTGATTCAAATGACACCTTACAACAAAAATACAAATTTAGGAAGTAATAAAGTTTTTTTTTTCAACAGTATGGTAGCATATTCCTTCTTAATGGGTAAAATTTCATATATAATTGTTTTAGATTTTTATGCTTTTTTATTGAAATATAAACTTAATTTGTATAATATTTATATTAAATACACACAGGATTTAATTATTAAAATTATAGTCGGTATAGCTCTATTATAATTTGGAAATATCAATAATTTTAATTTTAAGGTAAATTTATCATTTCAATTGATAAGTCTGTGTTTTTTATTATTATTGTTTTCATTTTTTTGCGTTCAGATAAGAATTCACCTGTTGAAAAAATCCGAAAAGAAATATTGACAACAGTTTGATTTTTGACAGTGACCGTGTAAGAATAAAACAGTAAACGTGCATAAATTGTTTTTCGATTAAAACTTTCTTTCATTTTGTAAATAATAATTTATCGTTTTTAATTTTTGTTTAAATAGGTAAAATAATGGTGATAGTTCGTTTTATTATTTAATTTAAATTTTATTAACTTCTCTTTACTGAACATAAGCAAAATCGTTTTGAATTATTACTTCATTGTTAAAGAATTTTTGAAAATACCTGTTATGTGACATGGTGAATTTTATTAAAAGCTCAAAGTGATAAAAATTACCCTTATCTAAGACTACATTCACATCTACATATCGACAACAAAAATGGAAAGAGCCGTAACATTCTAATACATTAACAAAAAATATGAATATATTATGGCATATTCTACTAATAAAATCGGTCCTAAATATGTTTTTTAGATATGTATTTTGTTACAAATATATCGGTATCATTAAAAGATGATGGCGTTTTAATCGACGATATATTAGAATTATTTAGTAACCATTTATAAATAAAGTGTACGTGATAGTGTATGTGTAAATGATAATGATATACAATAAACTGAATTGACTTATGTACTTCTAAAAAAATATAAATCAAAGTTCTAAAATTTCAGAATAATATATCAAACAATATAATACAAAATATGGTAAAAATGTGAACAGTATGACCACGATTGAATAAAACAACAATAAATATGTATAAGCAAATATCAATATATTATAAATCCGATTCATTACAAATGTTTAACATCAAATTCAATTTCGCATATGGACGAAAATCACATTTCGAAATTTATAATAAATTATTAAATAATAATGATAATGTTTTTTTGTGTAAGAAAATTATGTTTAACTAAAAACAAAGGACTAAATGCATTACGTTATGTGAAAGTGTACTTCATCGGGAATTTGTAGTAGTAAAGTGTTAATTTTTAGGATAGGTTAAAAAGTATAGCAATGTTCTAAAAAAATAGTACGTGGTTTCTTAAAATTTTGTAATTTGTGTATAACAAATGTCTTGCAATGCCAGCGTTTTATTTGAGTCACATCACCCACTGTTCTACTAATCTAAGTTGCCGTATAGGATTCTCTCATCTATGTTGTTAATTCCACCCTCGTTCGCCTTATATAAATTTCATTCGTTCTTACTTTGCCGATTGTCTTTAAATGGCAATATGAAACCTTACCGCTGATAGATTATTCAATTATAGCTTCTTACAGTAAACTACGGTCTAGATATAGCCATATTGCACGATATCGCCGATATTTTCTGGCCTTCGAAAAATATTTTAATCTCTTTTGGCTCAATATTCAAAATATATTAATCTATATTACACATTCTGCTATAGCATGAACTTACACCTGGAAGAAAATGGGTTGTCATAGAATCCAATAATTGCCTTAATTCAATTTGAAAGCCTCAAAAGTATTATTCGATTTAATGAAACCTAACGACAGTTTTGTGTTCGATCTAGAATGAGATTCATTACCAAACGAAAATCAGAAGATTTAGATTTTATAAAACCAATGTATTTTGTGGTCGTTTTTAAAAACAAATCCGACAAAAGTATTCCTTGTCATTTTGGTTTTAAATATAGGTTCACATAACCATTTTGTCAAACAGTTTATCCATCCGAGTAGCAACAGATACCAACAGGGATTTAGTCAAATTTCACGGTTGACCACAACATTGGCGCCAATAATTCGCTGTTTCCGACAATGTTAATTTCTATGTATGCATTCAATATTTACATACATACGTTTAGCAGCAATAGAATTCCTAACAGTGTTCAAAATTTAAATTGTGTTAAAATTGTATCTAAAACATAACAATATTTAATTTATAAAATTTTAATTTCATAGCGAATGTTTTAATCAACAATGGTATTGAACGGGTACGAGAATGGCAATACAAAGCCAAATGGTCAAAACTCGTCCGATATTAAACCAACTTATGCCCTTGAACATTTGGCAACGTTTAAAATAAAAAATGAAGCGGAAATTAGAAGACCTAAGGAAAAATTAAAAACACTTGTTGAATTGGATAAAACCGGAGGCGTTTGGCCCATGAAAATGTACATGTGTTTTAGTGGACAATGGTTGGTAATGTTGGACTGCGACATGAAAGAAATTGAAAACTTTCCCGGAGCTCTCATAACTGAACCTACCGCCTTCATAAGTGAAGATCCAATGGAAATCTATAATAATATCTTAATATTTACGGTACCAGGTATTACTCTAGGAACAGCTGAAATGCACGTTTTTCAGGTAAGAAACTCATCATTATTTCTACTTATTCTATTGTTCACTATATTCATTGCATACAAATAGGTAAGTGATGTTTCGGCTGTTCATATGGTTGAGGATTTAAGAACTCTTAGTATGGGAAAAATAGTGACAGTAGATCGCAACAAAACACCTATTAAATTGCCAAAGGCGGACAAATCAATGCAACCAGTTAGAGATCAATACGGCATTGCTCATGCAGCAGCCGAAGTGGCAGCAGAAAAAAATGCCCAAGATCAGGAACAAGTAGCCAAGGATATTAAAGTTTTAAATCATTGTTTCGAGGACATTGAACGTTTTGTTGTTCGTCTGCAATATGCGGTGGAAGCCTTGCGTGAACTAGAACTTCGCAAAAACGAGCACAACAGTCACGGAGAGGGTCTACTCATAACTCGCTCTCGCCCACCCACCGAAAGTGAATTTTCTGATATTCTGGCCAAACACAAATTGGCATTTAATTATGTCACTAAATTGGAAAACCATTTCCAGGACCCTTCTGAACCCATACATAATTCGTTTGTTTCGCTGCAAACAATTGTTAGTGTATGCAACGATGTTTATGTCGGTGCAAAAATTGTCGAAAATGTTGTCAATCCATTGTTGAGACGAGAAACAGTCACATTCCTTAACTCCCATTTAAACGACAATGAATTGGATTTTTGGAAATCGCTCGGTCCAAATTGGACTCAATCCAAAGATCAGTTTAAAAATCACAAAGGTGCATATCACCCAACATTTTACGATGAGTGGTCTCCCGATTGGGTTGTAGACGAAGAAGTAGCATACATTCCATCGTCTAAAACATACACACAATCCACAAACGGTTCACCTTCTCCAGGCCTTGGCTATAATGCCACATGGTTGGCACGTTTGCAGTCTAGAAATGTCAAGATTGCAGAAGTCATTTATAATAAAGTTGCCAGCAATGATAAAGAATTGAACGTCACCAAGGGTGAACATCTCGAGGTAATATTAACAATATCCACACACATGCACAATATTTTCATAAATATATATTTGATTGATATATATATTTTTTTTTTGTTTTTATTCCCTTATCAAAATATTCGTTTTTTCCTATTTATGTACCATGTTTGTAGATAATCGATGATTCACGCAACTGGTGGAAGGCACGTAATGCGGCTGGAAATATTGGTTACGTACCGCACACTATTTTATCCCCAATGAATTTTGATCAACACTCTACCTATGCGGGCCGTGATACAGATTCATTAAGTTCATCTGTGTTTGATCATGGTAAGACATTTTATTTTTCGGTATATGCAAACTACAGACAAGATACAAGCTTGTATGATGGAAAAAATTGTCCCCTAGATTTGTTCTTTGGATTGTAAATGTACTAGTATCATGCAAAAATTAGCTTGATAGGATAACATTAGCATGCATAACTTAGATGCGGCTCAAAACTTCAGAACTTTTTGCATAATATAGTTTTATAACTCAAAAAAAAAAAAAAAACAACTATAGAGGAAGGAAAAACGGGCAAAATTCGCAATATAATTTTTTGGAGTACCTTAATGTATAATCACATTCATAAAAGATGTGGTAAATTCTCTTAATATATTCACATCATATGCGATTTCATTAGAAAATAATTATGAATAATAGGATTCTTGAAAATAATACATGTTAGTGATCCATGTTAAATTAAGTTACATATATTTAGAATTTTCCATGCTTATGCCGCCAAATTTCACATCTGATTAGCATTAAACAATTAAATTCAATTAATATTTCACTCTTTTTAGATCACCAACAGAACGGCAACAACCGTAATACTTTAAGTACTTATGTCCCACCATCAGAACGTGAAACTCAATCACAACAAGCTAATCCTGCCAGAACATCCATACCAAGATCTTACAGTATGCCAAATGTACCGATACCACCACCAATGCCCCCACCATCAGATCCAAATACTCCTAGTGGAACCTTAAAACGCAACATGGCCGTCACAGGTACCATGGCAGGTAAATACTTTACTCTATGTTTATAATTTTCCATATTTTATTTACAACTTTATACTATTAGCCATGCGTGCCCGCAACGATTTTGAGACCGACGATGAAGCTCTGATGCTACAAAGCACAATAAATGATGAACTGAAATTTACTCTAATGCAAAGAGAAAAACGCAAAGATTTGGAAATTCTCAAAACTCCACAAATTTATATTAATCAAAATTCCAGTCCTAAAGAAGTCGAGGAATGGTTGCGAGGAAAAGGTTTCTCTGATGTTATCATTAAAAAATTGCGTGGCCTTAATGGTTCAGAACTATTTGCACTGTCGCCCCATGATATAGAGGGATATTTCGGTCAAAAAGAAAGCCGCCGCCTCATATCACAAATAGTCTTACAGAAAAATATCTGTGAGGTAAGTAAACAATCTGTTAATGTCCAATTGCAGTTTTAAATTAATTTTTCTTTATCTCACATTGCTTAGTACAAGACGATTCGTTCATCTGAATTATCGGCAAAATTGGCTAGAGCTAGACAAAAAGCTGACAATAAGGATTGCGATCCAAACGAAGTTTTTTAATTGCATTTTATACAGACATCTTTATGAAAACAATGAAATATTAAATAGTAAACTATTATGTAAATTCAAAATAAAGAATATAATTAAATGGACATGATTAGGTACAATTTATAAAATAATTACCCTTAGTAACTGATAAAATATCCATAAATTTGTGCTCTTTTAAAAGAAAAATCAATACAAATTTAGCTTTTTGGGAATTGGATCCTGAGTTCTGAGTTAAAAGCTTTTATAAATAATGTAATTAATTATATTTAACATTAAAAACCAATAATTTATTTAAAAAATTGTACTGATTTTATTTCTAAATATAAATAAATTATAAAACTTAAATTTTTAAATAAAAATGGTAATAATTATCATAAAGAACAATGTTGGCAACCGATATCTCTGTTGTTCACCTTAGAACATTCTATTCTATATAATTTTCTAAAAAGACACAACAAATTTTAACAATTTTATACATTTGATGTCAAAATAGTACTGATTTCGAAATCCCAATTAATCAACAATCGTAAAAAGTAAAATTAGTAAAAATTTTAAAGAACTGAAATGTGTAATTTTTAAGTCGTGGCTAGGTTTACAAATTTTGGTTTTAAATTAGTAAGGGCATGTATCAAATTTCATACAATTATCATTAAAATTGCGATCTTGCACCTTGCGCACGAGGTTAACATGGACAGGACGAGCGGACATGAAAATGATTCTAAGCCGATTGGTATACTTTATGGTGAGTATAAATGTGTTACAAATATCAGCACAAACCCAATATACCCTTCTCACAAAAGTGGTGTAGGGTATAAACAGCTGTTATTATTTTAAACTATAACCTATAAAAAACCTAGGTTATGGTAATAAATAAATAAATAAATAAATAAATAAATAAATAAATAAAATAGTAATTATGAGTCCATTATTTCCGCAAACAACTTATACAAATAAAAGTTTTATTATAAAATTAAATCACATTCATAGTTGATTACGGTAGACCACACCAGACTATTATTATTTTCTGTTACAAACGTTTTTGAATACAATAGAATTTAGATAAAACTATAGCTAAACTGGATTTTCTTTGTTATGTTCATTATATAATATTTAATAATTCCAACTACACATTTAATTCTGTGTACAAATTAAAAAAAAATGTGCCATAAGTGCTCATTTGCCAACACTGTACCCAATAAACATCGATTCAAACCTGTGAATATTTTTGAAAAATTTCTTAACTAAATAATGTATTTTCCAAATTGTTTTCAAATTTCAAAGTTTAGCCTTTGAAATAAACGTGATAATTTCAAAAAACGTTTAAAAAAATATAATATGTGATATTTATAAAATTTTCAAAGTTTTGTTTTAAAAGTTTTTTTCAAAAAATAAATTATTTTAGAAAAATAAAAACAGAACATTTTTTCTACAGCAAGGGAGCGAATAAAAACGTTAAATATAGGAGAAATAATCGGAGATATAAAAGTAAAAAATATGCTAAAATAAATGTATGAATGTTTTATTTTCAGGTGATGTAAACAAATATATGAATTTTGCAATAGTTGGCATTATAATTAGGGTTTGAAATATGTATGAAAATAATAATAAAGAATACTTGAAATACGTTTGAAATTTTTTTTAGTTGCAAGCTTACCTCTTGCCTTTTTTAAATTTGAAATACATTTGAAAAATACGTTTGATTTCTAACTGCCTTTTTGTTTGAGAAGGTCATAATTTTCCATTTGAAAACAAAATTTTTCAAATTTGTTCTCAAAGGCTATGTATGAAATTTGAATAGGTTTTCAAATACATATTTACATCATTTCAAAGGTTTTTGCTTATTGGGTATAACTGAAAAAACGACTAATCTATTTTATTTCCTTATCAAGTTTTGTTTTCGCTTATGATTATCTATCATTCCAGAGAGTTCAATATCACATACATATGATAGGAGGCGAAAGGCTGTGAAAATATTTTACCCAATAAATTTCTTGTGGTAATTTATTTAGTTTTTATGATAAAATATACACCATGTAGATCCAGTGTTTTTCACATCGAGAAAAATTCTTGATCATCTTGCATAAAACAGTGTGAACACATTTTAAATATTTCTTGTTAAATTTTAAAATCGATTCGATAAAATTATAGAAATAAGGCTTAATATAAGTATAGTAAATTTTAAAAATTATAAAGACAATTAAAACAATTATCGACTGAAAACATTCAAATATTATTGTTATTAGAGGTGTCCAAAAACTATAGTTTTCTTTTTGGATAGGACTTATTTTATTTAATAGTATTAAAAACTTACTTATGTAAAATTTTAACCCAATTAAATAACCCGTGCCGGAAAAAATTAAGACAAATAAATTTACACACTAACAAAAAACAAAACATTACCGATCTACGAAAAATCTATTTTATATGGACAGCTCTAGTATGTATTCATATTGGTATCTCTTCACCTATCACTGTGTTATCTTCCGTAATTAACTCCAAGAAAATATGACAATGGGAGTGTATTATCGCACGACAGATTACATTCATCATGGTCATTACAAAAGTCATGGTGACATAAGAAATCAACAATTTTCCAAGATTTCGTTGATGAGCATGTTATGAAAAGTTGACAGACAAAAAACAACGATAACCCGTAATGTTGACAACAACAAAAGTTGAAAACAAAAACGTGTTGCACTCAATTAAAATACAACAATTAATTAGCTGCTACTAAAGGATTGACGCGTGAGTACTTTGTAAAAAAAAAGAAAAAAAAAACAAAAGAAGTTTATTAAAAACAATCAACCAGTCGTACCATATATGGCAGCCAAAAACTAACAACCATCTACGGGAACGATAGATACTGATAAACCATAAAAACTAAGCTAAGCAAAAAATACTTATGTACACAAAAATTCCCAAAAGTTAATAAAAACCATATACGATGTGACCAACAGTGTATTTACTAAAAATCTCTTTAATATAAATAAGTTGTAAAATTTTCAAAATTTTTCTCATAAATACTCGTGTTAAATTTACGTTTTTCTTAATTTTGAACTAAATTTAATAGAATTGTAAAATATTTAATCTGTTCCCTTATATGTACATATGCATGTAGGTATGTATGTAAGTGTTAACATTAAGTTTTTCTTTTAATTACTTTTTTAATTGCAATAAAATAGTATTTCATAAAATTTCATACAATCGATCACTTGGTTTTTAAGGTTTTTGGTGTTGGTAGATGTAACTCTATTGCGACTGATGTACATGTCACCCTTCCACCCTATGTACATACATGTCATTATCAAGTTTTTCCTAAGTATACACATATATATGGGATTTACTAGAATAAAAAACAAGTACGAATGTATAGTCGGGCGTAGCCGACAATATGATACCCTACACCAGTCAGTATGTATGTTAAAAATGGGGATTATTTAAAAAAATAAAGCATTTGGTTTGTTTTTTTAACTTTATTTCGGAATATTTTTACTTTTTTTGGCAAAAAAAAGAGATTTTTTTAAGAGGGCTTAAAGGGGAGTAGGGCAAAATATGGCCCTATCCTTAAAAATGTTGGTAGGGGGAGTTAAGTCTTCTTCAATATTATTTATGTAGAATTTAAAAGTGTTATTAGTGTTTGTAAGTGAATTTTGACCTTTAAGTCATTTTCTGAAGGGGAGTTTGTATGGGGGATAGGGACAAATGAAGCCCGATCATTACAAAAATCGGTAGTGTCATATAAAGTTCTATAAAACTAAGTTTTGTCGACTTTTGTTAACATAATAGATAATTTAAATTAATTATAAGCCAAAAGGCCATATTTGGGGGTTACGGTTGTATGGGGGCTAGTCGAAAGAATGGACCGATTTTAACCATCGTCCTTGGGCCAAAAAAAGCGTGTGTGCCAAATTTCATCCAATTATCTTGAAAATTTCGGCCTGTACCTTGCGCACAAGGTTTACATGGACAACCAGCCAGACGGACGGACATAGCTTTTGTATGTTACAAACATCAGCACAAACCCAATATACCCTCCCCGCTAAAGTGGTGTAGGGTATAATTATAAAAATATTACAATATTTTGTGCTAATTAGCACAAACTAATTAATTTGTGAAATATTGCAAATAAAGACAAAGTTTCTTCCAAAATACGTTTTTAACAATCTTACTTACATATATTAAAGAGTACCAAACAATTTACTCGAATTTGGTTTTATATAGGTCTTAGTACTCGAATTCCAAAATAATTTGCCAACAGCTTATTTTGTGTGAGTAAATGAACTACTTTTTAAAATTTAAAAAAAATGGCTCAATGTGTTTGAATAAAATTAAATTTCCCGTTTTTCCCCTTCTTGCTACTTTTTTCCCAGTAAAATGCAAAAATTTTATTACAATAAATATTACATTAATTATTAATTAATTCATTAGGAATAATTCAATAAACCGAAAAAATTTTCTTAATGTGCTAAAAAAAAGTACCATAAATACAGTTTTCTCTCTTTTAGACCCAAAAAGGACTGACTTTAAAAAAATTGTATATCCTACACCACTTTAGTAGGGAGGGTATATTGGGTTAGTGCTGATGTTTGTAACGCACAATAATATTGGTCCCATACCTTAAAATATACCAATCGGCTCAGAATCATTTTCTGAGTCGATTTAGCTATGTCCGTCTGACTGTCCATGTAAACCTTGTAATCAAACTACAATTTTGCAGGATAATTGAATGAAATTTGGTACATAATATTCTTTTAACCCACGGACGAACCCTATTGAAACAAATAGGGCTTTTATGGTTATAATGCGCTATGGTTAAGACGACTACTTTCTCTCTTGAACTCCATAAAAATATTTTTTCAAAACATTTTTAGATTTAGCTAAAAAAGTGAACCATGGTGCAATGTGGAAAAATATAATCGATGCCAAAATTATTTAACTTTTGAAACGTGTATATAACTTGTCCTTTAGAGCACACGACGTACCATAAAAACATGTATTTACATATTTTGGTTTTTCTGATAACAATTTTTAATTTTACTAATATTTATTATTTTATACTTAAAATACTTCAAATATGTGTCGATTTTCTAAGTAATAGACAAAATAAAATTTTTCATATAAATTTTATAAAAATCTCTTTTTGAAAAAAAGTAAAATTTACGGGTAAAATCGACAAATCTTGCCTGTTTCTGTAACATTCGACAAAAAAATCGAAAAATGTATAATCGTCTTGTTTAAAACAGGGTGAATAAACGCAATTCAAATGTATTTTGATTTATTGTAATGTGTTAAGTTAACAAATTATTAGAATCACTAAAAAGTGGAAGACTTTAATATTTCTAGGTTTTTTCTCGACTCGAAAGTTACAAAACATGGGCACAGGTAACACTTATTCGAACTCTTTAGAATGTGTTTTTACTATTCTAAATTTAAATAAAAATACTTAATTTTTTTAAGTTATACAAAAGAAGTAAAGTATTTTTAGAGTATTCAATTATTTGGGTTTTTGTCTTATTCGGTTTATTCGACAAATATTTTTGAGTTTTTATGTTAGCCGGTTAATGATCAGATAATTCAAAATTATTCGATTAATCGGATAAAATATCAGTACAAAAGATATACTTTAAAAAAAAATTTGGATTATTTTCGTTTCTTTGGAAGTGGTAATAAATGTTATTCTTTCAGATGTACTTTCATTTATTTTTGCTGGGATATTTTTAAAATTTCTTTTTATGAATCAGAAATGTTTCATTACTAACTTTTTCTAGAAGTAGGTAAATGTGAACAAATACTTAAAATGTTTCTGAAGTATTGTTATAAAAATCATCAAAAAATGTTCTTCATTATACAATACAAATTTGAAAATATACAGTAATATTACCGTTAAGTAGAAATATAACATTTCGGTTTATGAGAGAGATTAATCGTAAAAAAATCGATTAATCTCGAAAAACCTTTCGACGATTAATCGTTTGAATACCCTAATGTATAGGCCTTTAATAACAATTTTACAAATTGTAAACATTTATAGATAATAATTTAACAAAGCAATCGGTTTGAATTGTTGTCAGCGCACTGTGGTCCCAATGACAAGTTTAGCCCGAAAAACGTAGTTTTGTGGGATCGTACATATATGAATTTGTTGCATGTTTTGACAAGACTCTAGCCTACATAACGGTATACAAATTTTTATAATATCTGCAATATTATTACTGTAGTAGTGCGTTAAACACAGACAATTGTTTGTTTGTTTTAAATAGCAGAATAGTCAATATTTTTGCTTGGATTGGAGATCTTGTAAAATAAAGCAATATACATATATTCTACTTTATTTGGGGTTTGATTTATACATTGGAGGTATGTATTTTTGTTATTCGTAATGTTCAATCGATTTTGCATTCCGTTCAGGAAAAAATAGGTGAAAACTAAAATATATTCTTTAATAGCGCAATTTTAATAGTATATATTGTATGTTATTATCATCTATGATATGTGCTTAGTTAAATGGTAAAAAAATACGTGCCGATTTCTGCCTTGAAGCTTTCATATCAATACATTTAGTTGCGAAGTCTTTCACCAAAAATGAATTTTTTAATGTTTGTTACTTATACTTAAGAGACCCAGCAAAAGCAAATTATATTGTTATATTTTAATTTTTTTATGAACATTGGCAGAAAAAACTATGAAAAACTAAATTTCATAACCAAATTATCGAAAAAATAGTCCCTAGTGCATGGAACAAAGTATTGAGAGTATTCCAGAATTTCTTTGAAAGTTAGATGAATTTTTCGTTCTTCCTGGCAAAAAAAAAATCGGATGACAAAAATGTTGACGGATCGTCAACGTCGATGTACAGACGACCTTCCTAAAATATTGGTCCGACACCCACCTTAAAGTACACCAATTTTCTCAGAATCACCAATACAACCGTTTGTCCGTCTGTCCGTCCGAAGGATGAATGGTTAAAATGGTTAAGTGTTCTTAATGAAAATTTGTACGTAAATGAAAATTATATGTTAATGAGAATTATTAAATAACAGAAAAGAGAAATTAATACAAATTATTGTATCATTTTGATCAAGTAAATTGTGAATATGACTCAATAAAAAGTTCATGCTTATAATTTTGCAGAGAATGATTATTATTTATTTTTTGCCTTATTTATCATTTTGGAAAGGTTATTTCGTATTTATTACAATTTTGTTATATAACATGTAAGATAATATTTTTTGTTTTTCCTCTGGTATAAATAAAAACCCACTTAACAATTTTGAAAATTCTAACTACAATACCTTTTCAGATTAACAATATGAGAGATGCCAAGCAAACTATTGCAAGTTCGCCAATTTCTATCTATTTATGAAAAATTTTAATTATCTAATAGTTTTCAAGATATACGAAATTTTGTATTTAATTCACATATGTGGTATCAAGCCCCCCATTAAAATAATAGTTTCTTAGATATACGAATTTTTCTATTTAACTTGTGTGGGGGCTTCGAGGTCCCCAGATGAAAGTCCGCCCTTTTTCTTCCAAAATATTTAGATGAATATTAAAGCAGTTCCAGTTAAACAAAATTTTGTATTTAATTCATACGGGAGGTACCAAGTACCCCATTATATTCTAAATGTTTATGAAGATGAATGTCATGGTTCTTCAGGTAAAATTTAAAGATTCTAGCTCTAATAGTTTCTCAGATATAAGATAGATAGATAGATAGATAGATAGATAGATAGATAGATAGATAGATAGATAGATAGATAGATAGATAGATAGATAGATAGATAGATAGATAGATAGATAGATAGATAGATAGATAGATAGATAGATAGATAGATAGATAGATAGATAGATAGATAGATAGATAGATAGATAGATAGATAGATAGATAGATAGATAGATAGATAGATAGATAGATAGATAGATAGATATATAGATAGATGATAAATAGATAGATAGATAGATAGATAGATAGATAGATAGATAGATAGATAGATACATAATATTGACAAATTAAATTTTTTTGTTGCTTTTTGCTTGTATTAAATACGATTTCTATTATAGTCGAGACAAATATGATTCCTTCCTCATATGCTTAACAAGTAATTGTCCATAACAGAACCAAACATGTTTATACGACATTTTTAACAGATAATTAAGGTTGTGTACAATGTACATACAAACAAATCAAAGGAAAAAGCTGAAGTAAAATTCTGTGTGAAAACTTTGTTTAGTACTAATATGTGGTAACTAATGTGAGTAATTAAAACAATTTTAATGCAAAAATTGCCGACATTCACAAAAAATTTTAAATTCTTTATTAATTAAAACCAAATCGCCAAAGCGAACCAAAAATAAAGCTTGCAGTACTCACTCTCTGTACACATACAAACATTTCCCTCATACTACAAATCAGTAAAGCTCTTTTACAGTGCAGGCCAAAAAAAAACAAAAACAAGTATTAATATCTAAATTCTCTAGCTGAATGAGAATACAATTGCAAAAAAGAATTTCTTAACTTGTTACGTTTTTTTTTTACATTTTCAAAATCTTGGTTTCGAGTATTAATTGAATATACATAATGTAGGTATGTCCATATGTACGTACATTGGTTCACGAAGTACATATCATAGATGCCTCCTCCTGTGGAATAGAGAATAAAATAGAAAAAAATGTATACAAACACAAATAAAAGGCCCAAACCAAAACCATAACAAAGTGAAGTAAAGTGAAACGAAAATGTAAACTGCTTGTTGTGAATGAGTGAGTGAGTGAATTAGTAAGTAAGTAAGTGAGTGCCGGTATTTGATGTTGCCAACACAATGCGGCAGAGATACTATTGATTTTTGCGCTTGCGCGCAGACAGCACAACTCAGACAGACTACAAGTATCCATTCATTCATTCATTTAATCGGTTGGCCCAAGTGCAGCAACAGATATAAATAACCACAAATCTTAGTCAAAAAGTTAGTTCGTCGTTGTAACTATTGGAACTCAGTGCCTGGTCTAGAGCCTTAATTGAATTTTATCTTGTCTTTTTAATAACGTTTTAAATTCTTTGAATTATCATCGATCAATTAATATTTGTTCAATTAGACTCGAATAAAAGTGAATAAATTTTTCAGTTTTGAAAATTTAACGCTTGAAAAGTGAATTATTGTTAACGTGTATTTTGTGAAAATTATTGTTGCATGGAATATTGAATATTCGTATTGTGGAAAGTGAAAAAAGTAATCCACCTCTAAAAATACTTACCTATAAATGTACAATACAAGTATTAAATTAATTTAATTAAATATTCCTAAAACGAGTAAAAATAGAAAAAAAAATATATATATAACAAAAAATTTATTCAAAAATAAACAACAAACTAATATACAAACAAACTTTATATTTTTGTTTTTATATGTATGTAATATTTTTATAAATATTATTATTTGATGTAATATTTTCTTTACAAGGAAGTGTAACACTATTAAATTGTAACTGTTTTTATATCACAAGTGAACAGAAAATATTTTATAAACAATTTGAACATTTAAAACAAAGAAATTTTTAATTCAAATACATATTAAATTCAAAAATAAAGTATTTATAAGAGGAAATTCTTTATAAAACTTCGTGCGCATTAATTAAATACGAAATCATTGAACGCTATTGAACTGTTTTAAATTGAAAAAAAGAAAAAGGTAAGTGTCCTACGATTGCAATAAAAATAATAAATTTAAATAATAATTTAAATTTAATAAAAATATCAGAAATAAATGAACCGCCATATTCATAAATGGTTAATAAAGGTATTGATGGTTTATTGTATGAATTTTGTATGGAAAATGTGCGTAATAAACCCAAAATAAGCGATTGATATCTTTATGAATACGGGAGTAAATGTTTTACTTTTCCGCTTCAAAAAAAAAAGAAATTTATATGTCATCTTAGCCTACACCGCTTTAGTGGGAAGGCTATATTGATTTTGTAATGCATAAAAATATTAGTCCTTTACAAATCGGCTATAGGACTAAGGTACGCAATTTTCAATATAATTGGATTAAATACGCACGTACGCTTTTTTGACTCAATGAAGCCTCATAATTATGTTAAATATACTTGTATCTCGAAAAAAAGCGTCACAATTAAGTTTGCCCCATACAAAGTTCTCTTTAGAAAATGACTTGAATGTCAAAAATTCGCTTATAAACGAATATATCGCGACGAAATTCATTACAAATATTAATCGATTTAAATGTTTTAGCAATATGTGTTTTGTCCCTAAATTTATTAAATATATCAAGATAAATTCGTTATTTTGTAAAATAAATCACATTCAATATTCATAATTAGTAGTCGATCAAGCCGGACTATACTTTCTTACTTTTTTTTTATTTCGTATCCCTAAAAAAATCAAATAACAGGTTTTTCGATACCTATACATGTCAAAATATATTCAAAATTGTTGAAATTCACAGGTTGTTCCGGAAAAACATTTTTTCATATCTTAATTAAGTATTTATAAGAAAATTATCGACCCCAAAATCTAAAAGTATCCAGAAATCGGTAGAAATTACAAACGGAATTAAAAAAATATTTTTTTCAATTCTCTGTAAGTTTTTTTGTTGGAACCTATTTTAAAGTCCTTTGATTCATGAAATATAAAAAAAAACACTTCAATAATAAAAATTTAATGCAAATGTAATCTCAACTTTTAATCAGGTTTTAACCTTGATTTAAATTTTAGTTTTTGTTAATTTATTCACTAAATATAAAATGACACGAGGATTTAAAATACATTCACATGTATGTATTTCTGCATTTTTTGTTAACAAAACAGATGTATACATACATACATACATACATACATACATACATACATACATACATACATACATACATACATACATACATACATACATACATACATACATACATACATACATACATTCATACATACATACATACATACATACATACATACATACATACATACATACATACATACATACATACATACATACATACATACATACATACATACATACATATGTATATGTATATGCATATATATAAAAAATATCATAAAATAACATTGAAATGATAATTTTTAAAGGGTCGTAAAGTACTTTTTAATTTTTTATTTGTTAAACTTGAATTACAATCGCATAAAATTGAAATGTGTATATTTTTAAGGACATTTTGATATTTAAACTTTTTGTGAATGTTGTTAGAGTAACTGGATTACTGGGTATTTATTGTCTTAAAGTTTTATAAAATCATTTAATTCGAGTTTATTTATTTTTGAGCGGCTCAACTTTAAAAGATTATAAAAATAATTAAAACATATAAAAAATTTTATGGAAAGCTAAAACACTCTGATAAACTATAAAGGTTGCATTTCAAAATGCAAAAAGCCATGAAATTCGACATAAACAAGTTATATAAGAACCTTAATTAAGCTTTAATATATAAAAAAATTATATCCCTATATATAATAAAAGGTTATAATTAACCCTGCAACCGATAACCCCCGAGAACCCTTTTTAACGAAAATAATTATATTCCATATATCATTCAAAAATCGTACATTTGATAATATACTACCATCACTTTGATGACCATATTAACTATTTATATACGCCATTAAATCTTAAATAATAGATCTATAGGAACACTTTCTGAAATTCACTTTAATATATGATTTAATAGTGTTTCAGAATAACCGAATATAACACTATTACTTGTTTTGATAGTGTAAGTAAAAAAATCCTTATAAAAACGCTAAAAGTTTTATTAAGAATTAAACAAATAAATTTTTAAATATTAAGAGAAACGATCGACTTGCGTCCTTGGTTGCCGTTACGCAAATTGTGAAACAATGATAGTCAATTATATATTTTTTTATTTAATTATTTTCTAGTCTTTCAGACTGTCATACTTTAATGCAGCTGTTTTCCATCATTGTATTTATCTATTACAGCTTTAATAATACAATTATGATGAATGGTTCGTTTTAAATTTAAACTATTTAAATGATCATCAATATTATTGTTAAATGCACACATATACATATATTTCTTTTGAAATGCTTGATTATTTACCATTATTAATAAAGAAATATTAATAATAAACTGACTGCTTTTTTAATATTTTGTTTGTTTTATTTCATTTTATTTTACAATCTTTTACATGTTTAAAAGCAATTTAGTATTTTTTTTTTTGGTTAACATAAAAAATTCAAATACATACATATTTACTCTTAATGGTCACAGTTACTAAACCTAATTTGAATATCCAATTGCATATTATTTTTATAATCCACTGACCTAATTTTATTATTTGTTTCTTTTATTTTGATCAAGTACTTTAAATTGCATTATGTTTTTCATATATTGATTGAACTGTAAATGTGTGTTGTATAATAATAATCTGGTCAAAAAATACAGATTGTTTCATATTTTATTAAAGAAATAATTCGCATAATGAAAGATCTTCAATTCGGTGTGGAAACGGTGTAATTAGTTTAATTTTTTCACATTTAACTAAAGTCTATTTACATATAACAATGATGTATTATTTCTTCATTTCTTTTAATGATACTTCTGTATGTTTACATTTTGTTAATTACATAATTTGCCATACAAAATAAATACAAATTGTAACCGGCGGTCGGTCCGTCGTCTTTACTTTGAATTTATTATTTCCCCTTTTTATTAAAAAAAAAACAATCTGAGAGAAATAATAAATAAAAAATGAAAGTTGTGAATTTTCTGTCATGGTAGCGGCAACAAAGGCGATCTCATTCACTGTAGCATGGCTAAATGTCTGTGATTAAAGACATGTGTGGTATGTGGATTGCTTTATGTAAATAAGGTCAAATGTCATAAGCAATAAATAGACCAAAAAACAAAAAGGCAAACAAAAAAAAAAAAAACAATAATAACAATAGACATGAGAATTTAAGAAAAACAAATAAATAAAAAAAAGTCTATTTATAACAAAATCTTATGAATAATATTTGTATGTTTCGTTGATTGTTTACACCACACCTTTATTTGTATTTAAATGTTACGAATTTAACATTATTTGTGTTTTTTTTTTTAATTTAAGTCAAAGTCGTTCAACGAGTTTTAATTGCATTGATCTTATAAAAATAAATAAGTATAAAGCGATAGAAAAGAAAATACGGAAAATGTTTATAAATAAATAATTTTATTTTAATTTGCAAATCATTTTTATTATTTCTATTATTTATTTTTAAATATTGATTAGTGGTATATAATTCCAAAGTTTGCATATCAAAGATTTTAATGGAAAATTTAAACATTAAATACCAGTAGTTAACAAATTAATACTTTGTTTTTGCTCATGGAATGTTTAAAAAGGTTTTATATGTCCAATAATATAAAGCCACGATTCGGTGCAGTATAAATTGTTTCTAAAACAATGTTTTCTAGCCCAAAAATATATATCTCTGACAAATCGTCACTTAGTCACTTTCTCCTTTAGGGCAGGACATGAGCAATATAAATTTTGATCGAGAATCCTCAAAAGTTGTTAATATCCATATCGGGAACTTAGAAATGTAAGGAGTGCAGTAGTCAATTTGTCGTTTTTATACCCACCATTAAAACAGAGATTAAAATTTTTCATAAGTGTTCTCTATTGATAAGGTTTGTTTGACCCTACAGACATATATCTCTTAACCATGCATTATTATGAAAACTAAATCTTATTTTACTCTAATAAGTCGTGTGGGGGTTATATGGTTGGCCTCGCCCGACTACAATTTCTGTTTTGTTATTTTTATATATCCCATAATATTTATGCCTATTTATTACCTTTTTTATTTTTGATATTTCAGCTTGAAAGATAATAGAGTCATCTTAAGTTCAAAAACTATTAATATTATTTTATATAATACTTTATAATGTATACAATTTTGGAAATCGCGGTATTTTCGGGAATCGGAAATTCCCGTTTTGCATCCCTAATTATGAATGATATGACCAAATTCCGCTTTACTTAAGATAAAATGTTTCGTTCAATAAAATTGCTAGAAAAAGCGATACAGCGAAACAGTAGATACTGCCCAGCAAAAAAAGTGGTATTGTTCTGATTTTATATTAGTCATATGCAAATCATCGTTATATTTTCGAATTGGTGTGTTTTGAAATTCAATAAACCCTAATATTAACAATATATGAATTAAAAACTTTTTCTTTGTAAAATTTTGGAGGCACTCTTTTCATATACATACATACATTAGTTCAAAACACCCACGTGAAGAAAATCTAAAACACTACCGCATAAGTTGTTTTTAATAAAAAAGTGCAAAATGCCTGAGATTTTGCATCTAATCACATCAGGTATGAATGAATGAGTGAATGTTGGAATGTGTGAGTCTTTTTTTTCTTGTTTGGTGTTTGATAATTACATACCGTATGTACCAGCATTTTCTTTCAGACAATATTGTTCATATGATCGTAAATTTCCCAAACAAAACAGCACTATTTAAAATACATAGATTTAAAAAGTTAAAGTGAAAGGATCATTTCAAGTGATAACGAAAGAAACGATTTGCAAAAAAAATTAAACGCATTTTTATGTGCAACTTCGTCGTAATACATAATATTATAATATACACAAACATAGGTATATACAGTGGCGGACAAAACTAAAGCACGAATTTTTAGAAAAAAAAGCTACGTAAAATTAAAAAAATAGGTTGTTTTGTAATTAAAATTATTATTTTATGTATAATATAGTCAAAAAAAAAATAAATAAAACATAATGTCCTTTAAATATGATCAAATAATATAAATTAGCCTAAAACTGCAGCAATAAAACTGTAAATACATTCTCTTAAAGACATTTTAAGAGCAAATAAAGATAAAATAAAGTAAATGTATACGATTTTTATAGAAATTTTGATCATTCGTCTTCGAAAAATTCCTCAAAATTACTTTTTGCGATTAAAAGAAAACAATTGTGGGTTATTTTAATAAATGTCAATCATTGACACAAATTTGTAGAAAAAATCACATTTTTGTGATGAATCGAATTCAGAATCTATGACAGTAGTATAATTATATGTATAATGTAGTAAAAATTAAACACGGAGGGGGTAATATTGTGGTTTTGGAATCTTTTTCGCGTAATGGGATCGGAATTTTATAAATATAAAGTAAATAAATGCCATAATGGATCGTTTTATATATGAAAATGTCCTGCACTATATAAAACTGAACTATACAGTGGAGATAATGTCTATAAAATGGATCGATAGGAAACCGATTATTAACGGCTTATAATTTGCGAAATTAAGGACTAATAAGTATATTTTGTTATGGAATTTGTATCACTTACTCACATTTATTGAAATCATCCTTATATTTTTTTTTTTTTTCTTTTAATCCTAAGAAAAACTTTTTAGGAGAAATTGTTGATATTTAATTGCATAAAAGTGCACTGCGAAGGTGAATGATCAAAAAATTAAATCATATAAGTTTACTTTACATTACGTTAATTTACTCTTTAAATGTCTTCAAATGGAAATATTTTCAAATTCGATAGTAATTTTTGTTAACAATTTCTAAAAAAATCGCTACAATTTAATATATTAAAAGTTATGTGCTTTTGTTTTGTCACTGCAGTTTTGTCGCAATTTACATTATTTGATCAAAAATAATTTATTTTAATTTTAAAAAACATTATGTTTTATTATCTTTATCATATCTGGACTATAATCTACCTGAACTAATAATTTTAATTACGAAATAACAACTTTTTTAATTTTACAGAGCTTTCTTTTAACAAGTAAAAGTTCGGGCTTTAGTTTTGTCCGACACTGTACATATGTATGTATACGTATGAATAGGTATTTAATATTACGTATATACACATGCATATGTATTTAATTGTTTTTACTACTTTTCATTAAATATTGAAACTGCAAATAAGACTAAATTTATACATATTAGGGTGTTTCGTGGGCCATTTTTTTGCAGGAATACCTCTTAAATAATGAATGTATGTTAATGTACTTATAAAAGAAAACATTTTTTTTAAAGTCGTTACTAAAATTGTATACAATCTTTTTGAATTGGGGCTCGTAGTTTTGAGCTTATCCCGGGAAAATAATTAAAGCTTTTGTTGGTCCAAAAAAAATCATAAAATAGGCCAAAATGCCAAACAATTTAAAAACATTCCGTTACTGAGAGGTATTCCTACAAGAGATTCTTAAAAAGAATGTTGTTTAGGACACTCTAAATGTATGTACATACATAATAGGTACGTATATTTTGGTTTATTTATTTTTTTATTGTTTTCTTGTTTTACCTGAACATTTTACGATTTGCAAAATTAACGAACAATTTTAAGACTCAAAAAGATATTATATTTTCAAAAGCATACATAGATTTATATATGAATGTAATACTTTAATCAAACGTTTGTATTTAATTTGATTAAACAGAGTTTAAAGATACTAGCAATTATAATTATTAGCTGGTAAATATGGAAAATCCTTGCAATAGCGGACATCTGTTGATTATATGATTGTTTTAATTTTTGTGTAACCTACAAATGGGCCATTTTGTATAATAAACGAAATAACTTTTACAAAACATAAAAATATGTATAATTTTAATTCTTTTATAATAACAATATTAGTTAACAGGGCATTTATGATGACAATTAAACAGCAACAAGTTTCCATTAACAATCTTAACAATAAATTTTAAAAATATTAAATACTTAAAAGCCAACAACACTGATTTCAATTTGCACCACAACATTGAAACCATTATCGTTTCAACAAGATCGTTATTAGATCTGATCTATAGCAATTATTTAATTAAATTACTGCCACCTTGATACATTTTTGTAAATACGCGATCATGTTTAAAATAACGTTTTTTCTTAGTTCGTTATTAATTGGTAAATAGCTGTGTTGAAAGGTAAATTACATACATACATACATACATACTTACATACATACATACATACATACATACATACATACATACATACATACATACATACATACATACATACATACATACATACATACATACATACATACATACATACATACATACATACATACATACATCTATATCGACGCTTCCAAACTAAGACATTCTTAGTGTGCTTGCACTAAGAATGTCTTAAAACAAACGTCAATGTTCTTTAGACTAATAGAAATTAAAAAAACCGTTTATAGCCATATTTTAGACGTCATTCCCCGAAGTTAAGTTTTACTTCTTCATTCACTATTTTTTGTTTTTGTTGATTGTGTTTTCCCACTTTTTACTTGGGTATAATTGGCCAATAACACTCAATTAAACTAAGGTAATTAGAAATGTCACTGGTTATTGAAAAGTACAAAACATAGATAAAACTAGTTGACTGGGCTGTTAATTAAAATTACTGAAAAAGAAACTTTTAATGTATCTTTTAACAAAATGAGTACGTAAAAATTTATAATTTGAAATACAGGCAAGAATTATCTTAAGAGCATATAAAAGTAATAAAAATAATAGTTTTAATTTTATATAACAGCAACAACAACATCAATGTTGTAGATCATTGTAATATAAAAACGTACCTTTTATTAAATTATATATTTAATTTACTAAATAAAATGGTTTGTCTTTGATTGATTACTATTTAAAATCAAATAAAAATAAACAATTAAGTTTGACCTATGTATTATTATCAATCAATAAATTACTCTTATTTGTATTTTGTTTAAAGTAATACAATAATGGTGTCCTTATTTTTAAAGTATAATAATTACTTTCAATACAATTTCAATTAAGCAATCAGAAACGTGTGGCACAAATTCCAATAATTCTAAAAGATACAGTCACTGAAACCCCATTCAATACTTTGTACATTTTTATTTCTATTAACAATTTAAAAAATTGCGAACGTAAGATATGAAAAAATACACTCACTCACTTTTCATTCGTATCTGGTAGCTTTATGTGTTTGTCTATCCGTAGTTATATTTCAAAGTCAAGGTCTGTGCCGCACATACAACCAAAGAAAACAGAAAAAAATGAAAGACAACAAATCCAAAAAAATAAATTTATTTTATCCAGTAAAACTGGAAAACAGACAGACCGTCAAACTAACAAACTCTGAGATTATTAATTACCACATTTATTATTATTTTAAAGTTTTAACGTGTGTATTACTCTTTTGGATTTTTTTCTTCTCATGAAATTCATCATTTATTGCAAGTTGTATATTTACTATATCCAAATAGTAAAAACATACATACAGACACATGTATATAATATAGATGTATAACTGCACAACATACATACATATTTCTACTATTGGGAGTTGCACTACAATTCATTGGCATTAAAATCTTTATTAAAACTTTATTACCTATTAACTATTATTTTAAATTTTATTTTTTACTTGTGATTGTTTTTATTCACTTTGTTTGTTATACAATTGTACAATAAATGGGACCTCTATTCTGCACAAAAAAATTTTAGTTTCATCATCATTTATAACCATGAATTTTGAGGAAACAAATTACATTATTTCTGCTAAAAATAGGTTAAGTAAATAAAAAATATTTAATTTTTTTGCTATTAGCAAATATTGCATTTTGCAATTTGTTATCAAGGCTATGGGAATTTATCTTATTTTAATGTTTTATGTGGATCATTCATTTTAATTGTTTATGTTATAATATATGATTAATATTTATACATACAATAATATTTTTACTATATGATAAATAAAATACTAGATGTCTTTCCATTTTATTTTTAAAAAATTTGGAAGGTATAACAAATAAACATTGTCCAATTTGAATATTTCCGAAATTTTTAAATTTAACCCGATAATTTGCCAAGCAAATGAAAAAAAATTGGAATGAATGAAAAACTAGCTTTCTGAACTTCTTTGGACAATTTTTGCTAAGACCAATATGTTTAAAGTTGCAATCATTTTAATAAAATCTAGTATGATCAAAATGTCCAACTTTGATCCTCTCTAACCTACTGACCTACTATACCATAGTACTAACCTTGGTGAAAATTTCATCCAAATCGGAAGACATAGATTTTTAAAGTTGGGTGGGTCACCTAACACGAAATTATTTATATGTATAAGTTTTACAATAGTGGAAAGGATTAACTGTAGGCGAATTTGCCATAAAAATTTAGAATCTATAAAATATAGATATGTAAAGAACTAATTGATGTCTTCTATCGATGATATGGATATTACGGACATGTGGACACACAGACACCAAAACAATGATTTTTTTTTAAACCGAATTTTCTGATAACACAATAAGCACGATTTAACACTTATTGAATAGTTCTTGCTATTTATAAAGTAACTACTTTAATAAAAATTGCTGTGAAAATTTTTTAGGAAAGCTGAAACCCAGTATAATATTGTTAACGCAAGAAATAAGTACTTATTAAAAAACCATATATTAAAACGTTTTTTAGCGTATAACTAAATCAACACTTTCGTACTTGGCTGATTCGTACTTTATTCTTTTTCTCAGTGTACTATATAGTGGACATTTATTTTGATAAAATACCTCAGAATTAATGAAAAATGAATTAATTAATTGTTAAAGAAAAATTAAACAAAAATTTCTTGTAGAAGCCCTATGTTCCCAAGTGGAATAAGTAAAGGAAAAAAATTTTAACTATTTATTAGCTGTTACATTTAATGTCGAACAATATAATATAATTAAAAATATTAATCCCCGTATTCATAAAGATTTTAATTACGCACATTTTCCAAAATTTCTACAATAAACCATGAATAACTTTATTAAACATTTATGAATAAGGGGGTAAGACTATAAAATTAAATTGTATATATAATAGACAAGTGCTAATGGACTAGCTTTAAGTGTTTTATTAATCATTTATTCTACCACGTGGCAAAAGTAATTTATTAATTAATATTTCATTATCAATCAATAATTTAAATAAAGTAACGTAAAGTAACATAATAAATACCAAGAGACCTATCCCATACACACACAGTCCAAAGTTGTAAAATTTATAGCAAACATTTACTAAACAGCAAATAAAATAATTGTAACAAATTAACGTTATTCAGGCACTCATTCATTTATTCATTTAGATATTTTGTTGAACAATCGGACAGACGTTTTTTGCAAATGTTTATGTGTGGAGTTCAAATGTAAACAAACTTGAGCAAATGAGAAAAATTTATTACCAGTTTCCTCTAGTAGTTGTTAGTACAACAATGCTTAAACATCTGTGTATAATACATAAAACGTGCTGTAATCGCCACAATATATAGACATCAATTATGACATCACAAGTCTGTTGCATCCAAATCAAAAATTACCGTAAAGGTGCTTGAACAGAGATACTACATACATATGTGTTTATGCACATACATAGAGTACACGAGTAAGTATGAATATTTACGGTGTTGGACATAATAGAAGGTGGAAATAGACATAGTTATTTCATTCAGTTTCAGTAACAATAACATAACAAAGCAAATCATTTACCATTGACCATAACCTCGCCTTTAATGTCCATAATTGCAAAGATAGAAAATAATAAAAAAAGAAAAACTGGTTAATTCACTTGCATTTAGATGGTCTATACACAGTCTGTGAACAAACTCATATAATCTTGATTATCTTAAAAGTAGCAATTCCTTAACCTGTCGGAATACGTTTGTAAAATGTGTGCTTGGATGAACACTTCTTGGCTGTTTGCATTGCAGAGTTGCCACTTTGGTATATTCTTTAAATGAAATTTGAATTACTTTGATACTATGTATTTACCGTGCTAAATATAATATCAATAAAGTAAATCTTACATATATATATATATTATATATATAATATATATATATATATAATATATATATATATATATATAATATATATAATATATATATATATAATATATATATATATATATAATATATTTGGATCAATACTCCTACACATTCCCTAAAGTTTTCTTCCTAAAAGACTAAAAAGTGTAATATTAATTCAATTCCATTATAAAAATGGTAACACTGCGTTAAACAAAAAGTTAATGCGATGAAAAAATTTTCTTGCTGTTGTTGTTAATGATGATCATTACTATTTTTTATTATTACTACTTATAACTAAATCTTTATGGTTGTATGTCTGTTTATTTTTCTTGATCCAAAACAAGTGCAACAAGATTATGAACGTGTTGTAATTGACTTTTATTTACAATTGTTGTTGATTTTGGATTTTGTTGCTGCTGTTAATATTGTTGGAATTTCAATTGATTGGGGAAACACTTTCATAGATGAATGCAACATTTGATTTGATATTCTGTTGCTGCTGTTGTTGCAGCTTGGAATTCGAAATATAAGACACGCAAGCATTGTAAGTCATAACAAAATGCACTGGTTAAAATGAAAACATGTAAAAAATTTAATTTTTATAACAACAATAGTTATAACTTTATATAGTTACTTTAAAAAGTGTTGTTGTGCTCTTTGCATTTTTCTTGTTTTAAAAGTCAAATAAGAAATAAATGTTCTTCCATATTTAAAGGAGCAAAGCTAACAATTTTTTCTGTAAAGGGATTTAGATTCCTTAAACTGAAATTGAGATTTTATTTAAATTTGGTAGACTAATTTCTTTCATATAGGGTTATAATTCAAATATAAAAAATGGAAATGGCCTTGCTTGCTAGACTTAATTAATAGATCCCCTGTGTTTAAAACAAATAAAGAATAATATATGAACTTTGTTTCAACATTCAAGACCTTTTTCGTTAGAAAAACACGGAATTTTCGTAGGAAAATAGAAAACAGCTAAAAAACAAGAGTCAATTACTTTAGTATTAGATTATGTGTAATGCATTGTAACTGAATGAAAAGTAGTGCAAGCTTTGTTTACACCAATCACATATTTGATGGAAATGACATTTTGACTTCGTTTAAACGAATATCTATTTACCCAAATTTAAAATATCTTTGAAGATATTATATTAGAATTTCTATGTTATTTCGACATTATTTGCAATTACCTACAAAGATCTTGTAAGATCCAAAAAAATAAACATATACAAAAATAAGTGGTTATGTCTTTTGCGTCAAATATGTCATATAATATTGACTAAAATCTTGTTTTCGCAGTCTTAAATGTATTTTATCATTTTCCATCTCTGATATCATGCCAAATAAGTACTAGTAAAATTCAATTCAAAACAAATCCAATGCATTTTGTGCTCTTCTGAGTTCAATTCACTCATTTATTATTTCATTAATAAAATTTGTTATGCAAGTTAAGCAGAAAAAATAAAAAATGTCTTAATTTTTTATTTGCTTTTATTAAGCTGTAAAATCTATTTGCTTTATGAGTCAAGATATTAAAACAAACTGTCATTTTAACTAAAGCAACAAAAAAACACTGTAAAAAATAATGGTTTGTGGTTATTAACTGTTAATTGCTGCAATAATTAAACAAAAATACTAATACTTTGGCGCAAACTTTATCCAAGTATTAAACAGGAAGAGATTTTGAATGAATTCTTATTCAGTTTTAATTAACTTGAATGGCTATACTAAACTAATATTTTGTTTTAAAATTGTTTTTCTTTTATGCTGATTTGTGCAAATGTTATTGATAAAAAATTATTAGATTCCATAAAAGAGTTTGCATGTTCTGTATTTAAACCATCGTTTCACAAGTTAATATTTTCAAAGTTTTTCAAAGTGTAATTATTATTTGTTATAAATAATAATATTTTGATGTTTTAATTTAATTAGTTACGGTAGCGATTACTCATCATCACCATCTTAGCTAATCGAAAATAAAAAACTAAATCAAAATTTTATAACTTAAGTTTCCTTTTAGTTGTTTAATTTCAAAATCAAAACAACAAGTGGCAATGACAAATACAAATACGAATAAATATTTTCATTTGTTTGTGTGCAAGTAAAAATGTTGCACGAACACGTTGTAAATAGTTGATGGATGTTTATGTTATTTGAAAAGTTTTGCTGTGAAAACCATCATAATTTTCTTCAGCAACAGCAACCAACAACTATTTATGTGTAAATAGATAATGAAACTATGACGAGATTGTCAGCAGATAACCGGAAACAATTTTTCACCGTCATTGAAAATGTTAAAAATTATATTCCGCTCCTTTATACTGTTGCAATAACTACGACTACACTAAACGCTTTTAATTTGTACAAATAATTTTATTATTTTCCAATGAAATACATACATACATACATACATACATACATACATACATACATACATACATACATACATATATACATACATATTTAGGCATGCAGTTATGTTTGTTTTCTTATTTAAATAAATTTACAAAATTCGCGGGTAATTTTCCAAAAGGAAACAAATGTAAATCAATTTTAAAGAAAGGAAATAAAATTGGTAAAGCTATTAAAAATAAATTATATATCTGAAGTTATAAGAGATTTATTAAAAATGAAATGTTGACACAAGTATAATAAAAGATGTGACCAAATATTAAAACTAACATTCGACTTTAACATTTCTAGCGTAAAATCACACTTTTTTATTATTGCTAAAATAGGTATTTGATAATTCTTAGCGCATTAAATATGTTAGTGCATTTTTACCGTTTTAACACTATGTCGTTTTTAAAACAGGCATTAAATATGCTACAAAATGCAAATTATGCTCTTATGCGCTAACAAATCGATGCCAAAATTATTAAATTGGGCTAAAACTTATAAATATCTAACGACGCTCCAAAATTGCATATTTTTGTTCTCTTGATATTAAGCTTGAAGTCTACATCACGCGTTCTACGCTTTCTCGCATTCTGCGTCTGTCAAAAAAGTAGAATCAGTGTATTTATATAATAAAAGTTACAAGCACAAGAGCGTAGAATGCTTAAAGTGGATCTACTTTCTATTATTATAAGCGCCACAAGCGGCGCACGAACATGTCAGCTGATTTTGACATTTTACATTCTTTATTTAATGCGTATTTATCAATTTTAACAAATTAAAATGAGTTTAATGAAGAAAAAATTAAGCTGTAGAGAAACGCGAAGTTTTTTTAAATAAAACAAAAAATTTACACTTTAAAAGCGTAGCATGTAACTTGAAGCGTAGACACGTAGAGTGGACCATTATCTTGAGGGCGTATACGTAATAATATATGTAATAATTGAAATATTAATTATACGCGGTCCGCTAAAGGAATTGATGAAAGTCGAGAAACAATCACATTTATTATTTATTTCTATTTTCGGAATTATTTGGTTAAAATATTATTGGAAATTTTTATTTAATTTGTTTTTTTTTTTTTTCAATTCTTTCAGTTTACGCGAACTTGTTTATCATCTTAATAAACTTATTGTTATCTGATCCAATTTTTGTTTCTTAAGGGTAAGTGACAAAATTTTTAATTATTTTAAATTTTAAAAATCATTATTCAGTCAAATATGGTTTAACTTGTTGTTATATTAAACTTGAAACAAATTTATGAGTATTTTAAACGATGATTCCGTTTTTAAGCAATGAGGAATTAAAAAAAAATAAAACAAATTAATTAAATATGAATTTCGGAATTAATGTTCAAAAAATTTACAAAAATTATAATTCTTTAAAAGACAATTCAATTTAATTAAAAGTATTAATTAAGGAATTCATTCTTTTAAAGCTTTATATAGACAACAACTATTGAATAACAAACAATCGAAGCATTAAATTAACAATCATTATTTATTTATTTATTAAAGTCAAACTTACAAAAGATCAAAATTGATTATGTGTTGGAAAATTAAGTTATTTTTTAGATGAAAATACGAAATAAAAAATATTGAACAAAAAAATTGTAAATGAAGAAAACAATGGATTGTACAATGTACCAACGTACGAATAAGTATCTACTTGTCAAACAACTGCCGTTTGCACATTTATTTCAAGAACATACCAACATAAATATTTATTTGGATTAAATGAAAAAAATGATTCAGATCAAACCAAAACATAAAAAGTTTGCTCTACTTAACGAAGGTAAATGAACATGCAACAGAAAATATTCCAAAAAATATGTATATGTATGTACAAAAAATTTACCATTAAAAGCATCATATTATACTAAATTTATTTATACATACTTACTCTAAATCCAACAAGTAAGAGTGTTATATTCGGCTATGCCGAATCTTATATACCCACCATCAAACCTCGTTTGACTCGAATGAAACCTACTTATGTGGAGTTTTATATATATACTCGTATTTTTAGGCCAGTTATAAGCGTTAAAGTAATTTTCTGAAGGGAACCTTATATAGGGGGTCAATTATGGACCGATCCTCATAAAATAGTGATTTTTGATCATAAGAAACTTACTTATGTCGAATTTCATCGCTATATTCGTATTTTTAAACAAGTTATGACTGTTAAAGCTGATTTTCGAGGGGCCACTTGTATGGAAGCTATCCGAAAACGTGACCGATATTGCCCATTTTCAATACCAAACAAACCTTACCTATAAGAAATATTTCAACCCTCTAGCAGACAGACGGACGGACAGACATGGCTAGATCGTCTTAGAATTTAATGATAACCCAGACTATATATACTTTTGAGGGTCTATGACTAATATCAATATGCCCCCATTTTTTGGTGGATGCCCGACCATATAATACCCTACACCAGTCAATATGTTAATAATGTGAATTATTTTTATAATTTAATTGGTTTTTTACCTTAATTCCGGAATTTTTTACTTATTGTTGATAAAAAGTGAAGAGGCCTATCCTTATAAATGTTGGCAGGAATTAACTTCTATTTTTGTTGACATAAACACGTGATTCTGAGCCGATTGGTATACTTTAAGGTGGATGGGACCAATATTGTTGGGTTCTACAAACATCCCCACTATAGTGGTGTAGTGTATAAAAAGTGTTCTTTTGGAAAGTTCATTAAATTAGATTGTTTTTAACAATGTTTTTAATTGCAAAAAATATTTTACAATATAAATTTTCAGTAAACAATGACTACTGAATGCTATTATAGTTTAAGGCTATAGCTACTGAGCATGTGCGACAATTTTTCATCCTTACCCCACAAAAAGTAATTCTATTACAAATGTATGTATGCATGTTTGTATGTACCTCAGAACTAGCCACGACAGTTAGCGTTTTTATGGCAAATAATAACACAGGTTAACAAAATTTAAAAATGTTCGAAACCTAAAGAGCGTGTCCTAAAATTCTAAATCCTAAATCCTAAAATTTTCATAATTATTCATAATTTTACTTCATTAGAGCGTGAAATCACCTTGCTTTGTCATCTAAAAATCCAATTTGCCAACTAAAAAAATAAATTTAAACTTTTTTCTTCTTAGAGATATCTTAACCTTCTTCAAAAACCTGATGTGATGCAGAAATTTTGAGTTCAGATTCGGATTTGATCCTTTGATATACTTTAGTCTCTTGGTTAAAAATTTGTTACCCTGTGTAATTGTTGTACCATTTGTTGTTGTTTTTTTTTAGAAAAAATATATTATTTATGGTTATTGAAAACGTTACCTTTAAAATTAAACTACATACAACTTAGCAGCAAATAATGAAAATAATGATTTGATCTTTCCATATTTTACAGATGTTTAAAAGAATTTTAAGTTAAATATTTTAAATCTTATAATTCAAAGCATGTGGTCTCAAAAACGATCAAACAAAAGATTTCAATATTATATGAATTAAAATTTGTCTAAATGCTGACAGATAAAAATAAGTCCAATACTCTTAGGCATACGTAATACAATAAAATTAAGTTTAAAGTGTCTGGTTTTAAGAGGTCTATATTGTTTATAAGTAAGTGAATAAAAAACCTATTTATAAGAAGTTACTTAGTATAACGAATTAGTTAAAATGAAAACATAAACTGACAATACACAGAAATATTTAGAAAAAAAAAAAACAAATACTACATGTAAATAAAAAACATTTGTTAGAGCAGATTCGTATAGACTCGAAGTCGTGATGTGTCAAGCGGTTGGTTGTAAACAACAACTATAATAAAAAAATACAAATGAAAAGAACACAGTCTCGACATTAAACCATTTTTAAAGAAAAATAAAATAAACAGACAATTACATATATGTATAAATATGTATGTTTGAATCTGTATGACGCGGCTTGTTATTTTTCAGCTTTAAGCTTGGTGGATGTGCATAAAGAGCTTGTTGATCTGCCTCCATGAGACACCGACTTAAAATTAACGTTTTTGTTTTTATTAATTTGCGATAACCCCGTTTCAATTGAATACAAAAATAAGTGTTTTTTATTTGTTATTGTAATTATTTGTGGGATAGAAAAAAGCAAAGTAAATGAATTATTCCATAACGGTATTTTTTACAATTTTGAAATAATAGTGATATCGACCAAATGGAAACCAGTTTCAATAAAACGGTATCTTTCTTTCAACAACACATTTGTCCAATTGTGAAAAACTATTTTTAAATTATACGACAGCAAACACATTACATGTGCGTCCTTCTATTAGAAGTTGTAAAGCATGACAATAATTCAAAATTAAACAAGGCTTTATAAAAATATTGAGCTTACAAAAAAACTTACAAAAGTTGATTTTATTCATCAATTTAGCTTAGCTTACATTGATTATATATTACTTTTTTAATTCAGTTAAATATTTAATTGAACAATTTGGATGTTTTTCAAATTCTCTTTATAACGATCCAGAACACAGTCGACTTCTTCGGCTACAAATTCATCAACTTGATCACTGGCACGTCCAGTAAATGTTTTAGCATCCAAAATTTCATCTAATTGGTGTAGAATGGGAGCAAAGTAAGGGTCATTGCGGACACGTTCTACCAAATCGTTGTCTTTACCATGTTGTTTAACTTGAGCGCCGGCTTGATGAGAAAGCACTCGGATTTTTTCATGACAGACCTGACGATCACCGCCAGCCTTAACCATAGCCATAATAATATTTTCGGTAGACATAAAAGGCAACTCTTGGGATATATGACGCTCAATCACCTTGGGATATACCACCATACCCTGAGAAATGTTCAACAGTGTTAGAAGTGCGGCATCTGCCGACAGGAAGGATTCCGACAAAGTCAAACGGCGGTTGGCCGAATCGTCTAGAGTACGTTCCAGCCATTGTGTGGCATGCGTATTAGCGGCATTGGAGAACAAGGTAATGAGATGACGAGCCAAAGCACAGCAACGCTCCGAACGCATGGGATTTCTCTTGTAAGGCATAGCCGATGAGCCAATTTGGGTTGTTTCAAATGGTTCTTCAAGTTCTTTACGTGAAGCTAAAATTCTCAAATCTGAGCACATTTTGTGTATACTAGTTCCCAAACTGGCCAATGCACCCATAACTTCAACATCAACTTTTCGAGTGTAGGTTTGGCCGGTTACTCCATATGGTTTTTGGAATCCTGCTAATTTAGTCACAAGTAAATCCAACTCCTTCACTTTACCGCCATCACCATTGAAAAGTTGCAAAAAGGATGCCTGAGTGCCGGTTGTACCCTTAACACCACGACAACGCAAATCTTCACGACAGCGTCGTAAGGCACGTTCATCCATGACCAAATCTTGAATCCAAAGGCAGGCACGTTTGCCAACAGTTGTCAATTGGGCGGGTTGCAAGTGAGTAAAACCCAAAGTTGGTTGAGACTTGTATTTCAAAGCAAACTCTTTAAGACAATAAATTACCGAAGCTACACGAGGCAACAGAAGATCCAAAGCATCACGCAAAATCAACAGATCTGTATTGTCGCCTACATAACAGGAGGTTGCACCCAAATGAATGATAGGGGCAGCAAGTGGACATTGTTTGGCAAATACATGTACATGGGCCATAACATCGTGACGTGTTAAACGTTCCTCGGCCGCAGCAGCTTCAAAATCTATATTCTTGACATTGGCCTTCATTTCAGCTATTTGCTCATCGGAAATATCTAGACCTAAAGTCTGTCAAGTAAATTTTAATGTAAAATACATCTTTATCTCTCGCTTATCTCACATGTTCTACATACCTTTTCAGCTTCGGCTAACCAAATCCATAGTTGCCTCCAGGTGGAGAATTTATTTTGGTCACTGAACAAATATTGCATTTCTTTGCTGGCATAGCGTGTGCTAAGCGGTGATTTGTAACCTTCATAAACACTGCTCATTTTTCCGAGTTTATTCTCTTATTGTGAGGAACTTTACACAGATTGGTAATTTAAATGCTACTGGCAAATTTGCGTAATTACAATTTAATATATTTATTTCAACAGGCGGTAGAATTTTACACAAATCAAAATGTGATAAGAAAACCCACCAGCAAATAGTAAATGCAAAATAAAAAAAAAATAATGGAAGAGACCTGCGTCAAACATTTTAATCAACGGCGGCTGAAAAAAATATTAGCGGCTACCAGTTAACTTGATGGTATACATTTACAAAAAATAAAACAACAGTATTTACCGGAGAGTGTGCCTAAATTAAATAAATAATGAATATTTTCACGTTACAAATAATTAGAAAAATGTATACACCTCCTATAACTTCGCGAATAAGATGACATATAAATTTAAAAATATTTATATAACACATTATTAATAAGTCGTTATAAGACTTTTTCTATGTAATCAGCACTGTATGATGTAGTCATTAAAAAGCTTGTTAATAAGTAAGTTGTTACAATTAAAAGTAATTACCAAAATATACATATGTAATACACAATTTTATTTTGATATTCTCTCTAATGCTCCCAATCTAACTACAAAAGATGATGTTATTGAAAAAAATCTTCAAAATATTGGACAAAAATAATAGTTATATTAAGAATTCCACTTATAAATTTTTGTGAGTATTAAAACAGTAATGAGAGTTTTGTAACACAAGAGGCAAATCCATATAATTGCCCAGAATTTCGGCTTGTAGTAAGGTACTTAACTTTTGGGAAATATCATAACGGGTATCCCAGAACATGTCCGACTTTAAACGCAAAACTCTCACACGTGTTTATGTGTTTAACGCAACATGCATGTGATGATGTATGTGTGTTGTTGTTGGGATGAAATTACACTGAACACACCCCACGGAAAAAAAAACAAACGGTGGAAATGTGTTTAGTAAGCATATTCATAAATTCAAATATTTAATAATACGTTACATTTTTATTACGTAAACATATATACTGATATTACACACATATTTGACGTATTTTTTTATTTCACTTTTGCAATATGGTTTCAAAAAACGTGTTACTTTGTTTTTTTTTATTGTACTGGTCTTTGTGTTTAGAAAGGCATTTACGATTTGATCAACTATGTATGTTGTATGTTTGTATTTATATTAACAAAAAGTACACCGACCAATGTTATTTTAACAATTTCAACTTCTATGTTGACCACGTTTGGAATGTTAAAATGGAATCTGTGCGTTCATGTTCATGTTCCTATGGCGTATGCTCATAGTGCAATATTTATTTATAAATATTTTATGTACACTTGTCTGCAAATGTATGCATTTAAGCCATTTGCAGCAAATTTTTATATTCAATTTTTTCTTTTTTACTTTTAAAGTTATTTAACTCAAATTTAAACTAGAACATTGCACTGTAGTCGCACATTTAGCCTTGTGTTTTGTAGAAATTTGTTTTTAATTTATTGCTACAGAAGTTTAAAAATAATCAGTAAATGAAATAATTGAAAACACAAATCTAATTACTTTTCGATTTTGCTTTAATTTTGGGCGCTAATATTAAAAAGTACATCATTTAGCTAAAAGTGTATTTAATGGATTTTATAACGCTCATTTAAATAAATTAAACTGGTTGAAAAATTGCTCACACACATACTCATATTTGAATGTTAAAAAATTGCAATTTATGACAAAATAAAACATAAATTAACATCCAATACCAACGAGTTTTACTGGATATTTGGTAAAACTTTTTATATTCATTTTTTCGCATTCAAAGTTCCTTTTTCACATTTGGAATTTTTTACACATGCCATGTGTTTTTATATTCCTAAATGGTACATGGTAAGATCATTATCATTGAGAAAGATTCAAGTGAAAATCGAGGCTATAAATCCCAGCAAACACCAATGACTGATCTTAAATTAAGAATAGTTAATCTAATATTAATTTTTTAAACTAATTTGAAATTCTAATACTTATGCGAATTGTTTTATGTTTATATTTAGTATGCCCTAATAAAGCCTCGTATTTAAACTCTATAAAATTCTGTAGAGTTCTGACAGAATTGATTTATTCTTAATTACCAATGAAAAATACTATTGTTATTTAACTTATTTACTAAATTTTGTAATAAATAAGTAAAATAACAATAACTTTTCCAACTTCTGTGGCGACCATTTGTTAAACATTATTAGGAAACTGTTTTTATTTGTTTCTATGTAAAAAAGAACTATGTAGCTAAACTTGAACCAACAATTCAGACATTCATTAAAGAGAATATCTAAATTTCTAAGAGTAGAAATACAAACTCACAGAGGCGGATGCGTTTCAAAAGAAAATGCCTTCACATGATTTTTGTTCATAGAAAGTATGAATGGAATGACATTCAGGGTAACTTTATATGTGAAAGAGAGTAAATTCGTAAACAAATTAAATTTTCTTTTAAATTGATTCGCATTCTTCTACAATTAAGTTGACTACCTTAATTCAATATAAAAATAACTGTAGAATTTTCATAAGATTTTATTTTGTTTTGGAGCACTGTATTATACATGGATGTAACATTTATAAGATATATAAGGAAAAGGTGTCATTAAATAATTAACAGTGTTGGATCTATATGTAATAAGTGTTATAATTAATCATTATTATACGATATTTTTTGTGTAACCTTATCTTTCGAATGAAAAAAAACCAATTATTTTCGATGCTTGGTTTTATATTGAATGTTTAATACAGAAACTTTGATTTCTTAACACACCGTATTTTTAAACATATTACGTGCATACATACACGTGCATACATACACATTTGACACAAATTTGAATAAACTGTTACTGGTTTGTTGCAACATTTAATTATTATCGTTGACGTTGTTTCTATAACAAAAATAATCAAAATACGTATCAAATATTTGAAATACAAACTATACTGATACATATTTATATATGTACATTGTACATAAAAATAAAACGGGAAATTTATAATTTAAAAACAAATTATGTTTTAATTCGAAATAAGTATATATGTATTTTTGTACTTTAATATTATTTATTATTACAAATTGTATTTGTTGTGTGCGTGTGTGTATGCAATAATAAAATACCAAAACTTGAGCCCACATTTACACATGAGTTCAATTTTGAATAGAGGCCCCTTAAGCAAGAGTAAACTAGAAATACATCCATTCATACCGTTAATCTTGTAAAACTGGTTCAATGTCTAACGGTCATTAGAAATAAATAGAAACTTTAATGTGTAAATCGAACATTGTAGACAAATTGAAGGTATGTACATTAGGATGGTCCTGTTTGTACTCAAAATGAAGAATCTTTACATGCAGTAATGCAGTAATAATTTAATATTTTTTTATTCAAAACTATATATTTTTTCTAATATAAGTGGTACATAATATGGTATTACCTAATATGTACAAATATAGCTTTTTCAATGTATTTTTTTATTCAATTGGTATGGGCTAATTTAAAATGTTAAAAAATTGTAAAAAGTTATTACCCTAGTACATATTTATGTTTATAATTTACAATAATCAAATAACAAAATTAATACCTCCCCATAGAAATACATACATAAGGCCTACTCTAATGCGAAACTACTAATATATATTAGAGTATTCAATTATTCTGGTTTTTGTCTTATTCGGTTTATTCGACAAATAATTATTTGGGGTTTTAAGTTGGCCGGTTAATAATCGGATAATTCAAAATTATTCGGTTAATCAAATAAGAGGAAAGTGTATGTTGTTTTAATAGTTATTTCATTTTTACAATATTTTTCTCCCAATAACAAACAAAATTATAATTTTCCACTACTTTAAATTCAATTCAATTAATTTTTTTCTCAAATATTAGAAATTATTTATTTTTATGTGATATCCTCTTCCATATAAAGAAATTAAGTTTATAAAATTTATGTTTTTGAGATTTATTTCATAATTCATACGTTCCAATGAACTAGTGTATAACTAAGTATTGCTGAAGAACTTATTAGAAATAATATCAAAATGGATATAGAAGTAAAGGCGACATCATTATTTTTAAGATTTCTTTTTAGAAATCTGAAATGATTTTGCATGAACCCATTTTGAGAAGTAGATAAATCAGAAAAACTTATTGCAATGTTTCTGAAGTATTGTTATAAAAATCAACCAATAAATATTGTTTATTATAAAAAAGTAATTAAGAAATTAATACAGAAAGTAAATTTATTATAAATCAAATATGAATGTATAGTCGGACATTGTCGACTATATGATACCCAACACCAGTCATTATGTTAAAAAAGTGGAAATTTTGTTTAAAAATAAAGCATTTTATTTGTTCTTTAACCGTATTGTGAAATATTTTTACGTATTATTGACAAAAAAGAGATTTTCTACAAGAGGGCTCATAGGGGAGTAAGGGTAAATATGGATCTATCCTTATAAATTTTGGCAGAGGAATTTACGTCTACCACAAAGTTATTTATGTAGATTTTAATCGTTTTATTAGAAATTATAAGTGAATTTTGACCTTCAAGACATTTTCTGAAGGAGAGTTTGTATGGAGGCTAGGGTCAAATGAGGCCCGATCGCTATAACAAATTAGTAGTGTGATTTATCGTTCTATAAAACTAAGTTTTGCAGATTTTTGTTGACATAATAGAAAATTTAACGTGATTATAAGCCTAAAGGACCGGTTCGGGGGGTACGGTTGTATGGGGGGTATGTGCCAAATTTCATCAAATTATCTAGAAAATTGCGACCCACTATAGTGGTGTAGGGTATAAATATTGAATTTTGTATAAGATATACATTAATTTTATTGTTTAATAATAGGTTTTTCTTAATCGTTTAATTGACACAAATTATTCGGTTTATTCAAAAATTTATCGATTAACCGATCGACGATTAATCGTTTGAATACCCTAATATATACATTGTATACTTGTACAATGTATTCAATAGTTAATAATGTAGATAAATATGCATAAATACCCAATTCATACCTGTTTAATTTCAAAATTCATATATATTGCAGAATAATTGAAATGATTATTAAGAAATATAAAACGATTAAATTTAACAAATCGACATTGCGTAGAACTATTAAAAACAATTAAAAGAAAAAATTATACATAGAAAGCAATTCCATTATGTTGTCGTTGGAATGTTGACAAGAGAAACACAAGAACTATTTAATAGTAGTACATACTAATTATTTACTTCAAAATCATTCTTAACATATGTTCATTACTCATAATATGTATAACTGACAGACCCATTCTTGTAAGTCTTTCCATTATTTGTAGAGTTCATCTAACGAAATTTTAAGAATTTATATGTTATTTCACATTGACTAGCTCGAGCCCTTTGTTATACATAAAAGTTGAAATAACTCTCTAAAAATTAGTTCAGAAAGCAATTAAAACAAAATTTTGGGATTTAATTCGCTTTTTTGGGCATTATTAAAAATATGAAAAAAATCCCTTAAACAATTTTTGATGTCCGACCTTCTGCCGGCCGCAAGTATTTATTCCTCTGGGGTAGATTAGACACCGGTTTCGCTAAGAATACACACTCTTTGTATTAAGAGCATTCGTCCTTAGGTCAGCTATTAAGGAAATCTTTACTAAGCGAATCCGGTGTTAAATATATTATAGAGTGGCATATTCTTGCGTCCAGCCGTAGGCCGTTGGACATAGAGAAAAAAGTCCTTGAGGTCGAACATAGGCCGCCTATTTAGGAAATCTTTATTAAGAGATTAAACTGAAATTTATTAGACATTAGAGCTTCACTCGAAAGTATGCGCGACATACTTCTTTTTATTAAATGTTACTTAATTGGACTGCTTTCATAATTCGTTATTTTTTAGCCTTATGCTAAAACGATTATTAAATTATTAAACAGCGCATTATAGACGTCATTCCAAAAATTTGTTATAGTTGGTTAAATTTTAACTTTAAAATAGTAGTATTCTTTAAAAACATTGAAAATAAGATCAAAATTACGCGTGGGGTGTAACATGCACCTTACAAAGTACGAAAAGTTTGAAAAACGTGAAACGCATTGTCGCCTCATCACGTGTTATGTACTTTGACCTTAATGCTAGTCCGTCCTTTTTATTTAATCTTAATTTCGTTTATTATCTTGATAATGTACTAGATAAACGAATTTTAGTATTTTAGAAGGTGCCACAAACAGTAGTATCTTCTATAATGATATATAAAATTGCATATATTTGGGTAATGAAATACCAATAATGTCGTCGTGGGAACATTATTACATTTTTCCTGCAAAACAAATTCGACACAATTTACTTTGGATGCAAATATTAATTAATCGAATCCATTTTTTCGATTTTCATAAAAATGTGTATTTTTTAATTTATTATAAACAATTTCCTAATTGCTTTTTACAAATCTGCGTACATATAAATGTTGGTTTTTAGTGTATATATGTATGTATGTACTTAAGATAAATTATGTACGTGTGATTGTGCTTATCTAATCTCTAATGTCTTTTTTTACTGACCAAACTGGACAGGTAATTAAATTGATATCATAAACAGTAACCTTAATACATTGTTGCATATCTTTCTGTTTTAAAATGATATGTTTTATACCGGTTACTAGGACCACTTTTTCTATGGACAAGTAAATTTTGTATTTCTCGTGAAGTTGTTAATGAATTTTATTTAAATTAACTTTCCACTGATTATAACATAATTTCACGCAGACATTAATTTATAATCCAGCGTTGTTAGATATCGTTTCTGGTTAAATAAACTGGAAAATTTTTATTTATTTCATGTAATGTAAATGTAAATTAAATTCAAAAATATCCGTGATTTCCTTTAAAATAAGTAATTTTAGTTTAATTCAAAGTCAAATATTTACACGCACTAAATTTTTAAAATCAATTTTTTAATATAGACTCATAAGTTTGCATGTTAATACTTCAACGAATATCTGTTTGAATATAATTACATAGAATTTTTAATAGTCTTACAATTTAGGTAACCAAATATTTTTTTATAAATAAAAAAAACGTGTACAATATTATTGAAGGTTTGGATTCCAAAGATATCTGGAGTCATCAGAAAATTGATTTCATAAAACAGACAAAGTGACAGTAAGTGGTTTTAAGTAGTATTAGTCATTTGAACAACAATTACTTGTAATCACTTTGTTCATAATAATATTATTTCCTTATAAACAGACAACTTTTCGAATATTTTGTAACAAAAAAATATATAAATTAATATCTATATATGCACATAAAATCTATGTAATTTTTTTAGTAAAATTTACAAGATTTTCGTAATTGAAAAAATGTGGCTAGACAGAAAAATTAAGAAGATTTCGTTTAAATTTTCATTTGGCAATAACTAATAAATAATCATATTAGCAAATATACTAACGTTGTAGTTTAGCATTGTGGAAAATTTAATTTATGTTTTAAATTGGTTAAAGTAAATTTTCATGTTTTTAGATTAAGACAAATATCATCATCATGTATGTATATACGTACGTACCATTTGGATATCATATACATAATGTTATCAATGATATACTTTTAAGAACTAAAATCATTTAGTTTTTGCAATTATTTTATTCTAAATTATGTTTTTCATAACTTGCAAGAACTAAAAATAATATATGTATGACTAAATCGCTTTTATACTTATTTCAACATATCAGCGTAAAAATATTTCTAATTAAGACGCCAATTAAAGTTATAACAAGATTTAAACTATGTTATTGATTTCAATAGATGTATATGTTAAAATATTTTGTACATACATAAATATGAACATACAGTGTCGGACAAAACTAAAGCACAAACTTTTACTTCTTAGAAAAAAATTGTTGTAAAATTTAAAAAAAAGGTTATTTTGTATGCATTTTAAAGTATTATTTAAATTATTCTACTAAATATGTATATAATAAAACTAAAGTAGTGTTCTCGTGATTCGGCAGTGAACGATTTTGCAATTTAAAGTGCAAAAAAGAAAACAACTTTGAATGAGTTAAAAAAAATGTTAATTAATGACACAAATTACCCTAATAAATAATATCTATCACAATTTTATTTCGAAAATTATAAATCACTTTTAATCATCTGGCCTATTGGCTGATGTGAGCCATCAAACTAGTGTATACTTTAGACGTTACAAATTATTATTTTACATTTCCATTGCGATGCAATTACTTAAAGTTCTATTAAAGTACAAAACTTCATTTATTTTCTCTAAATATCAAACTGTATAGGATTTATTTTACAAAAGGGATTCTACTCATAAATACAAAGAAATTAACATTTCTCTGATGAATCAAAGTTGATTAAATATATTCTGATTTAAAGTGCTAAAAATGTATTACCTAGGCGAATGATTAAATACTTTTAAATATAAATAATTGTACTTTAATTTAGTTTTCGTTGACTTTTAAAATGTCTGCAAGATAAAGTTTTTTCTTATTTATTTCTAATGTTTGTTAAAGATTATTAATTCGATTTAAACTAGCTACCTATTTGCCCTATATTCCGTCGACCGTCGTAGTAAAGCTAGCACTACTACCGGGATACCCCAAAAATATATAATAAAAACAAAATCAGCAGTAAGGACATTATTTGATAGGTTTAATAGGTTTAAATTTACCTTAATAATAATAAAATGAATTTTCAGGTAGTGATTGCAGCAATGCACATTGGGGCAAAGGTTTTGATATAGGTGTCAATGAAAAGAGAATTTCTCTTATATTACAAATATGTAAAAAATTAAATAACCCATCGAACAATTTTAGAAGATAATTGCCAAAAAATTAAAAAATATGTTTTTGTGTTTCAACAATTATATTTAGGAATAATTGTGACTTTTTCTTTATGCACATTTATATGTTTATTACCCTCTTTTAACATGAAAATATTTTTTTAATAAAGAGGATGAGGTGTACTTCAAAGTAAAAATTAAGAAACTGATTCAATACTTTACATATTTTTCTTAAAAGTTTAATAAAATGTCCCTTGAGGTAATATAACTCTATACAAATAATTTTTCTTCAAAGATTTGGGTTATGCGGTCTAGTTCTCAGGCAATTTGTGACAACATTTTGATATTGAATGTGTATATTGCTTTGAAAATTTTTTAATTATAAAAATAAATATAATAAATTATGTTTTTCTTTAATTACAAACTTAATCCCGTTTTTACATAAACGCTATTAAAATTTTAAATTTTTTAGTAACAAATTATTTTATTGAAATTTATTAAAAATTTTGATTTTTTATAATAAGTTAGTGTCTATTCTTCATGATAAACATACACTTATTATGAAACTGAATTTAATTAGTTTTTAGTTTAGGGAAATGTCAGCTTTCCAGCAACGTACATTTTTCTTCATAAATATTATTTTTAATTTTCGCCAACCT
>NC_060952.1:46563270-46760770 GCF_022045245.1 Lucilia cuprina | reverse complement strand
GCAGTTCCATTCAAATATTGGATTGTGGCACTGAACTTTATTTAATAATTTTATAATAAAAATGTTTAATTTTTAATTTTTTGTTTGTTACACATGTTGCATGTTTTTATATTCAAAACTAGCCAATTAGCAAATGGTAAAATGTGTTTTAAATATCTGTTGAAAGGAAGTTAAATTAAATAAATTACATTTATATACCTACTGACATGAAAGCTGATTAATTTAATCAAATTAATTTAATTGAAAAAAAAATCTATTTGTATATCATTAAATAACGTCCAAGGTTTCAGGTAATGTTGAAAATTTTCAGATTTTATAAATAATAGATTGGCAAATTTTTGAAATTGTCTAAATGATTTTTTTAATAATAAAATTGCCGCGTATAATTAAACAATGTTTAAACAATAAAATTTCATGATATTGATCTAAATTGCAATTAAGTGGGTGACTAACAACAAACATAATGCAATTTAATAAATAATAACAATTAAAACAAATCTGTAAACAAACAAAAAAGACCGGATTTAAAACAATTCGTTCAGGTCAAGGTCGTATAAATTGCTTTAAATAAAATGATCACTTTATTTATTAGAAATTTTAAAAAATAATGCAAACAATAGCGGTCGGTCTTTCAAGACTTATTTTATTGGTGCAATTAAAACAAAAATTAATAATAAATTAAATAAAATGACAAATAAACACTCGTAAAAAAGACGATTGTACTGAAATTAATACAATTTCAGGTTGAAAAAAATTATTTGCCTTTAAGTTGTAAATTTAAATATAACGTTGGTATATTTTACTTTTTTAAACAGGATTTAAACTTATTACAAGTCGAAATGTTGTCTAAATGCACATTAAGACAATTCATTCCGGAATCACTTTATGTAAATACTAAAACACAGATGTGTTTATAAATATTTATTTGGAGTAAATATATTTTAATGGCAGCTGTCTTTTGTATACAATTTTTATATACACACATATGTTTGTACAGTGGATTGTCTCACGAAATACATTTGAAATAAAATCGAACGCCTTGCTCTACAAAACTGTTGGTGTTACATGTATTAAATGTTTTTTTATTATTTGTGCAAATTTTCAGCTCTCTAGCTGTTTTAGAATCGATTGCGTTTATAACATACAAACGGACAGAATCTAATAAGTACCCCGAATATATATAATTTATGGGTCTTAGATGAATATTTCGATGTGTTACAAACGGAATGACAAAATCAATATGCCTTTTTTGATGGTGGGTATAAAAATTACTTTAAAAATTTTATTATTTTTTACTATTTAATCAATAACGAAGGTCAACCTAGAGACCAAAGGATTGATTATCACATCATGGTTTTGAGTTATTGCGTCCTAAAAACTGATTTTTTATTTTTGAGTCGTTATAACAGCTGGAAGACATTTTTGTTGATAAAATGTGTTATGACGCTCATGACGCTTAAAGTACAATTTGTCGACTTAAAAATAATGGTTAATGATATATTAACTTATATATTTATATATTTAACAACCATAATATTAACATCTGCAAATTATGAATTTCCATTTTTGTAGTATAATTTTAATTTTAATTATTAATTTACATTTTTAGAGCAATATGGGAATTACAAACATAATTTTTATAATACATTCATGTTCTTAAAAAAAAACTTAAAGAATTTGTAATAAACAAGAACAATTCTACCCAGAATACTTATATTCGTTATTGACGAATATTAAATTTGATTTTATTGCAATTGACAATTGAATACTGACCACAAACACAAATTCCCAACGCCCTCGTGGATAGGAATTAGAACATTAGTTGTGCATGATTTCTTTGTTTTACTCGCAACATTTGACAATTGCGCTTATTAAATCTATAGAATGAATATTTTTTTATTTTTATTATTTTTTTTACTTTATCATGTTGCAAGGCCACAGCTGCAATAATCTTACATCCAAACAAACATAAATATGCAATTACATTAGAATTTGAATAGTTGGTTTTATTGTAATTTTGTTTTTTTTTTTTCTATTTAATAATTAAGAAAAAAACTAAACTACTACCGTGTTCAAAGTAAAAAATTATAAATATTGAAATTGAATTGTTTAATGTCGTGACATTATATATTCATTTATACATAAGTATTCTTTACATATGTAAGTTTGTACATAAAAATACAACACGTAATATTTGTAAAAACATGTATCTACACATGTGTAATATACATATTTTAATGTTTTTCTCATTTATATTTATGCGTATTTAATAATTAGAGGTTTTATATTATGATTTTTGAGAAATTTAATTTATTAAGGACTTATGTATGTCCTATCCTTTGTGAATATGAACTATTTTATATTGTTGTTATATAAACATATCTACAGTAATCAGTACTGCATTTTTTTGCAGTAACCAGTAAAAATTATTACAATTTTCGAACTAATCAGTAAAATTTACTTAAAACTTAAAGTTCTTGCAGTAACCAGTAGAAACTTACCGAATACTAAATTTTAAAATTTTACTAATTACTGAAAAATGTTCCAGTAATCAGTAAAATCTAATTTTTACTGAAATTTTACTGATACTGCAAAGTGCCAATCTATGTTAATGTTAATAAATTTGGGCGGCAATATTGCCCACTTTATTCGATAATTTTGATTTTTGAGAAATCTCTTTAATCACTTTTTAAAAGACAATTTTTATTTTAATCAGCAATAAGTAAAAATTTAATATAATTTAACTATTTGTATTAGAAGTATATGAACATAGTTCTGTCTTAACACAATGTAATAAACCTGGCACTGTGTCATGTATTAATTTAATATTCAGTCGTTAATTTAAGCATAACAATCGATATAATTTACCTTACAAATAGAATTTAAATGTTGACAGCAGATAAAAATCTAAATTCTAAAATAATTGTAATTAATGGAGAAGCAAAAAAATGCCAACAGGTATTTTGACATGTATGTCATCACATTACTAAATCAATTAAATATGGTTGGATAATGGTTACACCATAAAAAAATCAATGCTCAGACATGTTGCGCTGAATATTTTCAATATTCTGTTAAGACTATTTTCTTCTGAATGGTGTGTTATTTATAGTTTTTTTTTTATTTTTTGAGTTTAAAACAATGTTATTCGAAAAGCATTAAACGACATACATTTATTATACTTATGTACATACATATGTATGCATGTAGAATGTACGTATATAAATATCCCATGACCACATAAAAACTGATCAATTTATCTTGTTAATAAAAATTTATGAAATAAGACTTTGTACATTTTTTTTACATTTTACTCGTTACCACTTTAAATTTATATAGTGTAAAATGTGTAATACACCACAACAAATCGAATTTAATAGACAATCACGAATAAATAAACGACCCCAGCTGAAAAAATAAAGTCAACATAAGATGTCTTCAATGTATATTTAGAATAAGTTTCTATGCCACTGTTTCAGTATGGTGCATATCGATTGAATTTATGTTGTTAAACCATGCTACATAAAAACTCGTATGTATAGTGTTAAAGAAAACTTTTCGGAAAGTGCGAACATAACCATATACATTATCATAGTCCATGGGCAGTATGTATAATGTACGTACATCTTGTTTGATGACTTAAGGAAGTAGTCTCTCACCTCACCTGCTAATCTTGTCATGTCATATATAACTATAGTTAATTCTATTGCGAACATGTATTTGAAACCCCAATTTCGAAGTTCTGTCTTTAGTACGAGGAATTTAAGCATTTTATACAATCTCTAACAATGTTTAATTTTATTAGAAAGTGTACAATGCATTGATTGCAGAGTTTGCTTTGAAACTCCAAATATATATCCAACTGACGCTCATGTTTACACTCGATGATGAAGTATAGTAAAATGTAAACGTTTAAAATAAATTTCCACCATATACTTTATATATTGGAATACATAAATGATCTAATAACAAATCGATACGAATATATGAACAATGGAAACCAAGAGGTTGCTCTCTTTAGATTTAAATACAAGACTACAAAAGGCATAAAGTTAATCATGGTTTTATTGTTAATATTGTTGTTTTTGGATTGTTATTTATACGAACATACTCATGTGACGAACGACAAGACAGGCTCGATGAATGATAAAAACATACATACATACATATATACAAATTCATGTATATGAACATCACTTGTGCTGCATTTTTGTGGAGGACGAATGTTTGATGTTGTCTTAAGCAATTTCGAGCACATATCGAAAGAAAACATATGGTGTATTTTAAAGATGTGAACATTAAGGTAATAATAAAATTGTCGGGGTAATCTTTGTTCAAATAATACATACCACTTCTTTATATAACTCTTAAAAATTTTAAATTGATGAATTTGTGTAATAACAAAATGACATAGGATATCACAGATTTTTAAGACTTCTTCAATTACACAGACAAATGATTAAAAAACTTTTTAAATTATTTTCACTAACATTTTCATCTTTTAGTTCTTCTGACTTGAGTTCTAAATATGAAATTCTGTAAATTTACAGAAGATTCAAACAGTGGCTGTATGTGCCTCTAGACTTATACTTAGTGCGATAAGGCCACGTTAAATGGAAACACCACGACCCTGAGGGCAAAAATCCTCCGATCACAAAACACTTAAATGAGAAATATTAAACAAAATTAACAATGTTTGAAAATTTTTCTAAAAAAAACATGGCATTACGTTAAATATACATATTTGTATTAACTTATATCTTCATTAGATAGATCCGAATTAGTGTTATAGATAAATGGGAAATGCTAAAAATCAAGTTTCAAGCTTTTAGCAATTTTGTTAAAACTTATGAATATTAAAGAAGGGAATAAAATAATAAAGAAATTAGATCGATATCTCTCACATATTAGCGCTACCTGCGATTTGAATTTTGAGAATTTTGAAGAAAACTATCTTTTGTTAAAGTTTCAGAAAAATAGATTTTATATAAGATTTTTAAAGATAATAAAAAATACATCTAAAGTTTCAGTTAAATCGAATAATATTGGCCCATTAACAGTGAAGTTTAAGCTCAAGCTATGCAATATTGGGAAATTCTCTTGAAAGCATAGCACACTATTATTTTGTTTTCATCCGATTTAAATGAAATTAAGGAAAATATATGTATTGGCGGGTTTCTTAGTTAAACTTGGCTTAATTTGCAATTAGATTAAACTCGGAACAAATTTAGGCAGACTTTAGGCGATGACTATGTTTTTCAAATTGTCAGTCAATAACATAAACGTTAAACAGTTGTTTTTTGTTAAATATAAAAATATTTTTAAATGTAATAATATAGATTAATGAAATAAAAAACTACTTTTATTTAAAATATTAAGTTTTTCTTCTTCCGAATTCATTATTTTATTGTTTTTGTTGATTGTATTTTTTCACTTATAACACAGTTTTAATTGGCCAATAACACTCAGTTAATAGTAACTTTAACTAAGATAATAAGTAATTTTACTGATTACTTAAAAACACAAAACATATATTAAACCAGGTTTAGAGAAAGTATGAAAATTATCTTTATCAGAAAATTGTTAGAATTTGTTTCAAAATTTTCACAAACCTTCATTTCGCTATCCTGTGTTATTAAAAAATATTAAAATTTAGCAATAATTTGACAATATTACTTTCTGAAATCTAATTAAATATGTTGCATATCAAAAAATATTTTATTGGAATCACACTAATGTTCTATTCAATTGTGTTCATGCCACAGATTTCGTTTATTTCTTAAAAAACAGGTTTGATCAAAATGTTTTTAATTTTTGTATATAACTACCAAAATATTAAAAAATGGTGTTTATTTAAAACAATCCTTTTGTGTATATACATATTTTTATTTTTCACTTCTTGAAAATTTATAACACCTAAAAGAATATGGCCACAAATTTTGTGGTTGGGAGTTTTTTCCATCACTAGATAATAAGCAAGGGTCTACTGAAACAGTGAAATTATGTTGTATTTTAATGTCAAACAGAAATGCGTAAAATATCATTTAACTTTTAAACATTAAAAAACTACTTTGTAAACTTTTAAACATTAAAAAACTACTTTGTAAAACGGATTTTTTTATATTTATTTTATTTTAGACTAGCAGAACGCGGCCCCTTGCCGGTCTTACATTTGGCCTATATTTCTCTGTTATTAGATATTTGTTTTAAATTTTTCAGTGAAAACTTTTCACTTCAGCGGTTTAAGTGCAATTGACACACATAAATTGATAACCGCTCCGCTATTTGTCGGTCAAGTTAATTATACTTATTTTAGTACTTTGTTAAAATATCTAAACTTTCATATTTGTTCAAAAATAAAATAAAATGTATTGAACAAAATACCTGATGTAATTGGTCTTTAAAGAATTGTGACATAAAATGTTAAATAATGTATCTACGTGGAACAAGCTAATCGAATCCAAAAACAACAAGTATGAATTTATAGGACATTGCCGACCATATGATACCCTACTCCAGTCAGTATGTTAAAATTGTGGATTTTTTAAATAAAGCATTTAATTTGTTTTATTGTGGAATATTTTTACTTATTGTTGACAAAAAAAGAGATTTTCTACAAGAGGGCTCATAGGGGAGAAGGGGTAAAATGGGCCTATCCTTATAAATTTTGGTAGATGAATTTACGTCGATTTCAACCATTTTCAATAGCGATCGTCCTTGAACCAAAAAATTATCTTGAAAATTGCGACCTGTAGCGTGCGCACAAGGTTTACATGGACACACAGACAGACGGACGGACAGACGGACATAGCCAAATCAACTCAAAAAGTGATTCTGAGGCGATTGGTCCAATTTAATTGGGTGTTACAAACTTCAGCACAAACGCATAATACCCTCCCTACTACAGTGGTGTAGGGTTAACATACAAGTGGTTACTTTTTGCTGACTTTTTGTAAATCATTGTGTTTGAATTCATTAATTGATTGCAGCAATTTATTTCAATTAAAATAAATAAAATTTTTTGCAGATTTATTAGCGCTAATTAATTAGCAGATTTATTGGAAATGTTATTATACATTTCAGCAATTATGGACACATCCCCATATAACTTTGTATAGAACTTCTTTATTTCTAATATTATCGCTACATTCGAATTTTTAATAACGTAATAAGCGTTAAAGAAGGGGAGTAGATGGGCTATTTTGTATTTTTTGTGTTAAAGGCCATTTTATCTTCATTGAAAAAATAATAATTTTGCATACAGTATTTTCCCTTTTTAACGAATACTCAGTTAAGCAAATGAACGGACAAAATTGTATAACTAATGAATGAGTAAGTGTTGTATTCGATATAAAGAATTTCTAAAACAAATAGTATAAAAAGTTGTGAAAATAGTACAAAAAGAGCATTAAACTTCATAATTGTCCAAAAGATATAAAAAATTAGGATTGTAAATCAAACTGAATGAGTAAAAAGTATTTGAAATTAAAAAAAAATTATAATAGAGAAGACAATTTCAAATAAAAGTTCCCATACACAACACCAGCATAATCAAGTGATTTGTTACATATTTTTTGCACACTGAAGAAAACATGCATGTATTTGATCCAAATCTTTATGAGCGGGTTTACAAAAATAAACAAATAGAGAATTTTTCGTTTTTACGAATGGGCCTCACATTATATCTTTCGTTAAACAGGGAATCCACTGTAAATTTTATCCATATTTAAGAAATCGACATTTAACTGTTCGTTTGTATACATTTTTTTAATTTTAAAATTTATCTAATTTACAGATGATCAGAAGAGTAGGAGTATGTTTTCTAATTCTACTGGCAGTCAGTAGTAAAACATCAAGTGTTAAAGTGTCTACCACTGGCTATCATATAGTACACAACGAACACAATGGTAACGGTTTTCACGGTTATAAATATTCTGCGTCAGCACCACCTCTGGCATTGCCGTTAACAGGGTATTTGAATTATAGAATTTTTATTATGATTTTGTTATCATTAAATATTTTGTTTTTTAACTCGACAGCAATGATGTACCTATAAGTTTTGGGCCGACTTCTCCAGCACCGGCAAATCCCTTCGCATCAGGCGGTAATCCGTTATATGGTCCACGTTATCCACAACCCGGTCGAGCATCATGTGCCCAACCTCCCGCATTTTGTGAAAAATCGGCATATCGTACCCTCGACGGCTCGTGCAATCATTTAGAACAACCACAATTGGGCATGGCCAATCAACGTTATGGACGTCTACTTTCACCAAAATACTCAGATGGTGTTTCAGCCCCAACTAGATCAATAACTGGACAAGATTTACCTAATGCTCGATTAGTGTCACTGGTGGTATTTGGCGAGATGGACGTACCAGATCCAGATTTTACTCTAGTCAATATGCAATGGGGTCAGATAATAACACACGACATGTCTATGCAAGCTGGTGGCACACAATCGAGTAAGTCGTTCTTAAATATTTGTAAACTTAGTACACCCATAGGAAAATATGTATACATTAGAGTGGGTCGGTCTCTATGGACAAAAAAAGTTGTGTCAGTCACCCCCGGATTAAAGATATGTTAATAACATTTCCAAAAATACAAAAATTATTTTTTGCCACGCCTAGAAATACCTCCTTTTTTGTTTTTTATATATTACGTCGTTATTTTGAGTCCAATTGTTCCATATTGTATATCAATATTTATGGCTTGGCTTACACGTTTTTTAAATTAGACGTAACATTCTATGCCCGACGTCTGATACCTCGGATCCTTCCCCAAAATCTGAAATTGTGGCTTTACAATAATAAACAGTATGAAATCTGTTCTTTTATGTATAAACAGCAATTTTATAGATATTTAAAAATGTTCTAATATTCATAATCAACCGTTCTTACAGCAAATAGTAAATTTGCCAGGAAAAACCGTCTAAAACATTTTTTTGAAAATTAATTATAAAACTATTATTTTTTCAGTTACAAACCCTTCCGGATCCTAATTCCTATCAAAAGAAGATAAAAGTTTATTATATCCTACAGCACTTTAGTGGTTTAGCTTTGTCCATTCGACTTATAATCAAAGTCGAAATTTTACGGAGAATTCGATGCAAATAGGCTGATATGTTTAATTTTACCTAAGGACGAAGTTGTTTGAAAATGGATTAAATCGGTCCGTTATTAAATTAGTCCTCATACAACCGTACTCCTCAAAGGGCTTTGGAGCTCTTAATAATGACGAAATTTTTGAGACCCATTTCGAAAAGATTACAGAAGAAAAATGTTGATCAATATTTCCAGCTCTGGTAGGGATCAAAAGACTTTTAAAAAATTGTTTTTTATTATTCTCGTATGTAGTACATAAATACGCCTCGTTTGAGAGGTATTTCTCCAAAAAAGTACTCCACGGGACATCATATGCATGTATATTCGAATAAACTCTATGATGGGACAGTACATGATGCAATATGTGAATTCTGGGACTGTATTTATGTTATTTTGAACACATAACATTTTTATATGTTTTTTTTTTTCATTAAATAAAATTGTATTTATTTACTTTAGAAAAACATCCCACACGTTGTTGCACTGACGATGGCCGTCTTGTTGGAAACGAACAGGCTGACAAGACATGTTTTGCTATTTTAGTGCCTCCTCATGATCCAGCCTTTTCACAAGTTGGCACTGAATGCTTAAATTTTGTACGCACTCTAACGGATTTGGATGCCAATTGTCCCGACAATCATGGAGGTCCAGCAGAACAACTTACAGTCGTTACGGCCTATATGGATTTATCATTGGTTTATGGCAATTCTATACAACAAAACAGTGAAATAAGAGCTTTCCAAGGTGGACGGATGATTGTTGAAGAACGTAATGGTGCTGAATGGCTGCCATCATCACAGAATGTCACAGGCGATTGTGATGCTACTGAAATCAACGAAGTTTGTTATAGAGCTGGCGATATTCGTGTTAATCAAAATCCAGGTCTAACAATTTTACAGACCATTCTTCTTCGAGAACATAATCGTATTGCTGACACTTTAGCCAAACTTAATCCCCATTACGATGATCGTACACTGTTCCAGGAGGCTCGTAAAATCAACATTGGCCAATATCAGCACATTAGCTATTATGAATGGTTACCCATATTCTTGGGAGCCGAAAATATGTTCAAGAATCGTTTAATTTATAAAGTACCAGAAAATACTCATATCAATGACTTCGATTCCAGTATTGATCCATCAGTTTTGAATTCACATGCGACAGCTGCATTCAGATATTTCCATTCACAAATTGAAGGAAGATTAGAGTATGTATTGTAAACCATTTAATAATTGGGGAAATTATAAAAAAAATGTTTGATTTCTTTCAATTATTTAATTCTAATAAATGCTTAAACTTGTGACTGTTTATACATACATATGCAAAGTTGATAATATTTTGCATGTCGTTGTAAGGATTTTATATTAGATTTATGATTATTCCTTAAAGTTTTTCTTTGTAATTTTTGTAATTATTCCATGCAGTTATTGCGATTTTGGTCGGTTTATTTTTTTGGATAAATTAAGTGGTTGTTTTCCACTTTTAAAACTAAAAACAGCTATACAAATCCAAATTTTAAAAGACCGTAGAAAAGGAAAAGGGGTTATAAGAGGTTGGAAGAACATTGTATCTACTACTGTTATATATCAGGAATAAGTATCATAAATTTCCTGCAATTCTAGTAACTAAAGGATTTTTAATGACTTTGTATATAACAAATGCTGAACTTTTCCATATATTTTAACATCATAAAAATAGGATAACTTCATATAGGGGATATGGTCAATTGTTGACCAATTGTCATAAATTTTGATACACATGTTTAAGTTAAAATAAAACATGTTTGTGTTGAATTGCATTGCTAGACAGATATTTTAAAGCCAGTAATGTTAAAGTAATTTCTTGAAAGAAATTTAATACGGGATGTAGGGTCAATTATGAACCAATTCTAGGGTCAAATATGTCCCATAAAATTTATAGGAGCATAAAACTGACTTGTGATTAATTTCAAGGAAATTGCTTCATATTTAACGTATTTATGAGTATTCAGGGAGTTTTCTAGGGGGTCACTTATATGGTGGCTACGCGAAATCTTCAACCGATATTGCCCTTAGTCAGTAACAAACAGTACCATAATGCAGTGTATTAAATAAAACTTTTTACAAAAAATGTTGAGTATTTTCGGAGGTTTTCCAAATTTTTAAACACATTACTACTTATTTATTGATTATGTGGTATAAACATTTTCAAATGTCACATGTAACCAACATGTATGTATGTATGTATGTATGTATGTATGTATGTATGTATGTATGTATGTATGTATGTATGTATGTATGTATGTATGTATGTATGTAAATATTTGAAATGTGTAAGCTTAGACTTTTGGTTTCGCTATTTATTAGAAACCCTTCTATTATGACAACTTAAATTGAACTTACTCAATATTGAGAAAACATTGCTAAGTGCAGTTTTTTAGAAAACCTTGTTAGTTACTTTTTTGCTATTTGGTGGATAAAAAAAATATATAAAAACTAAATAAATGATCATTGTTGTTTCTATTTCATGTTTCGTGCAGTTTATTATCAGAACTTCGATCTGTTTTGGGCTCTTTACGTTTAAGTGACTGGTTTAATCGACCTGGTATCATAGAAGTTGGCGACAACTTTGATTCACTAACACGCGGTCATGCCACTCAGCCAGAGGAATTAACAGACATTAACTTTGATCGAGAGGTAACGTAACATTTACAGTTGGTTTAATTTGCTTGGTCTTTCGTTCGTTAGTTCATTCATTTGCTTGTTTTATTTGTAATGAACATGATTTATTGTTTCTTTTTTCTTCTTATTTGCGGACCAATGGACGAAGAACATGCATGTTGACAAATGCTCATTGCTTTTGTATTTTTTTTGTTTCTAAAAGTTGTTAATTTTTTCTGTTTGGTGTTTCTAGATTAAGCACTTTTTATTTAGACGCAATATGCCATTTGGAAGCGATTTGAGAGCTATAGATATTCAACGTAATCGTGACCATGGTCTCGCCTCCTATAATGATTTTAGAGAGTTTTGCGGCTTGAGACGAGCTCACAGCTGGGAGGAGTTTGCCGACCTTATTGATCCACAAGTAAAATATATAATATTGTAAAATATTTGTAATGAAACTAAACTAAAGGTTTTCTTTAAATTTTCAGATAATTGAGAAACTAAAGAATTTATATGAAAGTCATGAAGATGTCGATGTTACGGTTGGTGGTTCACTTGAATCTCATGTTGCTGGAGCTTTAGCTGGACCAACTTTCCTTTGTATATTAACCGAACAGTTCTATCGTACACGTGTGGGTGACCGTTTCTTCTTTGAGAATGGAGATAAATACGCCGGTTTTACTCCAGGTAATAGGTAATCACCAATAATGTGGGGAACAAATTGTTAAATGTTTACATTTTATTTAATAGATCAATTAGCTGAAATACGAAAAGCAAGTATGGCTCGTCTATTGTGTGACAATGGTAACAATATCGCATCCATGCAGCCACAAGCCTTCTTATCTATTTCAAAATCGTAAGTTTTTATTAAAAATTTACTACAAAGAGTATTTAATATATAATTACACCTTTAAATAATCCCACCTTTCGACACCGAGTAATGAAAAAAAAAAACAATTTTTCGTTCATTCACATGAAATTTTAATATACATACTTAAGTATAAATTAAAAATGGAGAATGGATATGGTAAACTAATAAATAATTTATTGCTTTAAGGGTAGACAAAATATATAAGATATACATAGTAAATATAGGCACATGTACAAAACAATATTTAAAAGTGATCAAACACTTATGTTAATACTTTATATTTCTAGTTAAAGTTATACAAACGAAAATTTAAAAGTAATTTAATTAAAACGACTTAATAAAAATGTATTTATCATATTCTTACAGCAATCCTGTTGTGCCATGCTCTAATATACCACAAGTAGATTTAACGAAATGGATTGATCAGAAACCATATTTGGCAGCCGCCCCCACACCTCATCATGGTTTTGGAAAATAATAAAATACATACATACATACACACGTAGTTGTAAATCAATTGTATTAAGGTGCGCTCACATACTTGCGATTTGTATACTTTTTCCTGATTCTCTAGCTGAAGACATTTCAAACTTCGAAGGCCACTTTATGTATGATATTTTTTATTTAATTTTTCTGTTTAATTATTTTATTCTAAATATAAAATTATAAATTTTCAAACGTCTTGTTTTTATATTGTATATTTAGCATTAACAACTTACTACCACACCATGTATCAGCATTATTATTATTTGTTTTTATTTGTTTTAGTTTCAATTGTAAATATTAATTTAAATAAGAATTACATCAAAATATAAATTTTTTATGTACAAAATAAATTATTAAAATGTTTTCTTTAATTTTAATTGTAAAATTTTAAATTTGTATGTTTTCGGAATTTATTTGGATTTTATGCTTCATTCTTCTCTAAATAAAATAACAATCAAACAGAAAATTAACATTTTTAGTCCACATTTAAAATGAATGTTTCAATTCGCATTTCTGAATTAAATTAGTGAAGCACATTATATTTTTGGCGCTTAACATTTTACATTTATAGACCTCTCTCAGAGGTCTTTTTTGTTTGTAAGTGTAAATCCAATTTCAACAAAAATTCTTAATCTGGTTTTACTCTGGCGACAATAGGAGCTAATGTAGAAATGAAATTTGAACAGTTTTTGGAACAAATCGAGTGTTTTTTCTTACATTTGGGGTATTTTAGTACTATGCCCCAAATTTATGTAAATGTAATTAATTATTTTTTTTTAATTTTTCTAAGGGGATGTTTGTTACGTTATTTAAAATTTATATTTTCTGAGACAAAATAACGTATTATCAATTAATTTTTCCTATTATTCGCTTTTTTCAATATTGATAACATGATATCTCGAAAAACTGATTTTATATAATATGATAAATTCTGATGTTATTTTGGGATTCAGCATTGCTCAATCTTTACAAAAGTATACTTTGTTCTCTGTGGTAAACATTTGTTGGCCTGTGTTAAAAAATCAATCAAAAAGTCGACTTTTAACTTTTAATGATATATCTAATTTAGTTTCCACTTTCAGTTTTAATATTAAAATTTTTTGGTTGAAGATATTGTCCATGTTTAAGTACTATGTGGAATTTACTGTTTATACTTTTGTGCACAAAAGCATTTTTCGATATCATAATTGGTTTAGAATTTAGCAAAAGTACCTATGTGATTTCCACATATTAAATGCTCCGACAAAAAGTCCTATATGTACAAATTATATTGATTTGAGTCATAACAACACCGTAATATTATTTCATTTACACTATCCAATCTTACAATGAAAATTATGGGTCCTTTCTTTTTTGGGTACACTCATCAAATTTAACTCACTTTTTGAGTCGATTCAATCTCATGAATCCTTTAATTAATACTTCTATTGTAACTTAGGTTTAATTGGACAATTACACTCAGTTAAACTAAGATAATAAGTAACTTGTCTGATTACTGAAAAACACAAAACATATATTAAACTAGGTTTAACCAAAGAATGAAGATTACCTTTATCAGAAAAACCCGCCCTTAGTAGATTAAGTCCTTCAAATTAAATTTCAAATTAAAAGAATAATTGCAACTCCTTAACCTATTTCAAATTCTGCATAAACAGATATGCGAAGAAGTCACAGTGTTCCAAAAGCCAATCTAGCTGGAAAAAAATCAAATTTTTGACGTTTCTTAATTCTTAAAATTGGTTTCTTTTTTGTTATAGAAATATTCAGTGCTATCTATATTAGATATTTTAGTTGTTTATTATCGTTATGTAGATACATATGTGAGCAGCCATTTCTTAGAATCATTTATGAACTGATCGCAATCAATATAAATGCTGAATTTAGAGCTTATAGGAAAACAGTACGTTTTTGAAAGGGACTTTGTATGGGTATAAAGGCTAAATAAAACTCAATTATGTAAAAATTTTAGATCTGCCTGCAATTTATTTTACATAATTCCGGGAATCCGCTTATGTAGAGTCTAGATAAAATAGTGACAACGATTAAATGAAATATTTTGTTAATTTTTATGGAAGCTTTGTCTTTTATTTCTACTTTTCAAATAATTACTTTAAAATTCGATATTTCAAAAAAGTTCTCTTAATATTTTGTATATATAGTGCAAGAAGAACCCGACAATATATTCAAATCGGCCGAATTGTTTTCAGTTATCTGCCGCTTTGTTTCAAATTTGTTTGTAATTTATATTTGAATTAAATTTTAAACTAAAATTTTACATTTTTAATTTTTTTATAAGATTATATCAAACAAAAATAATAGACCATTTTTGATTTCTCAGCAAAAGAATATTATTTATTGATATATTTTTACATACATATATTTTTGAATAAAACATATACTAAACAAAAAACCATCCATTGATTTACGAATAAAATAAATAAAAATTTCGATACAGTAACAAAAATACCTTAAATTCATTAAATAGGTAAGCTTAACAAAAAGAATAAAAAATAACGTAAAATTAAAATTTATATTTATTCAGTTTACACATAAAGTAAAAATATTTCAAACATTTTACTTAACGAATAAAATAAATAAAAATATCAATACAGTAACAAAAATACCTTAAATTCATTAAAAAGGTAAGATTAACAAAAAGGAAAATAACGTAAAATAAAATTTATATTTATTCAATTTACACATAAAGTAAAAATATTTCAAACATTTTACTTAACTTGTAGAGTATAAGAACATACATTTGTTAATATATACTTAAGTATGTATGTATATTTAATATATTAATTTAAAAATTAAGTAATGGAATGAAAATTAACAAATGACAATATTAATATGAAAAATATTATTAATGAATTTGCGGTTCGGGCATACTTAAAAATTTTGCCAAAGGCAAATATTCAGTACATGCAATTTTCTCCTTCCACTTTAATAAGACTTTAATGTCATCTAATACACTCGAACATTCGGAGTCAAATATTTCATAAAAGTCAATATAATCTTTTTGTCCATTAGCAATGTGTAAACCAAGTGTACACAAATCGTTTAATTCTGAATTTGATATCGAAACAAGCCTATAGGAATTAAAAAAAAAAACAATTATGAAAGTATAGTCGGACATGGCCGACCCTATGATACCCTACACCAGTCAGTATGTTCTGGAATAAAGTATCAGTATTCTGGAATGAAGTTTTTAAACATTATTCCGGAATATTTTTACTTATTGTTGACAAAAAGAGATTTTATATAAGAGGGCTCATAGGGGAGTTACCCCTGGAATATCCCTATAAATGTTTACTTCAAATTTCTTTATGTAGAATTTAATCATGTTATCAACCGGAAATTGTAATTACATATGATATGGTTAAATGGGAAATTAAGAGCTCTGCTCCCTATAAAGCTCTCAGATTTCATTTTTCGGCACTTTTACAGATGGATGCGGGACTATTATCCGTACATCAGTCTCCGATATTCATGGCATGCTTGAAATTGACATATACCCTTTAAATGGCTGGATACAAGGGTAATATTTATAGCCAAACTAAAGAAACCTAGCTACGCAACACCTATGTCCTATCGACCGATAAGTCTTACTTCCTTCCTACTTAAAACCTTGGAACGGATAGTATGGTTAAAACAATTATACCAGACTAAGATCTAAAATTTAAACAGCATGATTATGTAAACGGTCGATCGGTAGAAACCGCTTTAAACGAAGTTGTCCATTACATAGGTGAATCATTCGATAGCAAACTATATACACTGGCGGTATGCATTCACATCGAATGCATACCGCCAGTATGCATATGTTAACACTGATACTCTGATACAATCCTTAGAGCAGTTTTATGTTGACCGGGTGCTCTGTAACTGGATCAACTACATGCTAAAGAACAGATAGATAAGCTGCGATATGTACGATAACTATCAGAAAAAAAGTATTTCGTGGTATATCACAGGGTGGCATTTTGTCACCTTTACTCTGGGTTGCCACGATTAATAGCCTCCTAAGAGCCCTAACTGAGAAAGAACATAGACTGGTGATTATGGGCGATATGTAAGAAAACTCTAGGCATGAAATGGGGTCTTAGTCCTATTATGACAAATTGGCTTTATAAAAGTGTAATTAGACCAATTCTTGCTTACGCTTCAATAATCTAGTGAACTGCTTTGGACAAAAAGTGTAATATCAAACTACTGCAAGGAGTTTAGCGTACTGTGAGCGTCAAAAGAAAGTGCACACCAAATTCAGTTATACAAAAGTCCTTGTTAGAATATATTTATTTATAAAAATTAAAATGTTTTATTGCAGTTTAGAAGGCTTATATAATACGAATATAACTGTGATCAAACTGCTACCCAAAGTGAAACATGGGCTTAGTGAACAATTAAAAACTATGGAAAAATTGTGTATAAGACTACTAATATGGCAAAAATCGTGAGGGCCAAAGCTTAATTCCTTGAAAATTGAGTTCAATTCAAAGACCACTTTAATAAACATTCTATCATAAAACCATAAAAGCCTATTAAGAAACCTTATTTAAAAAAAATAATAATCAAAAAAAACTGGATAATTTTAACAAAAGTGGGTCAAAACTTTGATCATTACTTCTGGAGATATATTTTATAAATAAGCAAGGCAATACAAAAAAATGTTTGAACATTTACGGTGTTATCAATAATTATACTATAACACAAGTTTTTATGCAAATGAAATAGATGTGCACTTTTTTGGATGCTCGCTGTACATGCTTCTTGGGTATAAGTGGGGCCATGTGTACTACTTTAACCAAAAGTCTGGAAACGTCGCTAGATATTCCACGCATTGAAAGATATTTAAGAAAGAGGCGGCGCTAGGCAAACTGGCCAAAAGCGATCATAGGTCCCGTCATCAATGTATACTGGACACATTGGAAGGTAATACGTAAGGACGTGCTGATCGCATACCAGACACAGAATATGTGGGAAACATTGAAACGCGGATACCATATAGAATGACTGGAAAATTCTTAGATATTACGAGCAGGAACATTGAAAAATAATATTTTCTGAAAAAGAGCGCACTGGCCCGATAGTGGCCTGATGTATTTCCTTGGATTTAATGTACTATACATCCTCCTATCAACCTAACCTATTAGGTTAAGTTAATATTAGCAAAATTACTTGAATTTTGACCTGTAAGTCATTTTCTGAAGGGGAGTTTGTATGGGGGAGTTTGTATTAAAAATAAGTAAGCTATAAATTAAATACCCCTATATTCCTTATTAGACACATGCTATAGACAATTGACTACAAATCATATTCATTAATTAATTAATGTTATTCATAACGACCACTCATTACCAAGTAATGTGTGAAATAACATTACGTACAATACTCATTACCAAAATTTGATATTTTACTGATATATATCTTAATTAATTATAACATTAACAAAATATTTTTGTTTACAATTTATACAGTGAACATTAGGATATCTTGTAGACTTGTATCAATCTAAGCGTCTGTTTGTCTGTGTGTATGAATGTCGAAAGATTAAATCCACTGGGTAGACTAGAGACGGTCTACCATGCGCCCATGATGTCCGGTACATTTATAAGCATTTTGTTGAAGTACTCCAGCTATCTAATCTCTTGCCATAGCAGCCCCGTTGCGGAATGACAGGCAGCATAGGATTAAAACCCTGACAAGGAAAAAACAATAACTGGTCAATAGTAGGGGATGACGAGTCCCAACATCAGGTGAAATCAACCTTCCGGCAATGCGGAAGTGACCACCCTTATAATGTTATGAAAAAATTTCATTATTCAAAATGCAATGTCCTCCATCTAATGACCCATTCCTTAACCTCTTAAAGCCCGCGCAACCACACTACTGAAATGGCTGTGTTGTTTTGGCAACAGCACCTAGAAACATATTTGTTAGTCCGAAATACCCAACAAAATGGATCAGGATCCCTCTTTTATGAACCGATCAATGTAACAAAGGAAATAGGAATTTCCAAAGTCAATTAATTTCAGTAATTGCCCCGACAAATAGTCGCGCAGCATGTATCAATATATATAAATCAGTACTAATCTCCAATATATGGAGACTTTCCCGATCTTTCACCAATTTTAGCATCAGTTCCATTCCCATGATCATAAGATCGATCTACGGGATGACAGGCAACCATTGAATACTGACCTGACAATTTCTCATCATATACTGGCGTCCCACTGCACGAACGGTATGAGATACCGATCGGATTTAGGAATGCAGCATATGCTGCTTTGTACACAGACCTGTTCGAAGAGAGAATTATCCAACCAATTAGGTATAGGATATATGAGTCTTTAAACCAACATTCTCTTCCCGCGATTTTGGGTATTAAACCATAGCCACTACGTGGATCCCGAAGGAACCACAACCAACTGACCAGCCAGGACATAGTCCTGCGGGCAGCTGGCCACCCGTAGTGGCAGATTATATGGTGCTCTGGTTAGACCTCATGCCAAATCATTCTGAGGCGAAGCCAATGATACCTTTGACATCAGCAGTTTATAGTCCCGGCAGACTAGAGGTATTGGTAGCACCTCTTTACCCCGCGATTGCAATACATCATGGAAACATAACCCCGGGGGGAATAAATTGTCTGTGTGTATATTGAAATCAGTTTTCAGAAGACCCCAGACATATGCGGGATCCGAACTTACAGTAATTCTATTGGAAATATGATCGAATAAAACACTATTTAAAATCAGTGTATAAATAACGAAAATATGAGTAAAAATCCGAGACCACCTCTGAAAATTTCATCAAAAATTTAGATTTTTTATTCATGCTCAAACAGAAATTGCAAAAAACAAAATACATAATCATACGTAAATTTTGTTACTGTACTCTTGTTTATAAAAACACAAGGCAGAACGAGATCAGCAGAGCAAGAGTAGCAGAGCGAGAGCGGCACTAGTGTGATGTTATTGGCTAGAAACATGAAGTTATGTATGTAGAGCCTGGTTTAAGTTAGAAGCCATAAAGGGAACTTTTTGGTTCTTTTCCTTTTTTCAAAAGGTACTTTTTGAATTTTCGATACTATTGCACCTAGAAATATGAAATTAAGTATGAAGAGTCTGAATAAGGTGAGAATTTCAAAAGGTACTTTTGGAATATTCTATAATATTGAACCAAGGGACATGGAATTTAGTACGTAGATTCGGAATTAGATGAGAACCCATAAAAGGGGACTTTTTGGTACTTATTCGTTTTTCAAAAAGTACTTTTTGAGTTTTCTATAATAATGAACTTAGAAACATGAAATTGAGTATGTAGAGTCTGGATTAGACGAGAACACATCAATGAGGATTTTTGGTACTTTTTCGTTCTACAAAAGGTACTTTTTGAATTTTCTATAATATTGAACCTAGAAACATGAAATTAAGTATGTAGAGCCCGAATTAAGTCAGAACACATAAAAGGGGACTTTTTGGTACAAAAGGTACTTATTGAATTATCTATAATATTAAACCTAGAAACATGAAATTAGGTATGTAGAGCCCGGATTAGATCAGATTAGATTTTTGGAACTTTTTCGTTCTTCATAAGGTATTTTTTTAAATTTGTATAATATTTAACCTAGAAACGTGAAATTAAGTATGTAGAGTGTGAGAGTGAGTGAGAACCCATAAAAGGGAAAATTTTTGGTAACTTAGCGTTTTGCAATTGGTATTTTATGATTTTTTGTGATGAAATTCGTACTGTCAGTTTTTTAACACATCATGTTGAAGGGTATATAAGATTCGGCACAGCCGAGTATAAAACTCTTACTTGTTCATTTTCTGGTCGTTTGTCCTTTTTAAAGGATTTAAAAATTGGAAGTACATAAAATTTAAAATTTTTTTTATAAAATGTTTGTAGTCACCCTATTATAAAAGTATGGGTATCAAACGAAAGAGGACAATTCTTATATTTATATCTTGCATTTTGTTTTTTTTTTTAAGAATAAAAAGATATAAAAAATATCATTCTAAAAGTTTATTTAAAAACTTTTTGTCAACATACGAGTATATTAAACATAATTATAAACTTAAAAGTCCTGTACTTTAAGGTATAGGACCAATATTAGACATCAGTACAAACCCAATATACCATCCCCACTAAAGTGGTGTAGGATATAATATTTAAAATGTGAAATGTAGAATATGAAAGTATAAAAACTATTAAGGATTTTATTTTAGTTTTTGTCATGTCATGTTAAAATTCAATTCAATGAAAATAAAACAAAATATTTGCAGATTTAATTAGCCGTAGATATATCTGTATTTATTTATTTATATTTTACCTCGTAGAAGTAATAAGCATAGCATGCGGTGCTTTTGTTGACAATCAAAAAAGAAGTGTCTTTAATTCAGAAAACAAAAATTGGTGGCAAACAATATTTAGGTACCGTTAACTGTTCGTTAGAATCTTCCAACAAAGTTGCAAATATAGCAAAGTTTAATAAGATTCTAAAGTTGCAAAAAAAGTTTTTGCATATGTAATCAAAACAAGTGTAAACCATAAATCGAACTTGAACACTAGTGAACATACACTCCCGATCACTTAAATAGGTTCACTGTTTTGTTTACATTCAAACAAATTTTTTTGCAAAAAATAATGGACTTATTCTGGCTTCGAATCCACCCTTTACAGCCCTGGCGGTATGGATCGGAACCACGGCAATGGTTCAAAGATATCCAAAAATATGAAAATAGCTGTTTCCAGTATGGCATTACAATTATTACAATTCTTACTAGATGAAAGAAATTTAAGCTCACATGTTTCATAATACGAAATTGTTCCCACTACATCCCACATCCTCAACATCAAACGACTCAGGTAGAGCTCTTCCTTTCAAAATATCATAAAAATAATGATTAAATCGATCTGGACTATCTAAATTAAAAATTTTTTCATCCGAAAAACAAGATGTTGATATAGTTTATTATAACCATGTGTTCACGTGCAAACTGAAGAGGAGTTTACTTTATGAGTGGCAATTGGAGTTACTTTTATTAATTTTATTAATATTTCTAAAGCCTTGGCCCTTCTACAAGCTAGGCTTGCTATAACATCCACTTTTTAACTAATTTTTGCTACAGATTCACTTGACTTGAAGTTCCATTTATGTTTTCTTAATATTCAAACTGTTTTCCTTTAAAATTGCTAATAACATTCCATTTTTTTTTTTTTGCAAATTTGCCATTTTATTATTTAGTTAATGGCTTTCCGCAACCTATTTGTTAAAAAATATATTGTCTATATTCACAGACACTAGAATATGAATGGATTTTACTCACTGCCAGCAGTAAACTGATTTTATTCTGATTGAACCTAATCAAGTGAGCCAAAAAAAACAGCTAAAAACCGCTGTACGTTAGAAAAAAAATATTAAAAATCCTCTACTATGTATTGCGCTAATTTTTGTCTCCCTAGTGATACCTAAGACATCATCTTATTATTTAAAATTTTTATATAACTAATTAGTCCATTATTTTTTACAAAAAAATACACTAATATGCTATATGGCGTATCGTTTGAAAAGGCCTTTAAAGCCACGTCCAATGATGTATTAATCATAAAACACCGTCTGTTTATTTATTGTTATTGTATTTAAAATTTTTAGGTTTTTCACTAATAAAATGCACAATTTTGTAAATTTTGTACACCACTAGACTTGGCTTCTAAAAACCTTTTGAATGATACCACATATTGTACATTTTGTTTAAGGAATACTGTAATATTAAAAAAAATAACTAAGAAGGGACTTTTTTGTAAGCGGTCCAGCTCACGAATGGCCATCGATGGACAAGAAATATTTTTGGAACCATTATAAAATATAACAAAGATTATTTGATTATGGGTAAACTACATAACAGCGAGTCGGTCTAATGTACATATATAGGAAGTATGGTCAATTATGGACCGATTGTCGTAAAAGTAGATGAGAAGTTTCGTTCGTATAATACTCATTAATGAACCGAGCTCATACAATTTTGTACATCGATTTTGTTTTGTATAGAATTTAATCGTTATACTCTATAAATAAAACTCGTATTTCAATAAGCAAAACCCTTATCTGAAGGGAGGCTAGTTTTAAATCAATCCATATTAAATTCCTAATGATTTCGTTTTTAAGTATAAACTTTTTTACAGAAAGATTTTCGTTCATATAAAAGATTCTTATATAAAATGTCATATTTGCATACGTAAGGAGTGAGATCGAAAAATTCTTAACACACGTTTTTCATTACATTTTTCAACCAAAGTATTATTTGATTTTTTTTTTTTTTTTGATCAAGTTACCTTTGAAAAACATGTCAGTTATTATGTGTAATGTCAATTACATTAATTTTTTTGTTAATCTGATTAAAATGAGTGACCAGAAAAAAGTGCGTACTGAAATTATTAAATATTTTCAACTAAACCCAACTTGGTCTTACAAAAAGTTGGCCAAGCATACAAAGGTCTGCCTTCAAACTGTTTCCAATGTTATTAAACAGTACCGGGAGAACTTGTCAGTTGATAGAAAACCTGGTTCAGGTAGAAGGAATGGTCCACATGGTGTTTCTAAAGCCAAAAAAATAGAACGCATTTTCAAAAGAGCTCCCAACACATCCGGTAGGAAAGCAGCTCGGTTAGCTCAGTGCTCGGACTATTTGGTACGAAAAGTTAAAGCTAATGCAGGTTTAAAAACATACAAGGCTCAAAAAGTTCCTGACAGGAACGCTGCTAAAAATTTAGAGGCCAAAAACAGAGCACGGAAATTGAAGTCAAGTTTTATAAAAAAATATTCTTGCTGCATAATGAATGACGAAACGTATGTTCTGGCAGATTTTTCGCAACTTCCAGGTCAAAAGTTTTATGTTGCTGATGCTCGAGGGAATGTTGAAGAAAAGTTTAGGACCCAAAAGCAGACAAAATTTCCCAGAAAGTTCTTGGTATGGCAAGCAATATGCAGTTGCGGCAAAAGAAGCCAATCATTTGTTACAACGGGCTCTATAAATACCGAAATTTACATCAAGGAATGTTTACAAAAAAGGCTGCTTCCATTCATAAGACTTCATAATGTGTCCACTTATTTTTGGCCTGACTTGGCATCCTGTCACTATGGTAAACAAGCCCTTGAGTGGTACAAGAACAATAATGTGGTATTTGTACCAAGAGAGGCAAATCCTCCAAACTGCCCGGAGCTAAGGCCAGTGGAGAGATATTGGGCTCTTGTTAAAAGAGAATTGAAGAGTACAAAAAAGGTGTCCAAAAGTGTGGTAGATTTTAAACGGAGATGGACTACATGTTCGAGCAAAGTGACAGAAAGCACTATAAAAACGTTAATGGAAGGGTTTCCGAAAAGGGTTCAAAATTTCATCACTAGTGATTAAAACTATAAAAATATTTTTTTTTGTAAATTGTTATAATAATTTGAATCAAATAAAAAAAAAGCTGTAAGTTTAGTGGTTTCTTTTTTATAAACATATATGCATGTTAAGAATTTTTCGATCTCACTCCTTATTTGTATGACAGCAATTATCTTTAAAGTTTCTAAAGGGGACGTTATATGCGGATTTGGAACGATCCTGGCGTCAATTATGAACCGATCTACATAAAAATTGGTAAACAAGAAACTTACTTCGAATTTCATTACTATATTAGTATTAAACCAGTAATGAGCATTAATGTAATTTTCTTAAGTTGCCCATATTTAAAACTTTACCTAGACAGACAGACGGACGGACATGGCTGAGAATTTAATAAGGACCCAGAATATATGTAAAGTACTGCTCAAAAATATAGCGCACTTTCTGTTTATTATTTTATCTTTATAAATTAAAATTAAAAAAATTAAGATAAAAATTTTGTTTTGCCAAACAAAATTTTTAAATTTATTTTAAAAGTCCTTAATTATTGATTCAAAATTATAGCGCATTTACATTTAAATTGATAATAATATACTCTTATATAAAATTTTTATCAATATTGGATCTGGAGATGATGAAATATATTTTAAGATCCATTTGGTCCCAGTTGGTATTGTGTTGCTTACCATTTTTGATTTTTTACCAAATTCATTACATAAACTGGATTTCGTTCTTGAATTATCTATCAATCATGTTTGCTAACTTAATTAAACTTAATAATATAAAAATAAAAAATAGTACTTTAAGATAATTATTATTCACCACTTTTTTTCTTCATATTTTGGTTAAAAAGGTTCAAAATTTACGTCACAAAAGTAAGTATACAGATCATTTCAGTTTAATGATATCAAAATTTATAAAAATTTTACTTGTATATAATTACTTTTTTATAAAATATTTTTTACACAATAACTTGAATAAAATCTACTTTAGTTCCGAAACCTTAAAATTTGGGCCGATTGGCTCCTGAATTAATTAGTACGATTTTTTTCCACTTTAGACCCCGAATTTTGGATCTGGTGGTCATTGAAGCCTCCAAATGATGCATTGGAAATAGAATTTTTAACTTTTGAAAAGAGTTGTTATTTCGAAATTAATGTTATATGCATGGATTTGGCCATTTTGAACACAGTACGTTCTTAAAAAAACGAAATTTAACTCCGATTTCCTAAGACTTACAAAATAAACTTTAAAATTTGGGTAATTCTATATATTTTCTTTAATTAAAAAAGGTTTTCCAAATACTCCGATTTCCAAAGCATTTAGGAGTGTGTAATGAATGATAGGAACCAAAAAACTTGTTTTAATTAATGGATACTAGTACAAATATTATTAATATCACATTTTAAGATATAAATTTTAGGAACTTGCCGTTAAATATCGAACATGAACGCTATACTATGTTTAAAACGGAAATGTTCCGCAATGGATTGCAATTATTGTAAAGACACAATTAATTTATATGTTAAAATATCGTCTTCCAATGCATCATAATGAACATACGATGAATATTATTGAATTCCCTATCCAAAAATTCGGGCGTTTAAATAGTCAGATGTTCTTAAATAGGAAAAAATTCTGCTATAAATAATATTTAGATCAATTACCAAAAATTTAATTTTTTCGGAACAAAAAGTGAATTTTTTCCGTGTTATAGTATACAGAATATCTTATTATAAAATAATTACATTCAAACAGGTAAAATTCTCATGAATTTTGTTAATATCATATTAAAATTATCTGTATACTTACTTTTGTGACGTAAATTTTGCACCTATTTAACTACACCTTAAATGAGAACTCAAGTAACCTAAATAACAAAAAAGGTAGTGAATATTAATTATCATAATTGTTTTTTGATTTTTGTAAAAATAGTATCCTTTTTTAAATAAAACCAATTGTCAGTATTTCTGTATACTTATTTTTGAGATTAACTGTATATAATACCTATATATACATACAGTGTCTGTCATAAGTATTCTAATTTAGGTATAATATGAAAAGAAACGAAATTTAATAACATATTTTGTATGCAAAATTAATAAATTAATTTGTTAAATTCACTAGACAGTCCTTAGCTTTGATATCACGCTTTTTAAAACTTTAAAAATTCACATTTACATAAATTAATTTAGCTTTATTTAAAAATAGTCCATAAAATTACGTCACAAAAGTATACGAATTTTTTCTGTATTTCATATTTGACTATATTATACGAAACATAAAAATTAGAATCGAATGTTTTTTTTTTTGCTAAAAATTGTTTTAATGGGTAACTATCAACCGAATGGATATATTTTTGGAGCATTTTCCACAAGTTTGGAGTATTTGTACCATCTTTTCATATAATATCACAAATTACGATTTTTGACCATATTTGCCATTTTTTTCTCTTTTTCCAGAGATAAAACCAAAATTTAATATTGGGATTTAATAGATTCCTTCAGGTATCTAAAAATAATAATCTTTGTTATAAGGATTTGTTTTTAAACATTCCATGATATTTTTTTGGTATCGTTCTTCTGTTTCTAATTGAATTATCTGGATCTTAAGTCCCTTTTCGTACCACTACGATCGATATTTTCCGATAAAGTTGGCTAGTATATATAATTGTAGATATTAGCATTAATATATTTTCAATTTTCAAGACATCGTAGTGGTGTACAACTCCAAAACATGCCTTAACAAAACGTCATCCTATACAGTAGATTTTAGTTTTTACTACTTATAACATTCACGATTATGTTGCCCATTACAACAACACTGTATGTAAAAAATTTTGGGCTTATTTTGATCATAGTAGATAATATTTAAACAGATATGAATATTTTTGAGTTAGACCATAATGATATGGTGACATTTAGCCTAGAGGCCATTGGTTATAAAAAGAATGATTCCACTATAATGAATTGCGTTTCTTCGAGGCATGCTTTGGAGTTATAAACTTCCACAATATATTGAAAACTTAAAATGTATAACAGCTGATATCTAAAACAATATATAGAAGACAAGTTTCCCCGAAAATTTTTGACCCTAGTATTATAAAAATGGACTTGAGTTCCAGTAAATTGAATTAGCGATAGAAGAATGATTCCAATAATATATCTTGGAACGTTTAAATACAGATTATTGTAATAAAAAATATTATTTTTAGATGTCCCAAGGGGTATATTAAATCCCAATAACAAATTTTGGTTTTATCTCAGGGAAAAAGGAGAAAAAATACAAATATTGCCAAAAACCACCATTTTAATGATATTACATAAAAAGATGGTACAAATACCCCAAAATTGTGGACCAAATGATCCAAAATTATATCGATTCGGTTGATAGTTACCCCTTAAAACAATTTTTAGCAAAAAAAACCATTCGATTCTTAGTTTTGTGTTTCGTATACTTTTGTGAGGTAATTTTATGGACTTTTTTTAAATGAAGCTAAATTAATTTAAGTAAATGTGAATTTTTAAAGTTTTAAAAAGCGTTATATCAAAGCTAAGGACTGTCTAGTGAATTTAACAAATTTATTTATTAATTTTGCATACAAAATATGTTATTAAATTTGGTTTCTTTTCATATTATACCTAAATTCGAATACTTATGAGAGACACTGTATGTACATATTATGTACAAAATTTCTTAAAAATAAAAAAATAATATTTCTTCACGTATAAAGGAATTTGAACAATACATACTTAACATATCCGAACCGGAATTGGTAAAAAATCAGTAGTATTACTTTGTTGAGAACTTTTTTAGATGTATATGAACCAACATTTTCCTAAAATTATTTTTGCAAAGAAAAATTTTAGAATTTTGAAACGGCACTAATTTAAGTTCGCTTTAAATAAATACTCATAAAACAAGGTTTGAGTGTATTATAATTGGATTTTAGTTAATTGATATCTATAAAGCATTTGGAGATCTACCCGTCCGCTTATATTTTCGCATAAATTTAAAAACGAGAAACACATTGTGGACATTATAAAATCCTACCTTTAGTTATTGACAAGAACAACAAAAGTAAAATACATATTGTCATTTTACTTGTAAAATATATGTAAAATCGAATTTTGGATTGAAAATAGTATATGTTGTCGCAAAATGTTTAGAATTCTATTGTCGAAAAACTCATATTTTATTGACATGAAATTCATTTCCTGAAGTCAGAAAGCGACATAATAGACAATTTCTGTCGCACAGTCATATTCAAAAGCGTTTATTAATGTTGGAATATAAGTCTTGTAAAAAATACGTTTTTATAGTAACAATAGTTTTCATTTTATTTAGTTTTCTGTCTCTCCTGCAAAATTTTTAAGTGTTCTTACGCCCTTTCGCATTTCAGGTGACGTATATATATATATTTATGTGTATATATATGTAAATTGGAGTTACTTACTTGTCTTCCAAACTGTTCCACAGTATAATTTTGATTATTAATAAAATTTCGGCATAAAATGTGAACCAAACTAATTGTTCGTCATAAGTTGTTAAAATATTGTCGTAAACTTCTTTGACTAATTTATATGATTGTTCGGCAAAATCTGAAAATTTTAAATAGTCAAGTTTAATGCATAACCGAATAATCCGAATAAAAAAATATGTACATAAGGTTATAACTTTTTGCAATTTTTGCTAATATCAAAAATACCATAGCAAGAACTTTATGTAGCGTGAATAGATGATATTATTTTTTAGTAATTGTAAACACGTTGAAGTTTTGTAAAAATATCACTTATTAAATTGAACAAAATAAATTAAAAACAGTTCTTTATAAATCTGACACGAAATTTTATATATATCGCGAATATATTCCATATTTTACATGTATATGTACATTTTTAGAAAATTAATAAAAAAAACTTCAGTAAAAATAATAAACAAAGGCATTTAGAAATTTATTTACACAGAAAAAAGTTTCAGCATAAATATTATGAACTGCTTTCATTGATAAAAGTTAATAATATTTAGGAATAAATTCCTAAATTGTATGAATTTTTTTAATTTTTATTTTTTCAAACATAATCTAGAACCCTTGACCTAAAATATTTCAAAAATATTTTTATTTTCTATTTGAAATTTTCTTATAAAATTTTGTGTCTGTTTATAATTTTTAGAATAAAATTGATGAAATCTGCGCGGGATTTTTTGAACAAAAGATATTTAGATGTGTTTGCTGACGTTTTCTTATTAAAATTTAGTTTTTCAGCATTTCAATTTATATTTTTTTATTTTACAAAATACGCTAATAAAAGAGTACTATCTCTCTTTGTTACCAATTTGTTCATGAATATTGCAGAAAAAAGTAAAAATTCCAAAAAATTTCGTCATGTACATATTAATACATTCTAGGAACTTTTAATATTTTGAATGAAAATGGTTTGGGAAGGAAAGTCATATTCAATTGATACAATTTATTACAAAATTCATTCCAGTTATGTATTGTTTTTTTTTCTGTGTAGGTGCGGGAAGTTATTTAACTATATTACCTTAAAAAATATATTTTTATTATCAGGACAGTAATGTCAGTGCTTTGGTATTTTGCAGCCCAAAAATGTTATAACAACAATGTACATACATATGTATATAGTTCTCATTTAATACTTACTTTGTATAGCTAAAAAGTACGCCATTCTCAATTCTATAGCAATTCTAACTTCATTTTGGGGAACAAAATACTGTTTTGCATAGGAATACAAAATTAAATGTAATATGTATATATCACGTTCTGTTGACTCACAAGGACTCAACTCGAATTTTAATTCATTTTCCAAGATATAGACTACCGTACGATATTTATTAAAAAGATTGTTGAATAGATTTTTGCATGACGGACAAACACCCTGACTCGGTGTGATTTGAATAACTTTACACCTTTCACAATATATTGTAAGACGTAAGTTCTAATGTATTGAAAAAGGAAAAGTAAAAATAATAGAAAAGTAAAATCGCTAAAACCAATATTCAACTTACAATCGGATCTTCATAATCATCTTTTTTACAATATTTACATTTACAGTTTATATTAAGTCGTTTAAGAAACTGCCTTCTCTCTACTTTAGCGTGATGCATATAATGCGCTTTGAATGATACATAAAGTTGTTCGCCTTTTTTAATTTTCCTTAACGTTTTTCCGATTACAATACCATTATCCAATACTCTGAAAAAAAAATCACAAAAGAAAATTATAGAAAATGCTCTTTAATGAGTTTCATTTACACTTACATCACTTCCACATTTGGTTCACAAGAATGCTTAAATTTTCGCAGTGTGGGGCAATACAACGTTAAAACCTGTTGTATTTCTTCATCCCGATTAAACATTTGAAGAAAATACTCTGCATAATGTATGTGAAATAATCGAGCAAATCTCTTGACAAACATGTAACGATCTATGTCTGACATATCAGCAATTCGACCACAAAGTATTTTCGCGGAAGCGCTAGAAGTAGGCTGACTGGCAGCATCACCATAAATAATGGTATGCATTAGTTCGGATTGAAAGTAGAGCTCGGCGATATTGTCCTTGTATGTTGATAGAACTCGGTGAATTCGTTTGCATGGTTTAACGTGCCTTAGGACTGTTAAATGCGATACACCCATTTCTTTACTGTCTTTCTTTGAGTTAATTATATGTTCAGCTCGTTGTATTACATCTCTGTTGAAATTAATGTCATAAAATTTCTCAACGTCCATGATGAAACATTGGCGTCTATTGACGGTTTTCACCATTTCTTCTATTTGTTTAATAGTTAAATTAAGAGGTAGCGTGTTTCTCGTTTTTTCGTTGTTAACAGTTTTAGTTATTTCAAAATCAAAGGAGTTTAAGAGAATGTTGCAGTGTATGCGCATCAGTATCGAACCAATTAAAATTAATTTTTGTTTATTAGAAATATGTAGCCTCTTGTAGTACTTATCGATAAGATCGGTTTTTTTCTCAATGAACAAGGTCAAACGAAATGATGTCGCCACTAGGGTCGAGTACTGCATTTCCGATAAATCAAAATAGACTGGTTTCATTCGAAGCAAATCCAAATCATTATTTCCTGGTATTTCTAAGGTCTTTATCAATTCGAGCATTTTATTCCAAACCTCTTCTGCGGTTCTTAGTTTGCGAAACATTTGAGGATTAAAAATGTGTTCATAAAGTAGATTTGAAATTCGTACAAAGATACGAAAATTACTACTTGCATCCAGCACAAGTATTGTTAATTGTTTATAACCGACACACTCGTCCCTGTGAGCGGTTTTATCCCTTTCCAAGCAAAGCGGTGAGCAGTAAGTTTTATATCGACACTCTAGACAAGAGTATATTTGATTTTGAGACTGTTTGTAACAAACTTCGCAATCTAAAATGGGAATATTTAATGACTGCATAATTGGATCTTCTACAAATAGAATCGATGCTCTCGGAATATCATCTTTGACGTAGACTCCATTACTTAAAAATAATAAAATAACATAAAATATATTTTGGTATAAGAATGATTTAAATTATTGTCATAGAACTAACTTGTAAAAGCACATTGATGATGCCGCTGCTATTTCAGGTTCGGAAGAAAAACCTTTATAAGGTATCCCTTTACATTGGATTTCCAAAAATTTTGGAGCTTTTTCTATATCATCGATTTCGTTTACAAACTGTTTAACATAATTCTCAATCTTCACTATATAATCAAAATATATTGATGTAAGTAAATAAATAGAATAGAATATATAAATAAATATATAATTTAATTGTGAACATTAACATTTTATTACAAATGAAATTGAACACTTTATGTACTTGTTAAAATATTTTTTAAATTATTTTTTATACTTATTTTAATGCCGGTTTTTACATACCAAAAGTTGATTTTTGAAAAATATCTGGTGATAATTTAGCTGAAAAAAAAACAAAAATTATTTTAATTTAATTAATAAAAAGTCGTAACGATAAATCTTGGAATTACCTTTATATTTTTTATAAGATCTGAAATATTTTTTAGCTTTAATAAGTTTTCTCATCATGTACATACATACAACTAGATGACCATATACTTCACAAACATCTTCGTGCGGTGTTTTAGTCACTTTGTAGACTTCTAAATACATTTCATAATCCTTAGATGCTTGCTGAAATCAAACAAGATATACATATTCGACTTCATAACATATGTATGAACATGCAATACAAACCTCAAAAAAACAATCATGATAACTAAAATTTCCTCGAATTTTAAGAGCACTTGGCAAAACAGGACAGTCCTTTGGTGTGCGTATTATTATGTAGTTAATATAAAACATTGCCTATTCAATAATAAAAAAAACCAAAAAATAAATGCATTTTTATTAATCAAGAAATCAAAATTTTAAAATGTAAAAGTTTGACAATTACGAAATAATTTGTTATTTTCCGCACAATAACTTTATCACATGAAACATCAGAAAACTTTTTAATTTAACATTTTTAAGTAATGGAAGAATCAATGTGAAAGCAGACAGAAGTCGGATTGACCATCTTTGATTTTAAAGAAACTTACCACACAAATAATATATATAATATATTACACACATCATTGACTTTTCGGATAGAAACTCATTCCAATGTAAAAATATCGCGATTTGAAAATTAAAAAATATATTAAAGTTTCACAAAAATATATACATATAATTGCCCATAACTCTGAAACAACTTTAATAGTAACATAATTTTTGATTTGATATTAAAATTTGATTTAAACGTTCAAAACTCTCGTAAACTGTGCAACCTGTGCATGTTTCCATCCTCGCAATTGAATTGTATGAAAATTGATTTGCACAACCCTTATAAGTTTGAGCGACTATTTAGACTGGCAAACTTGAGCAAACTCATTGTGCATTTAATAAATCTGTTCACTTACTGTTCACTTTTGAATTTATGGTCTTGAATATTCACATTTTTAACATATTTTGTACAATTTTTTGTTAAAATACTTTATTTTTTATTTTTTGATTTCATTTGATATTGCTGTAAAATGTTTGTAAATATTGTAATTGAACAGAATTTGAACAGGGGTTTCATGAAACAAGTCGAATAAACTTGCCCACTTGCACAAATGGGAAACTTAAGCGTTTAAATGAAAACACTTATTATATTTTTTAAAATTGTGTAAATAATATATTTTACTTCCAAAAGGTTAAAGCCCAACTGCCATAGTGTATATTTCAATGTCAATTAGGACAGACAAGCCCCGTGTTAAAAATTATAAAAATTCATGGTATCAGAATACTTAAACTCTCTTCGATTCTTTTTTCGATGGAAACACGTGTAGTTTTAGAGTTATTAACCAAAAAGTAATTTAAAACAATTTTTTAAACAAAATCGTATGCAAAATCAAACAAACAGAAAAAATTCACATTAGTATCAATTTCAAATTAAATGATAAATTACATTGTATTATTGTATTGAGAACGATCAGACCATACTGAAAGTATTTTTTGTCATCACAATATAAAATAAAAGTGGAATGAAACAGCGTGGTAGAAGTGAACTCTTTGATTTCAAAAATTATTTTAAAGCTACTAGAATTTATAAATGAGATTAAATTTAACTGATCATAAACTTTCCGCAATCTGTACAATACAGGAAACTTATTTTAGTATTATATGTAGATGACGGTTTGGTTGCAGGAACAGACGAAATTGAAGTTCAAAATTTATTACAAGAGTTACGAGCTGACCAGACCAGTATCAACTCCAATGACCAAAATAGTAGAAGATTCCGAAACAGGGAAAGCTGAGGACTTATCTAAATTTCCCTATCGACAAGCAGTGGGAGGAATTATGTATTTAATGCTTGGTACAAGACCAGATCTTGCATACAGTATTGGATACTTGTCTAGAACTTTAGATAATCCTTCAAAAGAAGATATTGTTAGAGTAAAAAGAGTATTTAGATATATTGCTGGTACAAAAGAATATGGTATTACTTATACGGCTGACAATAACTTAAAGTTCGAATGCTACAGTGATGCTGACTTTGGAGGCTGCTTAAAGACTGGTAGATCGACATCAGGAATAATAATAAAATACGCTGTTGCTGTAATTTCATGGATGAGTCAAAGACAACCGATAGTAGCAACTTCTACAACAGAAGCTGAAATCGTTTCTGCTACTGAAGCTACTAAAGAAATTATATGGTTAAAAAGACTCTACTACGAGTTAATTGGATACAAAGACGTTCCAGTATTGCAAGTGGACAATAACGCTGCAATAAGATTAGCTCAGAATCCAGAGTTTCATCGTCGCACTAATGACATAGCGTTGAAACATTTTTTTATTCGCGAAAAGGTATCCGAAAATGAAATTTGTGTTTCAAGAATATCAACTGAAGACCAACTAGCTAATTTGATGACGAAACCACTACAAGCAACAAGGTTTGAAATATTTAATAAGCAATTTGGGACTTTCAAATGTTAACAAATTATCTTAACAAGGGATAGTATTGATGTTAATAATGTATTTGTGTTAAGATTTAGTTAACACCCTTTTTGTAAAACCTTGTATTGAATTTTGTATTTGAGAAATGTTTTGCATTTATATTCATTCGAAAATAAACCCAACAGAAAATTTTTAGCTTACTACATTGATATTGTGTTGCTTATTTTGTATTCGAAAGTGCTTACAAACTTACACACACTCTGGCTTACTTTACACAGGGTATGACACACTAACTGATATACTTGGTTTGCGATATTGTGTGTAGATTATACTTTTTTAATAATATACTTGTGTATGGAAAAGTTGCTATTCCTACATTCTTCCCGATATACCTAGTAAGTAAAATTGTTTCTACAGCACCTTCCTAGCTGGAACACAAGTATATCAAAAAATATCTACAACAACTTTCTATTTAAAATACATGTGTATTAAGAAGTATCTAAATATGTATGTTTTTTAAAAAATGCTACCCAAATACATGTTTCTACAAATTCATTCATAAGCATAAGGCCATTCCAATCATTACTAGATCATGATCCTAATTTTAAGCAACAAATTTTGCTTAAAATTCATCTAAACATTGAAAAAATGTTGATCCAAAAAATATTTTTAAATAAATGAAAAATTTTTTGTTGATTAAATTACAGCACACTTGATTTTTTTATATTATAATTTTCTGTTTTCATATACAATGTTTATCACTCGTATATTAAAATGTAATGCAGAACAAAATTTATTAAAAATTTAAACTTCATATCCAGATTTTATATACAAGTAAATCAAATTATAAGTAACACAAAGTAAAGCACACAACATTGGTTACAATTCCGAGTACTCTGAAAATTTTCTGTGGGGAACTTTTACAATAAAAGATTTGAACATAACTTTTTTCCCAAACCAATTTCATTCAAAATATATATTAAAAGTTCATAAAATTTATTAATTTGTACATAACGAATTTTTTCGAATGTTTACTTTTTTTCTGCAATATTCATTAAACAATTGCTAACAAAGTCTATTATCCACTAATCTGTTTCCATATTTAGTAGATAATAATCCTTTATTGGCGAATTTTGTATAATAAAAAAATTTTAATTGAAATGCTGTAAATTAATGCCATTAACTAGAAAACATCAGCGAACATGGTTAAATATCTATTTTTCATAAAATCCCACCAATTACGAGTTGATTTCATCAATTTCAATCTAAAAATCACAAAGAAATACAAAATTTTCCTCAAAAATAAAAACATATTCCCCACAGAAAATTTTCAGAGTACTCGGAATTGTAACCAATGTTGTGTGCTTTACCTGGATATGAAGTTTAATTTTTTTTTTTTTTGCATTACATCTTAATATACTTCCGATAAACATTGTATATGAGAACAAAAAATTAAAATATAAAAAAACAAGTGTGCTATAATTTAATCAACAAAAAATTTTTCATTTATCGAAAAAGATTTTTTAGTCAACATTTTTTCAATGTTTAGATGAATTTTAGCTGATTTTTCAGCTAGAAAGATGCTTACTTACTAGTTATATCAGTAAGAATGTAGGAATAGCTACTTTTCCACACACGTGTATAAAAAGGTATAATCTACACACAATATCGCAAACCAAGTTTATCAGTTAGTGTGTCATTTTCAAGCGGCCATACCCTGTGTAAAGTAAGCCAGAGTGTGTGTAAGTTTGTAAGCACTTTCGAATACAAAATAAGCAACACAATATCGATGTAGTAAGCTATAAATTTTCTGTTGGGTATTAACTTTTAACAATGAAAACAGGGCACCCAGACTTCCAAATTATAAATAGTACAATATATAAATAATATATTTTTTAATGAAAAACATATGGTGAATAGTTTGAATTTCAGCGTGGTTTGCCTTATATTATAAATTTTGGTAAGGTGATTATCGCTAGTTGGAATTGAACACTGTACACGCCGACGTTTCGAAAAAATTTTAACCCTAAAGTTATGTATTCGATCTTTTCGCACTCATTTTTTAGCAGAAATGATACGCTTCATTTTAATATAAATGATTCAAAAATCTTTCATAAGATATCGATTTATATAATCTGATATATGATCAATTTTGAAGTCTGGGTGTCTGGTGGCCCCTTAAAGAACCAACCAGAACTTTATAAAAATCTAACAAACTAAAAAAAGCAAAATCACTTCCAATATTTATTATTACAATAATCCTAATATATATTATTTTCTTTTTAAATTTATTTATTTGTTTGTGCGTCAATCACGCATAAACGCATAAACCAATTTTCTTCAAATTTGCAACTTATATTTAGCTTTTTTATGCGAAAATATTTTCGATTTAGCATTCTAAAATGTCAGAAATATGAAATATTTTACTGCCAACGTTGTAATATCTAACAACCGTGTATACGTAGCATAAGAAATTTTAATTAGCAAATTTCCGTTGTAATGTTTGTCTGTTCTAAAGCTAAATACTTTCGATTTAGCTTTTAAAGTGTCAAAAATATGTATTGGGACCGGATCGTTGCAAACTTTGGACCAGGGAGGGGTTGTGAAATAGCCATGTAATTCAAACTTAACGTGTAATTATGTGTAGTTTGGTACTTTTTCTTAAATATGCAAATACTTGAAAAGTATTTTGCTGTAATCAGTCAAAAGACATATTTAGACATTTTTTATTGTTTTATACCAATCGTGTAAACACAAAAAGTATAAATCATACGACTTTTATTATATTTTTTGAAATACGTATGGAATTTCATCTTACTTTTTCATTAGACTTTACGTAAAGTGTGATCGTGTGAAGACTCCTTAAGGAAATATATTTTGGTTTTAGCATTCTCAATTTTTAGTGAGGTACCTTTTCAAATGCTTTCAAGAGTTTATATCATACTTTAAAGGAGAAAATTATTAAAAATCCGAAATCTTAAGTATTAGTATTTTTTATTGCTTTGTTGCTAAATTTAAAGGTAGTGTGAGAAAATGTGTGGTTTTGGTAAATTTTGTGAAAGTTGTTTTGAATTATATAGTTTAAATGTAGATTTAAATTTCGACATATTAATTTCAGTGGTAAAAAGCAAAGACAATATTAATTGATCTATAGATTTAATATTATAAATCATTTAAAATACCGGGCAACGCCGGATACAAAAAGTTAGTAATAAATAATTGTTTGACGTTGTTTTGCAATGTATTTTTAAATGTGAATGAATCTTTTAGGAATGGGAAGAAAAGTCCTTCTGAAATATCTTCTGCGAGAAGGCTATGAGGGAATGAGTAGCGTATATTTAATAATGTGTAAATAATCCTTTTAGGGCTAAAAATGGAAGTCCTAGCACTTGTTTCCCCTCTGGCTTACTTTGCGAATTTTTTGTTTGAAATAGATTCTTGTTTTTATGTTATTGGTAAAATTAAATTTAAAACAATTTTTTAAATGCACAATGGTGAAGTGTATATATGATTCGGCTATTTTGGTCAGACTATATCAATTTGTTTTGAAACAATACTTAATTAACAATAATATGGATTTTAAACTTCTGGTTAGTTAGGGCCATTTGGGGTTTAGGGTACCATTGTAAACAATATTTGGTGTAAAAAATCCTTAGGGATTAGTAAATTTAAATAAATGTGCTGACATTTATTTCCGCACACATTAATGGAATTCTTTTACATATCATACTTTACACTCTATTTTATACCCACCTCTGCCAGTGAAGCAGGACTATTTTCTTTCAGATAACGCTGCGCTGTAGTAAACATGTCTTCTCCCATTCTATATGAACTGTTATTGTAGAAATCAGCTTCGGAATCCAATATTGTAAGAAATGCGTTGGTCTCCCTAATTTGAAAAATTTGTCACCAGTTGTTACGAACAAACAAAAAATTAACATCTTACTCTACGTTAGGCTTGTTGAGAGTCCTTTCAAACAAAACCCATTCCGGCAGACTGCGATCCCACAATATGGATGGGGTAGGTATTAAAAGAGGTATTCTATGCATTTTCCTAAAATGTCCATCAAATAAAATACATTATGCAAAAAAATTCCAAATTTTAGTAAAATATAACGGGATCTAGAAATGCCCATGGTTGCATTCAAAGGGCATTAATATATTTATTTACACTTTTTATTACATATTAAATTTTTAAGAGTATTGCCAGCTTAAACGAAATTGTACAGTGGAAGAAATTTCTAGTGCATTATTATACCCTTCACCTTCTTGAGAAGGGTATATATAAGTTTGTCATTCCGTTTGTAATTTCTATAATATAATTTTCCGACCCTATACAGTATATATATTCTGGATCCTTATAGGTAGCGGAGATGATTAAGCCATGTCCGTCTGTCCGTCTGTCTGTCTGTCTGTCTGTCTGTCTGTATGTTTGTTGAAATAAGTTTTTAGAAGACCCCAGATATCTGCGAGATCCGAATCTTCCATAATTCTATCAGACATACGACGCTATTTAAAATCAGCAAAATCGGTCCATAAATAACGGAGATATGAGCAAAAAACCGAGACAACCTCTGAAAATTTCATATAAAATTTAGATTTTTTATTCATGCTTAGACAGAAACTGCAAAAAACAAAAACAAAATACATAACAATACGGTAAATATTGTTATTGTAATTTGTTTATAAAAGCAAAGCAGAGCAAGAGCAGCAGAGCAAGAGTAGCAGAGCGAGAGCAGCACTAATGTTTTGTTATTGGCTAGAAATATGAAATTAAGTATGTAGAGCCTGGATTAAGTGAGAACCTATAAAAGAGGACTTTCTGGTACTTTTTCGTTCTTCAAAAGGTATTTTTTGAAATTTCTATAATATTGAACCTAGAAACATGAAATTAAGTATGCATGGCCCGGATTAAGTGAGGACCCAAACAAGGGGAGTTTTTGGTACTTTTTCGTTTTTCAAAAGGTACTTTTTGCAATTTCTACAATATTGAACCTAGAAACATGTAATTAAGTATGTATGGCCCGGATTAAGTGAGGACCCATAAAAGGGGACTTTTTCGTTGTTCAAAAGGTACTTTTTGCAATTTCTACGATATTAAACCTAGAAACATGTAATTATGTATGTATGGCCCGGATTAAGTAAGGACCCATAAAAGGGGACTTATTAGTACTTTTTCGTTTTTTCAAAAGGTACTTTTTGCAATTTCTACGATATTAAACCTAGGAACATGTATTTAAGTATGTATGGCCAGGATTAAGTGAGGACCCATGAAAGGGTACTTTTTGGTACTTTTTCATTCTTCAAAAGGTACTTTTTGAAATTTCTATAATATTGAACCTAGAAACATGTTATTAAGTTCGTATATCCCGGATTAAGTGAGAACCAGTAAAAGGGGACTTCTTGGTACTTTTTCGTTCTTCAAAAGGTACTTTTTACAATTTCTACAATATTGAACCTAGGAACATGTAATTAAGTTTGTATGGCCCGGATTAACTGAGGACCCATAGATGGGGACTTTTTGGTACTTTTTCGTTCTTCAAAAGGTACAAAAGGCTTTAAACACATCATGGTGAAGGGTATATAAGATTCGGCACAGCCGAATATAGAACTCTTACTTGTTTTTTAGATACATACAAAAGTTTGAACAATATAATTTGTTGTCAGTCGTAATTCAGGTCTGAGTTGGGGAACAACTCTCGCGTCATCGCGATTATTTCTTAAACGCGTTCAGGCTTGTGTTTGTTGCCTGGCTTTCGACAGTTTTGCGTCTCGCTCGCACTGGTGTAATGTATTACTTCATATAACTGTTCAAAGTTATATGTTGTCTACATTAACCTCGTGCTTTCGTATTACCTCAAGTGAGGTTATATTTTATTGGTGGAGACCATAGAATACTCAAACGTTTTTAACTGGTGGAGACCATAAAATACTCACGATATAACCTGGTGGAGACCATTTAAACTCAAATATATACTGGTGGATACCATTAATACTTTTGATGAAATCAAGTCCGGATGCTCCAACTTCCTATATGAAGGTATAGGTCGGTTGGTGGGGTTTTCTCTGGACAAACGTGTGATAACCTGGCAATATGAGTGCTTGATGCACCGTCATCCTAATCAAAACCCAAAAAAAAAAATAATTTGTTAAAAAATGTTTTGTACTGAAATTTAATGCTCTGTTACATGGATTGCAAATGGAATTTTCAAATTGTACAAAACCTAATTTAAAAATGTACTTTTTGGTTAAGATTGTACCAAATGTAAATGTTTGCAAAATTTATATCAATGAAGATCAAAAGCATTTCAAGCCGAATTTTCACTCAGTAAACACTATTCTATAGAATAGAAGAGGGACTAGTCTGTAACAAGATAATAAACTAGTACATAGAGTTTTTATACCAGTCCAGAACTAATTCAGAAATACTTTAAATATATTAGTCATTAGACAAGTAATTATTTAAAACTATTTAGTCAATAGACCTAGACAGAAGACTATAATATAGATTATTGTCTACTCCATAGAAAGGTCCATAATTCAAAAAATTGTAATGCGATCGGAAAAAAGTAAACTTAAGTCATTGTATGGACCGATCGTAAATAAAATTCCACAGTAACATTTGTGTGTGCCAAAATGTTTGTAAATATCTTAATTAGATAATGTGTTAGGGCGTTTAAATGAATTTTGAGAGGGGACATTGTATGGGAGCAATGATAAATTGTGGACTGACCGAGAAAAAATTACAGTACCATTTTTGTTTACAAAATCAATGTGTGGTCAAAAATTTTTATTGATATTTTAATCAGGTAATGAGTTATGGGCCTTTAAGTAATTTTTGGGAGAGGACTTTGTATGGGAGCTATGTATGATCAAATATGGACCGATCGGGAAAAAATACAATAACATTTCTATTTATAAAATCAATACATGTGCTAAAATGTTTATCGATATCTTGATGTTTTAGTGAGTTACGAGTGTTTAAGTGACTTTCGTGTGGGGACCTTGTATGAATATGAACCGATCGTGAAATCTATTCTTTGCATGAATTCTACTGATACAAAACTTTATTTTGTAAAATTTGGTAAATATATTAATAATTTAACGGCAGTTATTAACAATAACATTTTTCGGAAATATGTAAATTTGTATGGTAGGTATATGAAATTGTGAGCCGATTTCGACAATGCGCCATGTTTATTCTAATCCAATTTACGCATTCCGTTATTGCTCGTACCTCTGCCTGGAAGCTTGTGTTATGATTTGGTAAACGGTGGTATATTTCTGTTTCTGGATCTTCAATATAGAACCCCAGCTCCACTTTATCCCCCAATTAACAACGGATTCCTACTAGTATTTGCTCTAATGTTCCGTCTGACCAAGTTCCTCAGCGTTTTAATGTTTCTGACATAATCTATGTCTGGTATACGATCATTCATCATGACTGTTACTTTGTTACAAAGTTGTATTTTAATTATTAAAAATAAAGAGAATTATTATAAATTAAATTTTAAAAAAGTGCAGAAAGTGGATCAGAAAATAAATCATTCGGAGTTTAATCAATAAATGGTAACATAAATATGTATTTATGATTTTTATATATCGATATTTATGCATACTTATGTAATTTCTTACAGACATCTTATTTACACAAGTTAGGAGCAGTTTCTGCGAGATATGTAAAATGGTGAAAAATTTCAGTATATGACTACAATACAATATTAAGGGTTTTCATTTAAACGCTTAAGTTTCCCATTTGTGCAAGTGGGCAAGTTTATTCGACTTGTTTCATGAAACCCCTGTTCAAATTCTGTTCAATTACAATATTTATAAACATTTTACAGCAATGTCAAACGAAATCAAAAAATAAAATATTTTAAAAAAAAATTGTACAAAATATGTTAAAAATGTGTGATTCACGTCCATAAATTCAAAAGTGAACAATAAGTGAACAGATTTATTAAATGCACAACGATTTTGCTCAAGTTTGCCAGTCTAAATAGTCGCTCAAACTTATAAGGGTTGTGCAAATCAATTTTCATACAATTCAATTGCGAGGATGGAAACATGCACAGGTTGCACAGTTTACGAGAGTTTTGAACGTTTAAATGAAAACCCTTATTATATATAATATTAAAATATTAATAAATTGTGTTTTATTATAAATTTTTATAGCATTCAGATTTGACAGATACATTTATCAAGCATGATAAGTCAATAGTGTCTAATATTTATATTTAAAAATTTTATATTATCCATGATTAGAAAACAACAAAAGAGTGAGCAGCTCAAATATTTGTTTAAAAAGTCAATAACTGCGAGGTTGATGCAACATCACATGTACACAAATGATTTCATCACTTTTTACATTTAACCCTTAAGAAAGTGATATGAGCTTTGTTCTACTCAATGATGGATACATTCTTATAGGGTTGTTTATTAAAACAAGACAGAGCGAGAGCAGCAGAGCACGAGCACAAAGTTTATACCCTGTGGCACGAGAAGCTCGCTCTGCTTCATCACCACTAGTGAGTTGTTATTGGCTAGAAACATGAAATTAAGTATGTGGAGCTTGGTTTAAGTTAGAAGCCATGAAATGAGAACTTTTTGGTACTTTTCGTTTTTCAAAAGTTTTTTTTTTTTGAATATTCTATAATTGTTCAAGTTCGATTTATGGTTTACACTTGTTTTTGATAACATATGCAAATACTATTTTTTGCGACGTTAGAATCTTATTAAGCTCCGCTTTATTTACAACTTTGTTGGAAAATTCTAACGAGTAAACCGTTAACGGTACCTAAATATTGTTTGCCACTAATTTACGTTTTGTATACTACGTGCTCTTGGCGTTATTACTTCTACGAGGTAAAATAATAATAATAATAATAATAATAATAATAATAATAAATAAATACAGAGAGATCTATGTCTCATTAAATTAGCAAATATTTTGTTTTATTTTCATAAAATCTTGGTGGAGCTGAACAATAATATTGAACTTAGAAACATGAAATTAAGTATGTAGATTCGGAATTGGATGAGAACCCATAAAAGGGAACTTTTTGGTGCATTTTCGTTTTTTAATAGGTACGTTTTAAATTTTCTATAATAATGAACTTAGAATGACATGGTTCACACTGAGAAACTTTTGTTGTGAAACTTTTGTTTTTGTGTGTGAGAGAAAGAGGTTATTGATATTACTTTCTCTTTCTCCCACACACAAAAATCAAAAGTTTCCCAAAAAAGTTTCCTAGAGTAAACCAGGTCAAACATGTAATTGAGTATGTAGAGTCCGGATTAGACGAGAACACATCAAAGGGGATTTTTTTTTGGTACATTTTCGTTCTACAAAATAACCGGACAATTGAACTGTTTTTTATTTTTTTTGTATTTTAAATGGTACTTTTTGAAATTTCTGTAATATTGAACCTAGAAATGTGAAATTAAGTAACTTTTGAATACTTTTTCGTTTTTCAAAAGGTAGTCTTTTGAATTTTCCATAATATTGAATATAGAAACATGAAATTAAGCATGTTAGTATGTTATGTAAAAGAAGACTTTTTGGTATTGACTGTTTTTTTAACACACCGTGGTGAAGAGTATATAAGATTCGGCACAGCCGAATATAAAACTCTTACTTGTGTTATTGTAGGTTTTAACAACTAAGTATGCTTGCTCTAACTTCAAACTTGCGAAAATTTCTTTTGTGATGTCATCAAATGATCTTTCTTCGTTTTTAGTTAACTAAATGAAAAAAATCTTTTGGTGGAAATTATAAGACACTGTATCATAGATTTGGCGTAACTATTTTTGCCTTTATAAAACGGACACATAAGTCTTTATAAACTTTATTGTGACAATAGAACATTTAACGTAATTATGAACTCAAAAACCCAATTTGTGGTACGGATGTAGGCTAAATAATGGACCGATTTCAGTCATCGACTCAGAAAGTAATACTGAGCCGATTGGTATACTTTATGGTGGCTGTAGGACCACCAGTTAGGTGTTACAAGTCAGCACAAACGCATAATATCCTCTTTACACAATATAATTCCGCATTTTATCAAACCAAAATTTTATTTTTATGTCTCCAATATCATTTCAACGTACAACATCGTCGGGACTGCTGTTTTCGATTTTTGTAACGGACCTAGCAAGCTAAGTTCCTTCTGTAACTGGTCTGGAAATCTGCTGGGAGCATCTACTTGGGACATATGTTATTTTGGAGATCAGCTCTTTCTGAATTTTAGCTATCGTTTTAGGAACGCAATCAGTTAATACTCGAAACAACTTTCCAATTAAATAAATACGGAATCTATCACTACATTGCTTTTTAATTTCGGTTGTGTGACGACTGTAATAAAACACGGGATCCAAATTTTTGCCATAATGTAACTGTAACAACACGTCATTTCATTTTGAAATCAGAAATTGCCAGAAAGAAGTTTCTGTATATTATTTCTGCAATGACTTCTCCGACATTCGTAACAAATTAACGACGAATTTTCTTATGAATCCGGTGAGGCCCAAAATCGTTCTGTGAATTTCAATATTTTCATATTTTGCTTTGGTAGTATGAAATAAAAATGTAACGACTTCTCTCATAGTGTGTAGGCAGCTTAAGCGGTTAGTACGACTTGAATGATGGGTTTACTAGGGGAGAGGCCAGAGGTCCCCAAATAAAACAAGTCGAGTATGTACAATTTCTAAACGAATTTATTTCTTCGTTTGTGGCCAATTAATTAATAAATAAAATTGGACTAACCGTTTAGAAGTAAAGGAATTATTTTCCCATTTTTTCTACACTACTGTGCGATATATAAAATTTATATAATTTTTAAGCTTTTCTTAAGAAATTAAAAGCAATTTTCAAAAAAGTGCAAGTGTTCATTTTAACTTTTAACTATATAAAAGACCTAGCTATAAAAATAGTAATATTTATAAAATTGTAAATATGTCATTTCATACATATGTATGTACTTATATTCCGGGTGCCGAAAATATTCTAGGCCGAACATACGAACGAAAAAAACAGGGGCTGAAATTTATTCTGAAAGGTGCTTCGAAAATAGATTAAACTCTTAAAAACATCTTAGCTACATAGCAATCGTGATCAAAGATTAAAGAAGTTATAAGAAGTCCGAAACAACATGTAAAATGTGGCCAAAATCAAGTCTATTGGGAATGTTGAACGTTTCACAGTGAATCATAAGGCGGTCAAAAATCCATATTATTAGATTGGAATATTTAAAACCTTTTTTTCTTTAATAGGTTTAGTTACATCTAGTAGAAAAATAGGGATTAAGGGTTAAAATTAGAGTATAAAACGAAGTGTTATAATATGTTAGTTAATATTGGCGATTTTAGCTGTTATAATACATCCCAAATATATAAATTATGGTATTAAATTTATAATAGAGATGTCACGTCTACTATTGATGATTTGCCCATTTTTTCCATAAGTTTTCATATAAATGTCAAAGTTGAAAGCACAAAATTTGAGTACTATTGCTGTTAAAGTTTCTTATTTTAGTATTAGAATAACATGAGAGATGTCACGCCTACTGATTATTGGCTGCCCATTTTCTCCCTAAAAATTCATATTGATACTTATATTACTAGTACAAATTTTAGTATTTCATTAATATGTGAGATTCCACGCTCACCAATGCTAGTCAGCCTATTTTTCCCCAAAATATTTATACGAATGAAGTTGACCGGGCAAAATTTGAGAACTCTAGCTGTTATAATTTGATATACGCATTTTATATTTCACTAATATGGGAGATGTCACGTCCGCTAATGCAAGTCCTCCCATTTTGAAATACTCTAGCTATTATATTTTTCCATTTATACGAATATTAATGTATATTTTGTGGTGTTACCTCGTCCATTTAAAAACAAAATGTGGCTTTTCGTTCTTTCTACACTATTGGAAGATACTGTGAAAGTTTCGCATTCAACATTTTTATTCATAAATAGCACAAAATATCTGAATTTGGATCAGAAAAATTGATCTGGTACACACAAGCGGATATATTGCGTACATAACGGTATATAATGGCATTTTTTCTAAAGTGATAAATTGGATGTCAAATAATTTTATAAAAATCCATTTAATTCAAACAATTTGATTTTTTTGAAAAAATCAATTATTTTTCAATTTTGCTTGCGAATAGAATTTTGAAAACGGGTTAATTGGCTATCGTCATTCAGAGGCCAATTTAAGTAATCGTGGAAACATGGTATGACGAATGAAACCGTGAATTACAAATAATTGCATCATATGAAAAAGGTATTAAAATAAGACCCAAGCATTATTGTGCTGCCTCTGATGTCTTGTATGTTAGAGGTGACAAAATTTAATTGGTAATATCAACAAATAAAATTATTTTTTATTATAAGAAAAAAGTTAATATTATTTTTTTATTTCACTTCAACAAATACATATGATCTTAATCTAAATCGGCTGTGGTTGGAAACGTATTTGATGTTCTCTATCACGGTGTAATTGAGAAAGTAGATGAATTCTCAGTTGCACAATATTTTCAATTGGTTGATGACACAAACGGCACGTAGTTGGGGGTATGGAACCGTCGCTAAATTATGAACAAAAATGGTTATGTATTAATATAATTATAATTTATTTAAATATAGCATTTAAATACTAACTATTGTCGCTTTCGATGCAACTCATGGCAATGCATATTAAGAGCATGAATACGATCATATTTTTCTTCGTATAAACGCATGGACGTTAGTGGCGGAAACAAAGATCGTTTTCCATAAATATTTTTCGGTTCAATTACATCATTTGCATCCAAACATTCCCACTTGTTGTCATTAGGTCCAACATGAACCTCGATATATTTACGATTTTTATTTAAAAGTCTTTAGATGGAAAATAATTCAATTAATGTTTCAACATGATCAGAAATATTTGTATTACCTTATAACAAGTTGCTTAATTTTTGTAGTTAAATCATTAATTTCCTTTGTCTTTAGACGTGGTCGTTCCTGTTCAGGTGTGGTATATAGTAATGTATCCATCGAATAACGTATTTGATTTATCTGAAAACATAAATAAACTCACATTTTAATAGTTTACTCAAAATATAATATTATAAAGGCATCTTACTAATTCCAAATCATCTGGCAATATATCTACATCTAAATTAAGCACAATGTCGTGATCACCAAATAGAGAATTGTGGGTACTTTCATCATATCCTAACCCAGCTAATATTGCAACATATTTGGTTTGCGTTTTATTACATTTAATTTGCATTGTAGGACAGAAAAGTAACGTCATTAAAGCTCCAAATCCATGTATGTTAGGCATAAGTGTTGTAGCTCGAGCTACAAGAATATCACCATTAGATGATTCGGTAATGTCGGCTGCCACAACTAAGCGCTCGTACATGTCCTTAGGATTACTATCGACTTGAATGAAATTAACTGATTCCCTTTCGAGTGAAACCGTTTTCCACGTGCCTGCACGTATGGCTGAGAATAAATTAAGTTCGATGGGACTGAATGGTCCACGCAATTTTAATGTTTTGTTGCATAAATGCTTGGGTGGAGGTTCTATGTCCATATCAATCTCTGGCCTAATAGACAATAAGTATTCTTCATTTTGTCGTGCACTATCTTCGTCTAAAAATCGGTTAGCAACCGACTGTTTGCGAATTCGAAAATCGTGATCACTCTAAAAAAAAAACAAATAACACGGCTAAATACTACGGTTGTCAATTATTCGTGTTTAAAATTATTCGAATAAAAACATATTTTTTTACTTGAGTAGTCGACTAAATTTTGAAAATTATTCGATTATTCGAACAAATAACGAAAAAAAGTTTTAATTCGAATAATTTAATAATAACATTAATGCACTTATACCTTAATAACCTAGTTCAATCTCAATCTATTTTAAAGTTCTCAGTAGATTTCTAAGTGAAAGCTGAGTGCTCCAAAGCTCCAAAAAAAATTCATTCCTTAACTCATTTTATTGAAATTGAGTTATATTTTAAAGAATTAACAATTCTTCAAACTTATTCCCTTTGAATTTATTCCTAGAATTAATTCCTTAAGCTTTTGATGTAGATGAATTAATTCTCTAATGAATTAATTCGTATAGAATGTTAAATTCCACCTGAATGAATTATTTTTTTTCCGTTCAATCTGTTACAAATTGAATTAATAATAAATTTCAACAATTCCTATTGATTTTTAAATTCCCTCTGAATTATAAAAATTTTGTTTGAATTCAATCTATTACAAATTGAATTAAAATTTTTTTATCCATTCAATTTGCAATAGATTGAATGAAAGTTTTGCTTTGCAAAAGCATTCTGTACATTAAAAATTGAATTAAACAATTTTTCTATCATTCAATTTGAAATAGAAGGAATTAAACATATAAGAATGATCATTCAATTGAATAAATTCATTAAAGAATGAATTCTCTTAGGAATTAATTCAATGGAATATAAAGCCAAGGATGCTTTAGAATTTAAATTCAATTAATGATTTTAAAGAATGGTACATTCAAAAATTTAAAGCCGAATTAAAAATATAAGGGAATTAATTCCAAATTGAATTCAAGCTTTGGAGTGCTCCAAGCTTGTATGAACGAAAAAATTTGTGCAACAGACCGGCCCCTCTGGAATTGTTAACGTTAACAGGGGCCGCAACGGCTCTGAAGTTTCCAAGTTCATTAACAAAAGATATAAACACAAACAGCACATAAATCCGAAATGTGACAAAAAAATTTACTTATTTTTGAGATATATTCTAAAAAAACATTTTCTTACTTTAAATATATTAGTAATTACCCGAATAATTGTTTTTGAACGTATATGATAACGCGAACTTTTTGTAAGCTATGGTCAAACAAGTGATTTTTTTCAACGGCCGTTTCAAATCTTCAATTTCACTTTTTTTTTACTTTGTTAAACTAATTTCAAAATTTTTAGAAGATCTCATGGGGATTTATTTACAATGCAAAAATGAATAAAACGGCGAAAAATTATGTATTTTAATATGTCATTATTAATATTCATTGATATAACCTATCTAAAGCTCATTAGGCCGCCTAAGTGGCCTCTCTCTTAAGTGTCATTTTATGCGTTAGTATTACGTATAATTTGGATTAAATATTGGTTGATTCCTTTTTTAATTTTATATTTTTGTTTATAATATATTTTTGACGATAAAAAGGAACTTTAAGAAAATAGGTATATGGATATAAACATTTTTATTTAGTTCAGATGTAAAAATATAACGAATGTTCGGCTTTAAAATAAACTTACATTGCACATTTATTATTTTCACATATTTTTATGAAATTTTTTATAAATTATTGCAAACATTGATCAATTTATTTAATAATGGACGAATTTTAACGCCGGTGAATATATTTTGCATTGGTATAACACTAATCAATATAATTTACATAATTAATTATTTTATGGAATTATATTTAACCAACAAACTATGATAAAGTGAACTCAAATGATTTTGGCCATCTGACGGGTATTTCCAAATTGTCTAAAAATTTATAATCGTTTAAAATTTAATTAATTATTTACAAACTAATGGTGCCTGGTCCGCGATGCAGGCCTATAATTAGCCATGGAACTCTACACGTAAAGAATTTTAAAATAATTGTTTTAGCTGTTTAGGTGTAATTCACTAAAAACTAAAACTTCGGCGCCATCTGACGCACAAAAAGAAAACATTATTAGTTTGTTATTAAACTAAAATTATGGAAAAACAGCTTTATCTGAGAAAAAATTGTTAAAAATCAACCTATTGTTAGCTTAATGGTCGAGCCTACAATAAAATTCTTGTAATTGTCAATAGTTTACTATTACATGAATTTTGTCAAAAATGGTGGTTTATAAACCTAATACTACGTTCACATTTTCGTGTTGAAACACATCATGTTTTTTCAAAAAAAAAAAAAAAAAAACACTTCAAATTCGACTCGTAAAGTAATGTCAAAAATAAAAATTGAAATTACAAAAAATATTAATATTGTTGAAAATATTTTTAATTTGTTTTAATTTTATAAATACTTGGGTTTAAATATTAAATTTAGTGTAATTTAAGTGAAAATCTTATTTTTTAAAACAAAATGTTTAAGTCGGATAAACATTTCAAAGCAAAAACACGTTAATTTAATATGTGAACGGTTGTGTTTAAACTCATTGAGTTTTTCCAAAAACACTTTACATGGATTTGTAAACAAAGCACAGTGGTATAGGAAAAAAAAGAGGGAAATAATTCGGTAACTTCTAAACGGTTAATCCGATTTTGATTATTATAATGCTCGATTAGGAGATTTAAATCGGAACTCAAATGAAGAAATAGGATCGGGGTTCCTAATTTGAGGACCCCCCGCCGGGCCCCTGGTTGGCCCATAAGGTCCAAATTCAAAACCTAAACTCGACAACTCCTCATCTTTGTGCATACCAAATTTCATTAAAATCGGAATAACCGTTTAGAAGTTACCGAATTATTTTCCTATTTTTTTTCTATACCACTGTGCAAAGTTTAATATAAGTTTTTATGATTCCAACCATTAAAATCGTTAAGTGGTGTTTTTATGTCGCTTTAGGGTAGAAGAGAACACTGGTTATAGCTAGTTTTCAAACTATGCCATTACATTAAATATATCCGTATTAACTTAAAATGTGAATTTTCATCTTCATTAGGTAGTTCAAGCCACATTTGGCGTATAGTCTTAAATAGAACGTAGTTTAGAAACTCCAGTATCAAACTTTTAACAATTTTGTTTAACAAATTTTTACGTTTTTAGAAAATCTCTATGTGACTTATGGATAATAATGCTAATCGTTAGGTACTTGCGATTTGAATTTTAAAGATTCTATAGAACAATTTGTTTGATAATTTTTATACCCTTTGCGACCATCAGTGGTGTTACCGACAAGAAATATTCATTTAACAAAGCATAAAGTACAGCTCAAAATATAGCACACCTTGTGTTAGGTCTTTATTCTATTAATATTATTACAAATAATTAAGTTAGTAAAGCATGTTAGAACGAATTCCAGTTTATGTAATAAGTATCAAAATTCGGTGTAAGGCGACAAAATAACGGTAATGGGCTTTTTATACAAAACTAACCATAAAAAACTGCTTCATAATTATAGCGCACTCTTTCAAATAAGTTGAAGAAATATTGAAAAATATTACATAATTAATTTTGAAACATTGCAACTAATTATTATGAATCTATATATGCTTCTAAATGCAATTTAATTTGAAGCGAGAAATATTAAACAGTTGTTTTTGATTATTTTTACAGAAATGTGTCTTGTAGTAATAGTAAATTACTTTATGTCAAAGTTATGCCCTTAATGGGTCCATAATCCATTTTTTAATGAGGATTATATCTAGTGACATTGTAGATAATCTTGAAATCAGGTTTTTAATTTGTTTGATTTAAGATTTTTGGCAGATTTAAGATTGTGATTATAGTTAGTATTAATTATAAAAACGATTTGTGAATATGTATATTTTAATTAAATTAATATTTATTATAAAACGATTTAAAGAACTCAACAATACAAAAATTTATGTTGTAATGAAAAATGTTGAAAACTCAATTTGATTTATAAAATTAATATTTAAATGAAAACTTAATTTAATTTTTTTATGTATAAGTATATAAAGTATATTATGTAGACGCCTACAACTACTCCCAAAACTCACTATAAAACCTTTATGCTTTTAATGTATAATCTTAATCTATAGAATAATAACACATCGTTAACCGTGATACGCTTAATTCATCACAACCACAAGCAAAATATAGTTGAAATTGTTACAGAAGAAGGGATATTTTCATGAGTTCTTTAGTACATACATACAGAGAAAAAACCTAGTTCGACATGGTTTCTATAACTAAACTTTGTTCACTATAACAATATATTGTTATCAAAAACATATAATTGTGATTTTAATTATATTTAAACAATAATGTTGTTACTGTAATCATTTACATGTTCACGGTAATTATAAATTTTAGTATGATTCACAGTAAAATAATGGTAACGATGGAAACATATTATGTTTCTAACAAATTTTTAAACTTGCAAATAACCATTACATATTATGTTGCTAAATGTTTTATAACCATTGTATGTTATTTTGTTATAAATAACCATTATATCTTTTGTTGTTTTATGTCTGTTGCTACAACAAAACAACTTTAGCCACACATCTCACACATTTTATTTTTTATGTGTGTGTTGTTTAAAGCGACAATAAAATGGGTTTAAATAATTCTCATGTGGTTAATAACATTATATGTATAAGTATTTCACTTTGTATAGAATAATGTTATGTTTTTATACCCACCATCAAAAAAGATGGGGGGTATATTGTTTTTGTCATTCCGTTTGTAACACATTGAAATATTCGTCTAAGACCCATAAAAGTATATATATTCTGGGTCCTTATTAGATTCCAAGACGATCTTGCCATGTCCGTCCGTCTGTTGAAAACACGATAGAGTCCAAACGGAAGTAGCTAGCGAGCTGAAATTTTGCAAAGATACTTATAGTTGATCCAGTTTGTTTGGTATTGAAAATGGGCAATATCGGTCCACGATTTCGCCTAGCCCCCATATAAGGCCTCCTTTAGAAAATGACATTATCGCCAATAACTGACTAACAAAAGATCAATAGCGCTGTAATTCGGCACAAACATGTTTTATGGGGACATAAATCTTTTCATATAATTTCATAAGGATCGGTCCATAATTGACCCTACCCCCCATACAAAGTACCCTTCAGAAAATGACTTTATCGTTCACAACTGACTAACAGAAGCATCAATAATTCGGCACAAACATGTTTTATGGTGACATAAATCTCTTCGTAGAATTTTATAAGGATCGGTCCATAATTGACCCTACCCCCCATATAAAGACCCCTTCAGAAAATGACTTTGTCGCTCATAACTGGCTAAGAGAAGCATCAATAGCGGTGAAATTCGGCACAAACATGTTTTATGGTCTCATAAATCTCTTTGTAGAATTTTATAACGATAATTGACCCTATACATAATTGACCCTATCCCACCTATAAGGTCCCTTTCAGAAAACGACTTTAATGCTCATATCTACCTTAAGAAGCATATATATAACAATAATATTCGACATATAAAAGTTTTATGGGAACTAAAATCATTTTCTTAAATGAGTCCATTATTATATGATGGTTCCATTATTATGTAACCCCCTAATAATGTGCCCTTTAGACAACGAATTCAACGCTCATTTCTACAAAATTCTACAAACACAAGTTTCGTGCGAGCCAAAATCTCCCTATCAAATTTTATAAGGATCGATCCTTATTGAAAGTAAGAATATCAGTTCACGTTTTCTCCTATTAAAATGCCCCCTTCATCGCTAAGAGATGTATGCTCATATCTGCTCATAACATATCTGCTCATAACATATATATAAAGCAATAAAATTCGACATAAAAAAGTTTTATAGGAAATAAAATCATTTTCATAAATTTAATGAAAATGGATTTATAATTGACCTTACCAAGGTCCCCTTCTGAAAATGACTTTAAGACGTATTACTGACCCAAAAATGTAAGTACATCAGTAAAATTCTACATAAACATGAATGATTTGATGGTGGGTATATAAGATTCGGCATGGCCGAATATAACACTCTTACTTGTTTTGAATTAAATTGTAAATCGTGTCGTGTAATGTAGGTTTTTTACTTTTTTAGAAACTGTAATTTTACTGATTAAGTAATCAAAATAAATTTGATTTTGATACATATTTTTAACGACATTTTTATTACATTGGATCATAATATAGTCATTTAATAAAATAAAAAAATTACACCAACTCATTAATGTGAAACTCTATTATAATTTGGTACTCTCTTAGGATTCAAAAGAAACGTGCATTTCATAATATATATACAAAAATAGCATTTTATTAGATTTTTGTATTTAATATTTCTTAAAATTAGTAATTAAGAGAATACCAAGTATTTTTATTATGAATGAATTATAATGTAATTCGAAATAAGTTATAACTGTTTTATTTTGTTATCATATATAATTTTTTAACTTTCATTAATGAATTTTAAAATAAATATAGTGCACCAATGAAAATTCGCATTAGGGAGAATCCATATCAAAAATGACGAAAATAGCAATTTTCGGATTTACTATCTCCGATATTATTATATCGCGCTTTGAAATTTTTAAAAATATGTTAAAATTGCCTAAACGTATATATATACATATAGACTCGTGTAGTTTAGGAATTATTAACAAAATCGTATGAAAAATATAACAAACAGAAAAAATACACAGTGGAATCAAATTCAATTTATATGAAAAATGCTATTTATCTTTTAAACTGTAGGAACAAATAATACATTCAGTAAGGTCTGATCGCCCTTTTTTCATTTCATTTAAATCGGACCAGTGGTTTACGAGTTACAGTGTAATTTACCATATAAATGTGTATTTTTCTGTTTGTTTCATTTTTCATACGATTTTGTATAAAAAACTTGCTTTAAATAATGTTTTGGTTAATAACTCCTAAACTACACGAGTCTCCATCAAAAAAAAAAATCACTAGAGTTTATGTGTTCTGATACCATGAATTTTTATAATTTTTAACACTGGGCTGTCTGACCTATTTGACATTGAGATTAGCAATACAATTTTAGACGGATATTTTTTATATTGAGTTTTGACAACTTAAATCGTTGAAGGAATTCGCACCAAATTAAAATTTATTTTAATTTGTTTACTAATTTTCTCTCATTTACATTAAGAGTTGCCATGCCATTCATACTTTTAATGAACAAAAACCAAAAAACTATAAAATGGCAACAAAATCCGCAACCGTAGCCGCACTCCATTTAATTTACATTTTCTCTGGGAAACAGAAAACGCAGCCGCAATATTGTATTTCTACTCTCAAATATGCACTATGAAAATTAACACGATTTTAAAGACAATATATTTGGCTTTAATATAAAATCAAAAATGTTTACATTGGAATGAGCTTCCATCCAAAAAGTCAATGATATGTGGAACATTTTAGTGACGAGCTTTCATTTCTGTCCTATACTCGTATTTTGAAGACAGTAGTGGGTGTTAAAGTAATTTTTTGGAGGGGACCATATATGAGGGTTTGGGTCAATTATGGACTGATCTCATGCTCAAACAAACCTTACCTGTAGGGAATATTCGTGTAAAATTTTAATTCTCTAGTTCTTTTTATTCGGACTCTATTGTGCTTTTAACAGACAGACGGACGGACGAACAGACATGCTTAAATCGTCTTAGAATTTAATAAGGATCCAAAAGATATTCTAAAAGAGTTTTCCCTAATTAATTTGTCACTTAAAAAACATTAGGTAGGCATGTTGTATATCAATGGAAAGGTAATTTTGTCTATTTTGTCAAAACTGTATATAATTTTTGAAAATTAAAAAATTCTTTTTTAAAAAACAATTAAAAAAATGTTTTTTATTCAGTTTTTGCAAAGATACAAATTTTTCAAATTGCAATAAACATTTTATTTATGAATATTTTTTAATGAAATTTTACAGTTAGGTAGATTTGTTTACTTAAAATCCAAAATTAAATAAATGATTAAGAACATATTGGGTCATATAAAACAGGTCACTATAGTTTGATATCGACTATGCGATTTGAGAATTTTTGTTAAAAATTGAGTTTTCCATAAAAAATAGGGTTTTTATGGATGGACCTGGTCCCCTCGGTATCAAAAATTTTTAGGTTTTGTTTCATTTATCGTATTTTATGTAAAGTCAGTTTTCAAAAAAGTATAAATTCTATTTACATCTTCTTAGAAACTTTTTAGATAACTTAAGAAGAAAAAGATACTTTTTTCCCAAAAAATTGGCAAAAAATCGCCTTTTTCATTTTTTAAATTAAAATGCCTATAACTTTGGACTCAGTCATGATTTTTTTACAATTCTTTCACTGCTTGATATATAAACTTGTTGTTAAATGGCCAAAATCGGGAATATTTGGACCCGCTATTATCAAAACACTAAAGAAAGGAGGTAAAAATTTTAATTTTCGAATGCGAATATCTCGTAAACTATAAGATATAATTTACTGCTACGACGACATTCTATATACGATTTTTTTTTAAATCGGAACTCAAATGAAGAAATAGGATCGTTTTAAAAATTTAACATAGCCGTGGTGTCCTAATTTGAGGACACCCCGCCGGGCCCGTTTAGAAGTTACCGAATTATTTCCCTCTTTTTTTCCTATACCACTGTGTAGTGTGGACCGACAATAAATATTTTCATATAACATAGACTAAATTTGTATTAAATGTTTATAAATTATTTTATTATTGAATGATTTACGATTCATGAAAAAATTAGTTTGTTAAAAAAATAAAATGTTCTCTACACTTAGGCAACTTAATACTGATCTAACGGTGCTAAAATTCAAAAATTTAAAAAAAAATGAATTGGTTCGAAAATAAATTTACACATTTTTTTAAAAAGTTCGATTAAAATTTACTCAACAAAATCTTTACCTATCCCGTTTTTATTCGGCAATTATCAGAAAATAACTAATTATAAATGTGCTAACCCTACTTTCCAGGATTAAAAATCAGCTTTACAGTAATTTTCTGTGTTTATTAATGCTCCATTAACAAGCTATTTGACGTTTGATGTTGATTAGAACAATTTACTAATTCCATATTAGACACACGCTCTAGACAATTGGTTACAAATCCTACAAGTTCTAAGTTATTTTTTGGTAGTAAATTAATGTTTCGTTGTACCCTTACAAATAGTTCTGTTACACTGTACAACAAATTGGGAAAAATTGTTGCACACATGAGCAAGATCCTATACGTTGGAAACTACATACTTGATATAGTTAAACTATATCAAGTAAGTATAATTATATTTAGCTTAAATTCGGTTTAATCTAGTAGGTCAATATAGGTATCGATTGAAAGAGGAGAATAACAGTATTTTTAAAAATAAAATGGTTTTAAAATGTTAGAATAAAAAAACTAAAAAAATATCCTTTTAAATTTTAATACTTTAATATCCATATTTACAAATATGGAGTTGCAGACTCCCAAATTTCATGTCTTTATCTTTATTAGTTCTTTGTAAAAAAATTAAAAGTTAAGATGTATTCAAATTAAAAAATTTTTGTTGAAAATATTTTGTTTAATTTAATTTATTATTTATACCAATTACCTACCCCCATTATCCCAATGTCTGTTAATTTTTTATCCTAACGTTAAATTGACAGTTTTCAGACAAAATATCTACCAATTAAACATAACCGGTGGTTGAGATAATATGTCTTAAAATATATAAAATTTTATTTCGTATGATTATGACGATTTAGTGATTAAAATAAAATCCACTTCAGGATAATATGATAAGCGCAATATTAATATAAATGTAAAATATAATATAATTAATATAAACATTAATATCACGATGAAAAGCTACATAAAAACGTTTATATGTGTAGACATAAATCTCTCCTCTTAATTTTATAATATACATATTAAAGCTGCTTATGATGGCGCACACGATATTTGTTTAACAAATTGTCGCATTATTGTTGTCTTGTGCAGTCCTTTAATCTCTATTTGACTCTAGCCCACATTCAGAAAATTAGTTTTTCTTCAATATGTCGCAATTGAAATAAAATTCAACATAAATATTTTATTTGCTAAAATAAAACCACGATATACATAAATATTTATAAATATTTTACTAATTGCACATGATATACCTTTGCACTGTTGTATTTTTTAATAAAAACTATATAATAAACTACTTTGATAACATTATTGGGATGTCAAAGATATTTTTAAAAGATATATAGAATTTAGAATAACTATAGAGTTCGGAATAATTGTGTTAAATTAAAAAGGAAAATATAATTTCCAAGAAAGGAGTTTTAACATGAAAGGATAAAAAATGCAATATATCCTTAATCGATTGTAATCCTTTCATATTCTTCAAAGTTTCCACTTTTTTAACTTTTTATCATAGACATAAAGAAACTCGGTTCCACAATAACAAATTTCTAATTTTTCTACATAATATTTTAACAAAAAAAGGACTTTGAAATTTTTAGAGGGGAAAATTTTATTAATTAATTTATTGAGATATTTAAAAAATATTATAAAAATTAAACAAATTGAGCTATGAAGACCAAATTTCAGACTTTTATACTCCATTCTAATGTCTTATTATGAATATTTTTTGTTGAACAATTTCGTATAAAATTTCAAGGATAATAAAGGATAAACTTTTAGAAGGATATTTTTTACATCTTTTTATTCTTAAAAAATAAAACAAAATACGAGATAAAAATACTGCAATTGTCCTTTTTAGTTTGATACCCATATTGTTATAATAGGGTGGCTTAAAATATTTTATAAACATTTTTGAAAATTGTATGCACCTCAAATTTTAAAGTCCTTTTAAAAGGACAAACGATCAGAAAATGAAAAACTGAGTACGCAGTTATACCATATAAATTATGTGCTTTCGTATGGTGTATATGGTTTGGTTCGTGTGTGAAAAATGGTGTTGGACGGTGTTATCAGACCTATTCTGAATAAAAATTCCCTAAGTCATGTATGTAAAAAAAATTGTTATTATCTTCATCTTCGTGAGAAGGGTATATATAAGTTTGTCATTCCGTTTGTAATTTCTATAATTTTCCGACCCTATAAAGTATATATATATTCTGGATCCTTATACATAGATAGCGGAGTCGATTAAGCCATGTCCGTCTGTCTGTTGAAATCAGTTTTTAGAGGACCCCAGATATCGGCAAAATCCGAATCTTCAATAATTCAGTTAGACATCCTTTCTGGAAGATCGCTATTTAAAATCAGCAAAATCGGTCTATAAATAACGGAGATATGAGCAAAAATCCGAGACAACCTCTAAAAATTTCATGTAAAAGCAACATTTTTTTCATGCTTTGTTAAAAAAGCAATAACAACACTGTGAATTGGATAAAGATGTACATGTGCGTGTGTAGATGTATTTGGTTTTATTCAGCTGTGTATTTTTTTGTATGTTTGGATGCTGTTGGCGTCATTGAGTTGTGTATTTTGTTTTTGTGAATTCTGTTCGTATATTTGGATGTAGGTTGGATTTATTGCATTGTTTATTTTGTTTTTCTGTGTTTTTCGTTATGTATGTTTAGATGTCTGTTGGTTTAGATGCCTTGTGTATTTTGTTTTTTATTTCGTTTAGCGTTGTTGTTGCTGTTCATTTTGTTTTGCTTTTGGTGTAATATTAATGTAGTCGGGAAAAAATTTATAAAACTAATATGTTTAAAATACACTATGGTGAAGGGTATATAAGATTCGGCACAGCCGAATATAGCACTCTTACTTGTTTTTTAATCAATTTGTTATAATTTGTTTTTTTTTTCATTGCCGATTTATGCAGTTTTTACGAAGAAATTGCCGGTATTTCTACAAAATCATCTGTCAGCCTTTATGTCTTAATGAAATTCTTTCATTGCGTTTCTCTGTCGGCAAAATTATCCTTATCTAATTTGCGGTTGGGCTATCCCTATAAATGTTGGTAGAGGAATTCACATCTACTTTAAAGTTAGAAATTATAAGTGAATTTTGATTTCAAGTACATACTCTACAGAAACGATTCTAAGCCGATTGGTATACTTTAAGGTATTTTTTGTTACAAACATCACTTCAAAATCTATATACCCTCCCCACTAAAGTGGTGTAGGGTATAAAAACAAAAAAACAAAAAATGTTATAAGAATGTTTGCTTTTACAATAAAAGGATGTGCTACCTTTCTCCCACTTTATATTTCATAACAATAAGGGTGCTATTCAAGTAATGTTGATTATGAAAATATTAATTCCATCTTAAGTTCATTATCATTTAATTGTATTAATGAGAATGAAATTGTGGAATCTGAAGAATCTGACCAAATAGAAGCAACTAACGATTCCTATAATATTGAGGAACCTTTAACGCAAGTGAAAATACTGATTGCTAAATTGTGGAAACTGAAAGTTGTAATGCAGGTGCATTGCAAGATACAATTTGAAAATTTAACAAATGGATGCAGTTATTACCTTACTACATGGTGATTTGTTGGAAAATATTTATATTGAAGCGCCTTCAGTTGCGAAAGTTCCCAACATGTTTTAAAGTTGCAACACTTTATGCATTGAAACAAGCAAGTCATGTTTGGAATAGTAAATTGATTAATGATTTGCGAAAATATGGTATGAAACGTTCTAAACTCGACCGATCCTTGCATTTATTATAGAACTGATGGTAACAAAATTATACACCAATTTACTAATGATAATGATTTTAGTCAATTATTTAAAACAAAATTAAATGAATCAAAACGATGTTTAGCAATGAATCAAAATATGTTTATCAATTATTGAAATTGATAAACATATGTATAACTCTGTATCAAGAAGAATATATTCTAAACATACACCGATGGATCTTAATTAAAAATTTTCAAAATCCGAATGTGAAGACGACACAATTAAAAATGTATCGTATCGAACAATAACTAGCAAGTGGTAGATTATTATTTGCAGCTCAATGCTCCTGTTATAAGTCAAGCTGTCATTTTTTAAGTAAATTTAATAAAGCTTCTTCCCTAATTCATTGGACAGCTGTGAAATGTATTTTTATAATAATCTTATTTCGTATACAGATTCTGATTGGGACAATGATTTAGAAGATAGAAGATTAGTTACTGGTTACGTTATTTTATTACAAAATGCAGGAATATCCTGGAATAGCAAACGACAGTCAACCATTGCATTACCCACAACAGAGGGATCAGTAAACAAAATCATCAGGGTAAAAATGCTGGAAAAGGAACTTAATTTCAAATTTAACGATCAAATTCCTACTAACATATATTGTGACAACCAAAGTGCAATACACTAATCCTCAATGCAGTATATCACCTAAGAACAAAACATATTTATATAAGGCATCATACGTGAAAAACGTCAATTTAATCAAGTTCATTCATTGTTTTAAAATAGTTTTCGAGTGGAGGTGTTAGATTTATAACTTGTTAAATTTTTCTTGTTTGAAATGTATAAAATGAAATCACATACTTAACTTTGTAATTTGTTCTATGTCAATTAGAAAAATTTTAATAAATAATAATTCAGATTTTCTCTGCTAAACTACAAATAACATAGGTACATATTTATATACATATTTTATTTACCTTAGACATGTAACTTTCATCAGATGTACGGGCAAGGCCTTTTTCCACTAAAATTTCATTTAGTGTACTGTTATCCTTCTTTATTATTACGTTTGATACTCCGTCAACTACAGAGTAAACTTCTATTTCAATAATACCGGAATCTGCATATTCTTGCACAAGTTCCATAGCTTCATCTGTCCATTGTTCATTGGGTGAACGTACTGGAGATGGTTCTATCATCACTAAGCGACATTCAAATAATCTTGGTGGAATGTCTGCCAAAGTCTTACATTTATCCGAAAAATAACGTAATTGATGAAAATCAACTATTGCCATATTACCATAATCGATAAAGAAAACCTAGAAAATGTTCAGTATAGATTAGCCCACAATTTTAAAGGTACGCTCACACCTCACATCAAATATTTAAGACAATATACATAACCACTATTTTATTTCATTATTTTGTTTAATTATTTCAATTATAGATAGATAGATAGATAGATAGATAGATAGATAGATAGATAGATAGATAGATAGATAGGTAGATAGGTAGATAGATAGATAGATAGATAGATAGATAGATAGATAGATAGATAGATAGATAGATAGATAGATAGATAGATAGATAGATAGATAGATAGATAGATAGATAGATAGATAGATAGATAGATAGATAGATAGATAGATAAATAGATAGATAGATAGATAGATAGATAGATAGATACACTGAAAATAATCCATTATTAAATAAAACCCTTTTCTATTTTTACGAAAGTACGAAAACCTTTCGTAATATTTTTTTCTTAAATTTTAGCGAAATTAAACATAATGATATTAATTATATTATGATTAAATAAAACTACAACATTTTTATAAAATTTAAGAAGAAGTATAATATTATTCTCGAATTATTTTCATAAAAAAATTGAAAATTCGTGTGGAGAATAATTTTGAACTAAAATTAGAAAATTTATTTTAAAATGAACAAAAATGTTTGAATAAATTAATATTTCGTAAATTTTACCATATTTATTCAAATTTCCCTTTTTTCAATTTATGTAAATTAATTTTTTCAAAAATATTTGAAAGAATTTCGTCGTGCGAAACAACGAACGATTCGTACAATGTACGACATTTTTCGTATATATTATGTATGGATTTTTTTCGTGTAGATAAAGACATTGTAAATTGATAACTTTACAATGTCTATTATTAAAAAAATAGATTTTTTAGGGATCAGGTAGGTGTGAACGTATTTAAATTTATACATAAATAAACGTAGATTCGATAACGATTGATTAATTAACTTACCTTAACTTGTTTATGCTGTCGCGTTACCTCAATAGTCTTGATAACTCTAGCTCTATGGTACTTATTTTCGAAAGGTGCTGAAAGTATCATTCCAGTGGCTAAAGTGGTATTTTGAGGAAACTTACAATTCTCGATGTCTATTGGAATATTAAGCATTTCTTGTATTTCTTGCATACGCTCCATTTCCGAGAGAGGTTGAAAATAAAATTTACTACAATTTTCGATCTAAATTTAAGAAAAGCAGAATCTATTGAATTAAATTTATTTATATAAAATTTCGCTGCGGCCGACATACATGAGTTATATAACCGCTAATATTTTTTTGGAAAACAGATGGGAGAACAACCAACTCTGCATTTTTCAATAAACGTTTAGTTGGCCGCCATGCTCCATCGCACATTATACCCAGTCCATGATCTTCGGCAAACTTAACACCAGAACGTGATCTTTAAGTGTGAAAGTTTAATGCACTTTAATATTGAAGGTTTATTTCGCTATTTTATAGTAAACTTACTCCATAACATCAAAAGATGTAGGCATATTTAAATGACGCATCCTTAAGGCTTTGTACACCTCTGTACATACAGCTCCTGGCATTTTAACGCGTACAGTCTCTTGTGTATCATTTGTAGTAATACTTTGATATTCATTATCATCACTTTCAGGGTCATTTTTAAAAATCACTAAAACTCTTTCTGAGTTCGATTGGAAACTTATATCAATATTTTTTGGATTAATGTGAACGTCTTTAAATAGCTCTTTAATTGAACGTGTGTATAATTGACCAATGTGTCGCGTGTCAAAATTTGAAAAATAAACTGTTCTGCAGGGATCATGACCACATAAAATGTGATACTTTGTTCTCTCTTTATCAATGTCATTTTGTTTGTTATAAACAAAGTAGTTTGGGTAGAAAGCACCAGCAATAATTACTTTTAAAATGATCGCCTTTTCCCATTCCTGCCATTGTGAAATCTGAGATCGATTGTTTTCCTTAATGCCGAAACCACTTAAACGTCCCTTAATTTCTTTCACTAATAAATGCATTTCTCGAATTGAACGAATATTAATTAAGTTTTGATTGGCCCACTTGTATTCACTTTCATCGAAATGTTCATCTTGCTTTAATGTGGACCATTCCTAAAAAAAGTATTACGTTTTATATTTACCACATATATACATTTATTAAAACAAATAATGCTTACATATGGGCAGTTTTGTGTCAAGTGACTTAATTAGAAAATCGATTTGGATGTAATGTGCACCAATGTTAGTACTATTGGATAGTGGGCCAAACACAAATGTTTAGCTTTATCGGTCAGAAATTGCCTGAGCCAAAGATGGAAATTTTGGACAAAAATTGCTTTTTCAAATGAGTGGAACTTTTTACCTATTTCTCCTACTTAAAAGGTCTTTCTTCAGATTTGTAATAACTTAGGGCTCTTAATGTTTACTTTTATGTTTATTTGTTTAATATTACAAAAAAAATCAAAAGTTACTCTTTGAAGAAAAATGTACCAAAAAGTCATCATTTATATGTTACTCAATCTCCGGGCTCTAAATGCTTAATTTCATGTTTCTGGTTCAATATTTTTAACAAACAATTAATATTAGAAACTAAAAATTAAGCATAAAAGCTATAGGTGCTGATGAGTCTATTTAAGGGATCTTTTCTGTACATTATGGTTCTTCAAAAGGTACTTTTTGAGATTTGTGTAACATTGAACTTACACAGAACTTATCTAAATACTTCAAAATGGGGTGTAAATATAAAAAATTGTTATTATACAGTTAACGAAATTTTTATTACAGATTACAGTACTATGCAATAGTACTAATCTTGGTGCACATTTCATCCAAATTTAAGACCATATATTTATATGTGTAGATGTATACATACATATGTACATATATACATACACACATATACATACATACATACATACATACATACATACATACATACATACATACATACATACATACATACATACATATACACATATGAAAAATAAGTTTAATAAATAGAAAATGACGAAAAAATAAAATTTATTTGATTTGGAGGAAAATTTTGTCATAAAATGACCTAGTGACCAACGTATACATTTCTAAAAATATGAGATTCGCCGAACTGGCCTTTGAATGTCTCCATTTATTTAGGTAATGTTGTATGTCGTTTGAAAGTTGATATAACAGCTAAAACTTGATATTACATCCGCATTAAGTACAAAAAAACTTATACACTACATACATTATACATTTTTCACAATTTTTCCTGTGAAAATTGTTTTTTGAATTGTTTAAAAATTTTCTGCAGTTTCTGAGAACAAGAGTTGGAGTGCACAAAGTAACAGATTTTAGATAACTTAGTCGATATTATTTACAATTTTTGGTTATCGTTTTTTTTATTTTGTAATTTTTAAATGAAAATATTTTTTTGTACTTACTCTGTATGCATTAAGGATTGCAATTAAATCGGAACCGGAACCATTAGCCCATGATAGCTTTTTGATGTAAGCATTTATTTCACCACAACGTTTATAGTTTTGAAATTTAAAAATTGAACGTACACTTAAACCAGCAGCTGCAAAAGTACACATACAAATTATACATACACATATGTAGATTAGATTTTGTATGGATGGGTCTTATTTTGTACATTAGCGTCTAAAATTAATTACTGTTAACTAATTATTAAGGATAACGGGAACCCGTGCGAGTAATCGATTGAATAGTTTAAAATTGGGTAAATAATAGGACTCTTTTGATTTTTTTAAATTTTTACCCAGTTAGCACAAAATAAGACCCATCTAAGTAAAATTCACATTTTTTGGGCAACTCCATTTTTACTCTTATAGTATGGAAAAAAATAATATATTGTGATATTTTTTTAAGCAACTTGCCTATTATAATTGCTTCTTCCAATGCACTGAAAGCGTATCCCATCATTATTAAACGTGTTAAACGCACATCTAATGGTAACAAAGCCATTATACGACCCATATACGTTATATCGCCGTCATCAATTGTATATTCTCCATTCGTGTACTTATATAAGGCTCCAACTTCCTTTAATGTTATAACTGTGTTATGTATATCACGCAAATTTGGCGGGCTCATTGCTAGTGCGAGCACATATGGAGGCGAACCCATCTCAAGTAATTTGGATTTTAAAACAACGCTTTCTAAAGGACAACGCAACATTTCAGGTCTACTAAAGTCTTCCAAAAAATCCTGGAAGTAAATTTATTAAATGCAATGCACTATTATTTTTATTTTAATAAATAATGACTATCTTTATAGCCCTGGAAAATATTAGTGCAATGATATTTACAAGTAATTCAATTCTCTATAGAAATTATAATAACATTTAAATGTATACGAAGCTTAATAAGCAAGATATTCCCCAATCCTAGGTATTTGACTGCATATTATTTGATTCTATTTTACTACAAATGATTTGATGGTGGTAAGATTCGGCATAACCGAATATAACATTCTTGCTTGTTTATTATTAATTGGTTTTAATTTATAAGGAATTCTTGAATAATGAAAACAAAATATTACTTTCATTCCCAGCAAAAAATTATTGATGTAATACTTTACAAACGACATCTTAATCACATCTAAAAATGCGATTATATATGTTTCGCTTTTTTAAACCAAATATTTCCTTACAAATAAAAACCCAGTTAAAAGTGAGGAAAGAGATGTAGAAAAGTCACTACAAATAACATATTCGAAGTAGATCAAACTTTGGTGAAAAACCAATGAAATTAACGTAAGCATGTCATTGAACTAATTCGGTTTATTTTTGACATCCAAATATCGGATTTTTATTGCATCTATGAATAAGATTAGATGTAGTTCATAGTTGTCAAAAATGAACACCCAATTCATAGGGTTTTCACCAAAATTGGAAGTACTTCAAGTATGTTATTTGTGGTGAAAATTCTACTTCTTTTTCCTCACTTTTTTTGCTGGGTTATTTTACTGGGCATTTAAAAAAAGTGTATGCCGTATGAAGGTCTTATTTATATACTGAATTTGGTGGACCTTTTGAAAAGAACTCAAAAATCATAATAAGGGCGAGTTTTTCTGATAAAGATAATCTTCATTCTTTGGTTAAACCTGGTTAAATATATGTTTCGTGTTTTTCAGTTATCAGTAAAGTTACTTATTATCTTAGTTTAACTGAGTGTAATTGGCCAATTAAACTCAAGTTATAAGTGAGAAAACACAATTAACAAAAACGATAAAACAATGATTTCGGAAGAACAAAAACATAATATTTTAAGTACATTGCAATTTTCTGATTTGTTTTGTTTCATTAATTATTGTTTTAAATGTTTAACATTTTTCCAAAATTTTCCATTTTACAAAACTATTGTTTGCAAAAACAGCTGTTCATTGTTTATGTTTTTGAGTGAAAACTTGGCAATACTAACAAAGTTAACTGAGCTTAAATCTAAAACTGAAAAACACAATTATCGGTCCGCCTAAATTTGTTCCGAGTTTAATCTAACAGCAATTTAAGCCTAGTTTAACTGATGAGTAAGAAACCCGCCCTAATCGTGTTGATAATGTGTGTTATTCTAAAAACACTTTTGCATAACAATATGAATATTTTTAGTTTGTATTGAAAAATATTTTATAAAAAAATGTTTCCTATCAAATATTTTTTCATTCGTTCAGAAAATAAATTTTATTAAAGCTGTCTACGCACTATAATATTTAGTAAAACGACATGTCAAATTTTCAAATTAAATTATAAATATTATTGTGTAAATACAAAATGTAATAAAACTTACTGAAAATACGGATGGAAAATTGAAAATCGTATGATTTTGTAAATTTTTTTGGAAAATTTCAAAACGATAGGAAATTTTTGTTTTATTTGAGTTTAATTTTTATTAAAACAAAGAAAAACATAAAAATAGAAACAAATTTCAAATAAAAACAAAAATAATATGAAAATTTACAATTTTACGTTGAATTTTCATTTTATTTCAAATCTAATAGTATAAAAACAAAATATAAATTTAATTTGATTTTTTTTTTTTTTTTTGCTAATCATACTTATTTCAATTTTATTTTGTTTTGGCAGTATGAAATAAATATCTAACGACTTATCTCATATCTCATTACTCCCATTATCACAATGTCGGGTTATTTTTTATCTTAAGGTTAAATTGACAGTTTCCATACAAAAAAAGTAGGAAAGTATAGTCGGACATGGCCGACCATATAATACCCTACACCATGAGTATATTTTTAAAATTTTAACTTTTTATAAAATTTTTATATTTTATAAAGAAACTTTTATGTTGAATATTTCCATAATTCCAAAATATTTAAGCACTTTATTGATAAAAAAAATCTAAATTTTCTAAATGAGGCTTTATATGGGTCAAATATTTGCCGATCCTCGGTAAATTTGGGAAAAGGATATATTATAAATAACAGTTAGTTTTGTTGAGTTTCATTGCGATACAAATGGTTACAAGTCAATTTTAGACGTTTAAGACATTTTTTGAAGGGGGGTTTGTATGGGGGCTAGGGTCAAATAAGGGCCGATCCTTACGAAAATCTGCAGTGTCATTTATACTTATATAAAACTTATTTGTGCCAATTTTTAGAGAGATAGAAGAATATTTGATGTAATTATGTCATAAAAAGTTTAAATCGGGAGGTACGGTTGTATGGGGGCTAGGTGAAATAATGGACCGATTTCAACCATTTTCAATAGGCTTCGTCCCTGTGTCCAAAAACATGCTTGATCCAAATTTCATCAAATTATCTTGAAAATTGCGGCCTGTACCTTGCGCACAAGGTTTACATGGACAGCCACCCAGCCGGACGGACATGTCTTAATCGACTTAAAAAATGATTCTGAATCGATCGGTATACTTTAAGGTGGGTATTGGACCAATATTTTTGTATGTTACAAACATCAGCACAAACGTATAATACCCTCCCCACAATAGTGGTGTAGAGTATAAATATTTTAATATACTAGCTAACCCAGTGTGCTTTGCTACCCTTAACATAATTCAAATTCCACTTTTCTATATATGTATTTTTGTAACTGAATTATATGGGTTTTTTTCAAAATGTTTATGCTACTCATTCAAAATTAAAAGATTCTAGCTCTATAGTTTTACTGATATTTGAATATTGTATTACGTTAATAGGAGGTGTCATGTTTCATATTGAAAGTCCTTCCATTTTTTTCTACTTTTAATAATTTCTTAGATATACGATTTTTTAATTTAATGTATATTTATATAGGAGCTGAAAAAAATAAAAGTAGCCTATAGTTCCTTCCAGACATACAGAAAGACAGAGCAAATTTTAGTAAAATCGGTCCAGACGGTTAGTAGTCTATAGACTTCAAACACAGTCAAAAACAAATAAACACACATTATTTCACATATATACATAAATATATGTATGTGTATTTAAGTATATATTCATATATTTTTTATACGAGAAATCAAGATTTAAAAACATTAACACGATCTGTTTGTGAACTATTTCAAAAACGGATTTTTATATTTTCAAAAATAAAAAAAGTTATTGTTCTAATGTACATAAAAAAATAACTGGTTACATAGCTAGTGATTTCTTGTGACCGTTATAATCATTGAAGTCAGTGACAGCTTTGGACTAGAATTTCGGTATTTTGGTAAAATATATTTTAGCACCTACTTGTTTTTGCTTCCAGAACTTTTTAACAATGCGTTTTTTTATTTTTTACATAAATTAAAAAAAAAAAAAACGATGAAACTAGTGTACTTACCTCATAAAATGAACGAGGTATTAAGCGATAAACACGACCATTCATAACTCGTCCAGCACGACCAGCTCTTTGTCTGCAGTTTGCTCTTGAAGCCCATTGTATTTCCAATTTCGTGAAATTAGTGGAAGTATCTGTCACTAGTAATTTGGTCAAACAAAAGTCAATTACTGTAAAAAACAATTTAAATTAGTACCCAAAAATGGTAATGAATCTTTATTATGGTGGTCCTGTTTGTATGGTGAAGAAATATGGAACTGATGATCCCACGGAAAATTAAAAGTAAGCTCAATAAGGTCAATAAGGTGATATATCAATGAAGAGCTTATGAGTATATATTATAATCATAAATCTAGATTAAATAGTTATCACAAGATGAGAAAGAATGTGGGGTTTGAAAAATAACATAATTGATAGAAATATTGAAAAACAGAAAATAAATCGATAAGAGATTAAATCTATTTAACCTTTGTGTCCTACAAAGAACTAAATTTTCAATTTTGATGGGAACATCAGCAACTATCAATTTTATGCAACCATAATGTATGTATATTAGAGAGCTTCATTGTTCGATGGATCGTAACCACCTTCTCCCCCTTTCAACGTCTCTGAAGTTTTCAGTTTCCACTGCATCTAATCTTATTTTTAGAAGCTGTAAAAATCCGATATTTAGATGTCAAAAGTAAACCTTATTCTTTCAATGACACGCTTTTGATATTTCATTGTTTTTACCAACATTTTTGTTGTGACTTTCCTACAACTGCTTTCTCACTTTTAACTAGGTTTTTGGAAATGAATCTAATCTTATTTTTAGAAGCGGTAAAAATCCAATATTTAGATGTCAAAAATAAACCAAAAGCCTTTTTAGATATGATTAAGATGTCCTTTGTAAAATATAACATCAATTATTTTTTGCTGAGTTTAAATATAAATATGATGATACATATTACTTTTTGTTCATATAAGATAAGGCGAAATAGTTCTCAGCTATGGTCAAAAATGTTTGATTTCTTTCAACGGCCGATTAAAATCTGAATTTCAGTGTTTTTAAAAATTTGTTAAATTTATTTTAAACATTTTAGGAGATCTCATGGGGATTTATTGACAATAAATAAGAAAAATCTTTCCGAAATACGATTTCTTTAGTGCCAAATTTATTATGTACTTTTTTTGTAAATACAGCTCCAAACTTTGGAGTCGTTATGGCACCTGTTAACGTCAACCTATCACGTCTTTTTTTCATGGCATAGTTTTACAACCCAAAGAAAGATTCTAGAGTGGTACGGGGCGTAAAAAATATATACCCACAAACGCTTCCTCCCATCATCAGTACAAACGTATATTATCCTCACCACTAAGTGGTGTATACATTTTTATTAAAATTTGATTTTTGCATGTAATAATTACTCACCATACTTTACATCTGGAACCGTAATAGAACTTTCTGCAATGTTGGTAGCAAGAATTACTTTTCTATAGCCAGGAGGTGGTCGATTAAATACTCTAACTTGTTCATCTGGCGAAATGATAGAGTGCAAACGTATTGGGCAGAGTCGTACTTGATTACTAATAAAAAAATAAATTTTATATTATATTTTTATTTCAAGTTCAATAGAAAACATTTGTACTTACTTATCTGTATCTTTAAGTTGTTCCAATTTTTTACACATCTGTTCAATTTCATTTATGCCCGGTAAAAATATTAATATTGACGTTTTATTATTTTCATCGACATCTGGATCTGCACTAAATGCAGCATCTTGTTTTTCAATATTATCAATAACAATTATTAATTTTAAAGCTAAATTGTACATTTCGACCGAAATTCCGGGATCATTTAGACTTACTTGGGCATTCTTAAATATATTCAAAAATAATATGTTTATATTTATACAATAATAATATTTTTTTTAGTTTTACTTACTAGGTTATTAATACGATCTAAATCACAGAGATAAAATTCTTTAACTTGGAAAAGTCTACGAGTGTCGGTTCCTATTACTGGAGCAGGATATTTCCGAACTTTAAAGTAATTTGAAAACTTAAAAAAAAAATACAGATGTTTAATATAAAATAATTAAGCTTTTACAAAAAATCAAAACTAAAACAGTTAAGAAATATTTCGGAGCAAACCGATTGTATTAAAAATATGATTTTTTATTTATTTTAATAACAAAATCATTAATGTTGATCTCGTTGCCGAGTTTTTAATGGTTTTATGTAAATTTGAATTCAAATTATGGATTGGTCGTTAGAAATTTAGTGAAACTCATTGTGGTCCAAATGTTCGATATAGCCGGAATTAAATGAAAACCCTGAATCGAAATTAAACTTTGCATGTTTATAGACTTACCCCATATTCATAAATGCTTAATAAAGTTATTAATGGTTTATTGAAGGAATTTTGCATAGAAAATGTCCCATTTTATGAGAGTTTTAACTAATTTTATGTTTCTAGGATCATTATTATAAAAAATTGAAAAATAACCAAATATTCCCATTTTATGGGTGCATACCTAATTCCTACTCTACATACTAAAATTCATGTTTCTAGGGTCTAGTGTTCTCTCCTAATCAGGGCTATACATACCTAATTTAATGTATCTTTATTCAATATTATAGAAAATTCAAAAAGTACCTTTTGCAGAACGAATAAGTACGAAATAGCACTCTTTTATATATTCTCATATAATTAGGGCTTTACATGCCGAAATTCATATATTCAATATTATAGGAAATTGGAAAAGTACCTTTTGAAAAACCAAAAACTACCAATAAGTTCCATTTTATGGGTTCTCACCTTATTCTTACTCTCCATACTTAATAACATGTACATATTAAAAACGAAAAAGTACCAAAAAGTGATATTTTATGGGTTCTGAAGCATGACTACATGATAACCCTCGCATCTATTCACTTAGATTTAAGACTATTTCAACTTCTGGCAGTTTATTTTCGTTCTTTGATTTTAAAACATTGTCCAATCATAAGCTTTTCAGTATTGCTATACTTATGTAGACTAACATCTTCATTTCTGTTCCACATTGGAATAATTGATCCTTGGAACTCTCTTCAAATTGTAAGTAACATTAATAATTTCCAGGTTTCTATATCTTTTGGTATACTTCATAACTTACTGCGATTGTAATCATCGACGTTGCATAACTATTTGATTTTCTCTATAAATCTGTTTTATCTCTGTTTATTTTCTTTTCTTCAGCTGATGTGGAGGATGGTACGTGTTTCATTAATTTACCATCTATAACATCAACTGTTCCTTCATGATAATCCAAAAAGTCACGTAACTTGCGCTTCCAGATTATATAATCCAATTCAGTTTGATGTGTTTGGAAAAATCCATTTTTACTTACAGAATCTTAAAGTATTTTGATCTTGATAAAATGACAAAATATTCTTGATTTTATTATTATCTTCTAAAATATTCTTTATTTGAATTTCTTTATTTAATTTTCTGAGATTTAGTCAACGTTTCATTTATATAAAAAATTATGAGAACTAAAAAATGAACGAATACAAATATTGCTAATATCAAAAAACAAAATCAGATAATTATTTAGCGTTTTCCGTATGTTTGTTTGTGTTGAAATCAGTATTCGAAATACTCCAGATATCTGCGAGTATCAATAATTCTATCAGAAAGTTCGCAAAAAGATCGGTTTTTACATAAATAATGGAGACATGAGAAAAAAAATCGAAACAACCTCTGAAAAACTTTAACTTTTTCGTTCTTAAAAAGGTATTTTATGATTTTTCTATAAAAAATACAATAACCTAGAAACATAAAATTAAGCATGTGAATCCTGAAGAAAGGGACAACATATAAAAGGTGGTTTTTCTAGTTCTTTTTCCTGCTTCCATAGATACTTTTTATTTTATTGTATTTTATAATATTGAACCTATTTTAAGAGTCCTAATGAAAATCTGTAGATTTTTGGTACTTTTTTCTATAAAATGGGAATTTTTGGTACTTTTTTCTTTTATAAACGGTATTTTTTAAATTTTTGTGTAATAAAATTCGTACGGACTGTTTTTTTTAATGTATCATGGTGAAGGGTATAAAGGGTATTCGAATAGCCGAATATAGAATTCTTACCAGAGTTGGAGGTAGTGGATGAGATATTTATTGTTCTATTAAATCCATCTATATTGACGAAATTTTGATTTTTTTCTATTTTAATCACTACCACTATGTGAAACATATTTTAACTACCACAAAAAATTAGTTGCAGTAAAACATACAACTACAACTGAAAAAAGTTAGTAAAAATTTTGCACTACAATAAAATAGTCCAAATTTTTAACCGTAACTACAGGGATGTTTAATAAATCTCACAAAATAGTGTTTATAAAAATATTATTAATTAATTTAATAAATAATATATAAAAGAGTACAAATTAATACAATATAATGATATATTTGAATGAAGATTAGTGAATGATTACATTTCTCCATATCCTGTTAGTGGAGAAAAAAAATAATCAAATATCTATTAGTGATAGTGAATAATTTTGCACTATTACTAACATTTAGTAGAAACTGCAAACTTAGTGCACTACCACCAACTATGATTCCTACTATGGAACTCTTTATTTATTTATTACCATATCCTCGACTTTAGCTATACCCAGTGTGCTTTTCTACCCAAAAAGCAATGTAAATTAAAAAACACTATATTTACCAAATGTTCATATTGATTTCAAAGTTTTCGTGCAAAATTTCAAAATTTTGCTATAATAGTTTCCCAGACATGCAATTTTTTCTATTTTATTAATATGGGGGCTCCATCCCACCTAATGAAAGAAAGTACGCTTTTTTCTTCAAAATGTTCAGATGGATATAAAAGTTCTTTGTGCAAAATTTGAAGAAGCTAGCTTTATTAGTTTCCCACATAAACGAATTTTGGTATATTTTATTCATATGGGAGCTGCAACGCCCCCAAAATTTTAAAATTCTAACTCAAATAGTTTCCCAGATAAGCAAATTTTTGTATTCAATGCTAATCCGAAAGTAGTTCTGAAAAAATTTGAGGACTCTAGCTGTTATATATTCTCAGATATACGGATTTAACATTTTATTCTATGGAGAGTAGCCATTCCGCTCATTTTCTTAACAACTATTCTTATGGACTTAGGTATTAGCGCAAAATTTTAAGATTTCAACTCAAAAGTTTCCCAGGTAAATGCATGTTAGTATGTAATTCCTAAATATGTCCTAAATATTGTGTCGATACTAATGTGGCTCCGAAAAAAGAATCTATCTGTTATACTTTTACAGATATACTAATTTAAGATTTGTTTATATGGGAGGTACCACGCCCACTGTAGCTAGGCTGTTCATTTTGCCAACATGTGTTAATATGGATGTCAAAGTTGTCGTACAAAATTTGAGGACTTAAGCTGTTGCAGTTTGAGGTATGCGACTTCTGGCACCTCGCCCACTTGACATTTTGAAATAAAAGTAGCATTTATTTCAAAAGACACTGTGAAAATTTCAATAAAATCGGTCTAGCCGTTTAGCAGTCTATATACTTCAAACAAATCACAAACACACATTAATTTTTATATATAGATGTATAGTAGGGTGTTTCAATATTGAAATTGCAGATGTTCCCAACGAAAATAAAATTTTTGTACGTCAATATTTATTAGAAATCATCAGAATTAGGAACATTAACCTTATTTTTGCTCAATACAAAAGGACCACCCTAATGTATGGTAAAAATATATGAATTTTTTTACTTACCGTTCTCGTGTCAATGGTAGCGGACATTAAAATTATTTTAACATGCTTTGAATTAGTTACTAAAAGACGCCGCACAATAATCAATAGGAAATCCATATCTTGATCACGTTCATGAACTTCATCTAATATAATGTGTGTATAAGGTGCCAAAGTTTTGTTCTTAATCAATTGTTGCAAAAGGACACCGGTAGTGCAGTAAAGTAATCGCGTATCATCACTAGAGTTGGCATGTAGGCCGACCTTAATTAAATTATTAAATGATAATTATGTAACAGATCGTAAAGGTTGATCCCAAAAAAACAAAACTTGTTTAATCATTCATATCTTCAAAACTAATTGACCATCAGTAGTAATATAGGGTATATAGCCGTCTGTCTGTTTGGTTAAAATACGAGGCTTGTATAGGCTATTTAATTTATTTTAAAAGGACAATTAGTTTTGTAGATATCAACGATTAAAAATTGTTCCATGAAATATAAAATTATTAAATAATTTACAACGTATTATTCAGAATGCATTATGTCGTATAATATACATTATATATGTACCCAATTTCTGTATTTGCCACATCGAGAAAAATTATCAAAAAATTTATGATATTGTATAAAACAGGGTAAACACAATGAATTTAAATATTTCTTGCTAAATTTTAATGCGTACAATTTAAAAAAAAAACTGAATAACACTGTTAAAAACTGGAAGACAATTAAAATGTTTTCTCGATTCAAGAACAATACAGAAAGGAGGCAATGAATTTAAATCTGATAAATTTTAAAAACAGTCTGATTTTAATACATTAATATAATAATTGCAATTAAATACCTATTTTTATTTAAACATGCATACCTGATATCCGACCACCGTACCTTCAGTCCAATTTCGTTCTGCAGAGACACGACGACATATTGAAATGGCTGCAATTCTTCGCGGCTGAGTGCATACAATTTTACAATACTCCCCACGACGATATGCATCATCTAAGATGTATTGTGGAACCTTAAAATAAAAAATATATTTGTTAAAACTAATATTTATATAACGCAGCGGGCCCAAAATAACCCGCTACGGCGGTAAGAGTTGGTCTGCTTGCAAGACATGACATCAGTATATTATGGTTTATATTTTTGTTTTTTGTTGGGTCCTTCTACTGAAACCCGTTTCTCGTATCTTACGTAGTTTACCAGATAACACGGCGTGGCAGTAAAAAACACTTAACATGTGATCTGTGCCCTTGTTCTATATTTTTCCAGTCGAGAAACAAAACATTGAAATATATCTTCTGCATTTTACTTATGTGATTAACAAAATATACTTAAATTACGAGACGATTATATATTTTTCGAAATTTTTTTAAAATTCGAAATTTACAGAACACAGCACTGGTTGAGATCACCCATACCATATTTAGAAAAAACGGATTTTTAATAATTGTCAGACTCAAAAATTTGTATGTCAAATTTTTTTATCCGGTTTATTTTTTTAACGACAATAGAAATACAAACTCTTCAAGTGTTTAAAAAGTATACACACTTCTATATTCTGCACCAACTTAAATTAGTTATTATCGCTCTAAAATCAGCCATTTCGTGCATGGCTGATTCGAGATTGATTGAATCATTTTGCCAAACCGGACTTACCGTACTATTGAAACTGAAGTGGATTGGTTCAAGCCCGAATGTCTTGATTCTATTTTTGCGTGTATTAATATATTTTCATCTTGTGATATTTTATTACTAACACTTATAAATGTGCCACACAATCTCTCTCGAAGATAATATTTTCCGCAGAACGAATGTGATTGTTGCCGCAATCAATTTGTCCTTTTATCTTCTCTGGGTGGCCTCCGGTAGGTTAGTGGTTAATGTTCAAGTCTGGTAGACCAGAGGTGGTGGGTTCGATTCCCACCCGTGACACTGGTTAATTTGATGTGTATACATCCTCCTTTCAAACTAACTAACTATCTTCTCTTTACAAGCATCTTCTTGGTAGTAAAGAGCCTGGATGAATATCTTCAAATGTCAGTCATTAATTGTAAGATACAGCGAAGTTCAGAGGATGTATCTTTCAATCATGCAGTCTGAGTTAAGGGCAAAAAAGTTATTAATAGTGGAAACAGGAAATCCGGTCTTTAGCGACAGTGTATATTCCATCACCTATAAAAAAGGGTGCAAGCCATATTGAATGTATTGGCCAAACAGAATGGTAGTTTCCTTACAGAACAATAGAGACGAATACTGGGAAGGTCTTTCGGTTCACAGTCGATCATAAATCCTTATTAAGATGGGTCGTGTTGCTAAATTTTATCTTGACATTTTTTGGTTCAGGTATTATATACAGGTATTATATAATACATATTGAATGTATTGGCCAAACAGAATGGTAGTCTCCTTACAGAACAATAGAGACGAATACTGGGAAGGTCTTTCGGTTCGCAGTCAATCATAAATCCTTATTAAGATGGGTCGGGTTGCTAAATTTTATCTTGACATTTTTTGGTTCAGGTATTTTTTTTATTGAATCCTTATTTGCTTATGCTTTATTGATGTCAAACATATTGTATTGTGCGAATGTTTCTACTAAATTTTGTTGTCACTTAATGCTTAAATATTATCTTCTTTTCAATTGAATTATACGATATGTTTTAATCTCAGAATTAGATCTCAAGTAACTGCTTATAATTAAATGCTTATGGCGTAAGTTTAATATATTAATTGGAAAAATACAACCATTTTGCATTTAATGCAATTTAAAATATTTTAAATATTCGTGGAAAAATTCGCTTTTTAATAGTTTTTTCAACCTCTTCAAAAAATATTTTTTTATAAGCCTAAGTACACATTTTTATAGACTATTTAACATTAAAATTATGCATTTTGTGTAGTAGCGGCACCTCCAAAAAATTCGTATATCTTGAAAACTATTACAGTTAGAATCTTAAATTTTTGAACAAATAACTTCAACATCTATGTAATATGGGTAATAAATGGGTGGACTACCCATGAGGGGAGCGGCGCAAATTCGTTTATCTTGAGATAATGTAACAGTTAGAGCCCTTAACTTTTGTCGTAGCCATTTTACTGATAATATGATTATTTTAGGATAAAATGTGGGAGGACTAGCGTTAGGGGGCGTGGTACCTCCCATATAAATTAAATACAACAATTTGTTTATCTTGGAAACTAATACAGTTAGAATCTTAAAATTTTGCATGAATAACTTTAACATCCATCCATGGCGTCCATATGAATAAAATAGAAAAATTCGTATATCTGAGAAACTGTTAGAGATAGAATCATTAAATTTCATTTGACATTCATCTGAATATTTCGAGTATAACAAGCGAACTTTTAATGGGGACTATGAATAAAATACAAAATATTGTTTATCTAGGAAAATATAGAACTAGATTCATCAAATTTTGCTTATATTACTTTAATATTCATCTAAACATTTTTAGGATAAAGGGCGGAGCTTGAAGCCCCCACATGAATTTAATAGAAAAAATAGTTATCTACGAAACTATTAGAGCTAGAATCCTCGAATTTTATATGAATAACTTTGACATTTATGTGAACATTAAGAAAATAACGGGCGGGATTTCAGTGGGGGGCTTGTGAATTAATTACAAAATTTCGTATATCTTGAAAACTGTTAGATAATTCGAATTTTTCATAGATAGATAGAAACTGGCGAACTTGCAATATTTTGCTTGGCATCTCTCATATGTAACATATTGTTAATCTGGAAAACTATTATGGTTGGAATTTTCAAAATCGATAAGTGGGTTTTTTATTTATACTAGAGGGTAAATAAATATTGTATATCCCAAGGCATTAGAATAAGAATTATTCTTAAAGACTAAAGGTATATATTGAATTTTAGCAAGTAAGAAGTAAATATATCATTAATGTAATATTTTATATTGTCATCAAGAGAAATTATAATAAACCTTTAAAAAAATATTATAATTCAGTAACTAAATAAATATTTTTTTATTATTATGTATTTCTTTCATTAGGGGTAGCGAAGCACACCGGGTATTAGCTATTGAGTATATAATATAAAAACCGTTAAAATGAAAATCTATATAAAGTTCGGAAATAAATTTCATACAAATCTCCGAACTTTTGTCAATGCAATTAATGCAAAATCGTACTTTTTTCTGACGGCTAATCGATTATGATTTAAGCATCATTGTCAGCTACCGATTAATGTTTAAATTTTATAAAGAATTTATTTATTTACATGAATGAACTTTTTTACACTTTTTTAATGCAAAAACCCTTTTTTTCGAACGGCTGATGTATAATGTTCCCAATTTAAATAAGCGGCTTAGGTGTGCTTCATCGATTTTTGTTGTGAAAGAAACCCCGCGTATTCAGTCCACGAAAGGCCTTGATTACATTTTTTGATGCAAACCAATTCTTATTATATAAAGATTGATGACTGATAACATTCAGAGTTTAAAATTTGTTTATAATGCGAAAATTCGCATTTTTTTGTATTCGCTTTAACATCTTTGCATGCTAATATTTTATCGCGGCTTTATGATTTCAACATGTAAAATTAAAAAATATTTGGATCACGCGATATTTATGGTTTATTGAAGTTACGCTGTTAGTGTGCTTCGCGAAAAAGCCCTTTTTTCGAAACTTTCACTTTTGTTTTTCCAATATTTAGCTTCTCCCGCAGTGATACCTTCTAGAGCACATTTTAGAAATAAATAAGCAATTATCAAAGTTTTTTAATTACTTTGAAATTGAACTAAATTGTTAATAATTTTGGTAAAAGTAAAATGTCAAACAATTTTTTTAGGGGATTATATACACAAGACTTCCAGCCTAAAATTGAAAAATTGTAAAACTCTAGGTCTTAATATCTAAACTTAGGGCGAGTTTTGCTTATAAAGATAATCTTCATTTTTTGGTTAAACCTGGTTTAATATATGTTTCGTGTTTTTCAGTTATCAGTAAAGTTACTTATTATCTTAGTTTAACTAAGTGTAATCGGCCAATTAAACTCAAGTTATAAGTTAGAAAACACAATTAAGAAAAACAATAAAACAATGATTTCGCAAGAACAAAAACATAATATTTTAAGTAAATTGCAATTTTATGATTGGTTTTGTTTTATTAATTATTGTTTTAAATGTTTATTTAACATTTTTCCAAAATTTTCCATTTTACAAAAGTGTTGTTGTTTGCAAAAAACAGCTGTTCATTGTTTTTGTTTTTGAAGTAAAAACTTGGCAATACTAACAAAGTTAACTGAGCTTAAATCTAAAACTGAAAAACACAATCATCTAACAGCAAGTTAAGCCTAGTTTAACTGATGAGTAAGAAACCCGCCCTTAGTCGATTTTGAAATTTACACAATAATTCAAATTATTTCCTATATAAGTGCGAATGTGCCGCTGATATTTTAAAAAATTTACGTAAAAAAAATCAAAATTAGATAGATTTTAGATTAGATTAGATATTACTCGGATAAGATGTAAATAGTTGTCTTTAGTTAGCACTATAAAGACTAGTGTCCAAAAGTTTAAAACATTTTGGACCCTAGTCTTTATAGTGCTAACTAAAGACAACTATTTACATCTTATCCGAGTAATATCACTTTACGTATTAGAACTTGGATGTTAAAATTTGTCACCAGGGTTTTTCTAATTTTGATTTTTTTACGTAAATTTTTTTAAAATATCAGCGGCACATTCGCACTTATATAGGAAATAATTTGAATTATTGCGTAAATTGAGTTTTTGTTATTTTGAAATATAAAACTGTAGGAGCATGCAAAAATATTAGATGGCAAAAATTTTATAAAATTTTTGCAAACTTTTATTTTTTTGCGATTTTATATACAGTGAATCAACTAATTTTATTGCCTACCTTTTTTTAGAGAATTTAGATATTTGTTCATAAATAAAATTGGAAAAAACATGTAAAAAGAAAATTTTTGTTTTCCAATTAAAAATAGAGATTGTGTAAAATAGGAAAACAAGAAAAAAATATTAAAATACAAATTTTGGTGCATTTGTTGTTGTATTTTATTATTCTTCATCAGAATTTGCATGTCAATAAAGTATTTTGCATATTGAGAATTTCGTTTAATTTCGTTGGGTTTTTTCCAATTATGTTTTAATTCCTTTTTGGAATTTATTGTTTTATTGTTAAAAGGACTAGTGTTAAGTATTTTTCAATTGTAATTTGCAAAAATCATATCCTCATTGTGTAAAAATGTGATGTTATTTGCCTTAAAAATGTTTAAAGGATAATAGTTTAGATAGTTTAGATTTCTAGAACAAGTGTAAATCAATGAAATATAATTATGAGATGCTTAATCAATAACATTAAAAATATTAAATAGAGTAATTGATCGAGTAATGATCCAAAGAATTTTTAGAAAAAACGCAAAAATCAAAATCTTTAACTGCCAAAGGGAGGCGACTTGTATCCATGGAAAACCATTGGACTCCTGATTTATCTTCTCCAAAATCCATATACGAACTAGGAGGAACACTATGTTTTAATTTAGACCTCTAAGCAGACCTTAGAATGGTTGGAACCAATGTAAAGTAAACTATCGTATAGTACAGGAAAAATACCTAATTTAAATATTTTAAAATAGAGGTACTTATCATACCCTAAGGTCAACAAAAGCAAAAATTTTCAGCTAATACATACACTTATAAATATTTAGAACCCAAATCGAGAATAACTATCCAGATCCTAATACACCTACTGTATCTTATTCATAAAATAAAGCATTTTAAATATGAGGTTGAAAATGAGGATTTTATCATGTAATAGTTCAATAGTGGTATATGGTGATGTCCCCATACTCAGAGTGGCTAGGATGGTACTTAATGTTAGATTTATTGAATAAGAATCAATATTCCACAATTCTAAATAAAATTTACACAGTACTCCCCAGTATAATGGGGTTTCCGTAATGTAGTTTTTTTTTATCAATACAAAATTACCAAAAACCTAGATTATTTTTGTTCTAATATATAGATTTATACCTGACTAAACATTTTTTCTAGGTCCAAATCTATTGATTATCTAATATATCATGTATCCAATTCAAAATTACTTATTATTTTCGAAATTTAATCATAGAAACGATAGATTTCATATTAAGTCAAATATTGATAAATTCTTATAGGTATATAGGATAATAAATCAGTTAAGAAATGTCCAAGAAATTTCGTTCCACTACTAAAATATCTAAAAATGCTATTCTAATATATAGGAGTAATAAAAATATTAAATTTTATAAAATAATGCAGCAATATTGAAAAAATAACAAAAAAACCCAAAACAAAATACTTTATTGACCTAAAAAATTAACATTACGTTCTCATTTTCGTAAAATATTATCACGATTTTAAATTTTATGGTAGAAAATTAAAATATAAAATATTCTTTAAAAATTACAACAAAAAAATAGTTTTATTTTGCTGTAAAAATTTTTTTAGATAAAGTTTTTTCTTAAAATTTATAAAATTTTACATAGGCAAATTACTTAATTGATTCACTGTATATATAAAATATAACATCGACTTATACAAACATTTAATGAATAGACATGAAGATAATGACAATCTCAATAGTTTGGAATCATAAATGTATTTAAAATGTCATTGTAAGCTACAAAGACATTACTTTTATCTAAACACATTTTGCATTTTTCTATCCAAAAAACTGCAAATTTTATAAAATTGTACAACTTTTGTTTCAAAACATTGCGACTACGTAATTCTTTACCTATAAATGGCACAACAATTAAGTATGGACTATAGTCATTAAACAAGTGTATACAGCTTATATTAGCAAAATTGACTTTCTAAGTTGTAAGAAAAAAGGGTACTTGGTTTCAATCACATTTTTGAGAAATTTTAACTTTGAGTGTATATTTCTCTAACATGGAACTACTCTCAACCACAAAATTTTATGGACATATTCTTTCAAGTCTTGTGAATAAAAATTCGTCATCTCTTAATTTTTAAAATATTAAACAAAAGAAATATTTAATGCATAAAGTTAATTTCTTAAAATCTAAAACAAAAAAAGAATTTCCCGTATTCTTTGTTGGGTCTCAAATGAATATTTCTTGGTGTTACAATCGGAATGACAATGTTATATACATATATCACTGATGGTGGTGGAGGGTATAAAACGCCTCATTTTCGACACAAAAACTTTTAACAAATTTTTTTGTGACAAATTTTCTTAAAGATTTCCAATTTTTCCCTGATGATATGAAATAAATCATATTATTTTGAAGCAGAGTTTCTCAGATTAATTGAATATTAATCCCAAATTTTCATATAATCTTTTGAAATCGTATGTCACATAAACTTCAAAGTCCTTTTATAGAAGCATAAGAGCTGATGTTGAAAAACTGAGTACACATAGTTAATACTAATGTTCCACAGTTTCCTGTACACATAGATTTTTTCATGTGTTTAAAATGACTGCAGCACGGAGTAATAACTGAGAAATTAACAACCATTAACAAGTTTGCTATTTAAAAGAACGTATAGGTTTAAGCTTTTTATATTTTAAAATTTTTATGTTTAATAATATATAATTTTATTTTAGAATATACATATGTTAGTAGTTTTTGAGCCATATTTGGCCATATGGGTTTAAATATAAAATTGTATTTAATAAAAAATAAAAAAATTGGAGAGTTATACATATTAAATATATAAATAGTGTTAGAAAAACTACGTTTGACGAAGTATTAATTTAGTTAATTTTCGTTACTAGTTATTTAAACACTGTATATAACCCAATTTTGGCGGATTTTTATCACCAGGAATTAAAAAATTATGTCTTAGCAAAATAAAAATTAAATTTATGCTTTTCTGGTTTAATGAATGCAGGTATAAATTACTAACACATTTAGCTTTACTCTGTTTTTTAATGTTTTTTAACTAAGCGAACGGATTCCAGTAAGAAATTGTTCAAGTCATCATTTACTGAAAAAAGTAGTGTGCTCCAAGCTTGTATGGAGGAAAAAAGTTATCCGATTTGCATGTATGTGTGTGAAAGATTTAGAGATTTTCAAAATACAAATACATATATAATTTTTTTCTACATGAAATTTTGTTCAACACAAATTAATAATGCTCTATAAATGCGGTTAAAGCGCTTTTAGGGGCTGGACCTGGTATAGGAGAAATAGAAGTATACAAAACTAATGTTTTTCCCAAATTATGTATCAATAGCTTAATTGGGTAATATGTAATGTGCGTTTAAGAGATTTTCGTAAAAGGACTTTGTATGGGAGCTATGACCAATTATGGACCGATAGGAAAAGATTTTGTGGTAATATTTCATTATGTGAGAACAATGCTTGCAACAAATTTTATATGGATATCTTAATTTAGTAATGAATTATTTCCGTTTAAGTGATTTTCGGGAGAGGACCTTGTATGGGAGCTATGACCAAATATGGACCGATCGAAAAAATCTTTCATTATAATATTTCTGTATATAAGAGCAACACTTGTACCAAATTTTATATCGATATCTTAATTTACTAATGAGTTATGCGCATTTAAGAGATTTTCGGTAGGGGACCTTGTATGGGAGCTATGACCAATTATGGACCGATCCAAAAAAGCTTTCACTGTAATATTTCTATATATAAGAACAATACTTGTACCAAATTTTATATCGATATCTTAATTTAGTAATGAGTTATACTCGTTTAAGTGATTTTCGGGAGGGGACCTTGTATGGGAGCTATGACCAATTATGGACAAATCCAAAAAATTTTTCCTCTGAATAAACTCTATTGTCATGAAATTTTCATTTTTTGAATTTGGTGAAGATATCGACATTACAACGGAAGTTATTAACAAAAAACCAAATTTCCGGGAATATGTACTTTTGTATGGGAGGTATATGAAATTGTGGACCGATTCTGGCGATTTTACGCAGAGATTAAGCTGTTGTGTGGAAACGAATGTGTGGCAATTTTTATGGAATTATCTTGCACAGTTTTCGAGAAAATTACATCAGAATGTGTAAAAAATGCTCATTTTTTTGAGGTTGTTTCAAATTTTGATTCATAACTTTTCCCGATGTGAACCGATTTTGCCCATTTTCAATACAAAACAACTTAGGAAAACAAAGAACATTTTAGGTGAATTTGGTTAAATTCTATTGCTTCGTTTTATCGTGAGCGTGTTTTAGACAGACAGACGGACAGACGGACATAGCTAAATCGACTTAGAATTTGAGGACCCAGAATATATATACTTTGTTGGGTCTCAGATGAATATTTCTTGGTGTTACACACCTCCTTTATACATTTATAGTATTATATTAGAGTTCCTGATGAAGGAACACAAATCCTTATATAATTCCAAATTCTCCGTGCATAAAATACTCTTTATGTTGTCAAAACCAGGTCTTAACTGGTTAAACCGAGGACATTAATATATTACATCAGGGATGGCAAAATTGGTACGATGGTACGTTTTTGATACTATTTGATACTTTCAGGGCTACAATCTCATATTCGAATATTAGTTCGCATATTACTTCATATTTTCTCCATCACATCTGGAATCTGAGATACTATGTCATAAGTTTTGAGAAAACGCAATTTTTGTCCCTTTTCTAGACTTTATAACAGCGCAATGAGTACTTTAAATATAACATTTTACAAAGTACAATTTCGTGGTAATATTTGTATCGTAGCTATGATATACCATGCATTTCCTGGGCAAGAAATTGTGTAGCAAACTTCATCAAATTATATCAAAGATGTTAACATTGGGGGACTGACACCATATCAACATATAACGCCCATTCTATTTTTTTTTTGGAGTGGACACACACGATTACGAGCACATTTGTGCAAAATTGGACGTGCGGATTCAGACGTATGTAGAGCATGTGGAGAGGACAGTGAAACTCTGGAGCACTTTCTTTGCCACTGCCAGGCATTCGACGAAGTTAGATCCAAGTTTCTTGGAAGTGATGTTATTCCGGAAATAACATTCCTGACTAACACTGATTGGAAGATTCTTAGGAACTACGTTCAGGAAACTGCGTTTCTGAACACTGAAAAAGCGCACAACAAGCGTATTACATGATCATTTGTATCCGGCACCTTACATATTTCGCAATTTGATAAAGGACTCACATTTATTAACATAAATTTTTGTTGTATGAGTGACCCGCCATGAGTCTATTTATTGTCTTAACATCCTCTGGTACATATCACTTCAAGAGGACTCAATCTGGCCTCAAAACTAGCTTCTATCTCACAGGCATTCTTGGCCATTTCATCTGCAATTTCATTGAAACTAATTCCAACAACCTCCACAGTTGTCAGTAACTTCCGATTGAAGTAACTGACAACTAACAACACTGTCAGTGAAAATTACAATTTTGGATCTAGTGTTCTCTACAGCAAATCTAATGGCATGATATTTTGCAATAATTTCAGCAAAGAGAAATGATGATCTAAAATTTATCGTGAAGTAAAATTTTTCGTTATCAGTCACATTATTTTTTTTTAAGAGAAGTAATACTCAGGCATTAATGCCTATAAATACATAGACCGTGTTACTTTCTTTGGAAAGGAATAGAGTAGAGGAGAAAGGTGCTGAAAGTGAAGGATTTGTTTTTATTTACAACTATGTAATTGCACGTTATGTTTAATTTTAGAACAGTGTAGCGCGCCTCTGGTGTTAAATAGGCGCATTAATTTAAGCTTTTTATAGCCAATTTATATTTATTTTACTTCGGCGACGATTTAATGCTATAGAATATACCGCCGAAGAAGGGCGCTGTGATAAATATTAGTTGATAGATACTAACCGCCTTATGCAAAAACGATTATTAAGTTAACAATGGTTGTTAAAACCTGTTTTTATATGAAACAAGTGTGTAGTAAACCACTGTTAACTTTAATAATCGTTTTTGCATAAGGCCCTAATAATTTATCATAAACTGATGTTGTTGATTGGCAGCGGTGTTTTATCCTCAATAATTATCTAAACCTAGCAAAAAAAGTGAGCAAAAAGAAGTAGAATTTTCACCACAAATAACATACTTGAAGTACTTCCAATTTTGGTGAAAAACCTATGAATTTTACATTAGCGTGTCATTGGAGGGATGTTGTTCATTTTTGACAACTATGAACTACATCTAATCTTATTCATAGATGCAATAAAAATCCGATATTTGGTAGTCAAAAATAAACCGAATTCGTTCAAAGACATGCTTATGTTAATTTCATTGGTTTTTCACCAAAGTTTGATCTACTTCGAATATGTTATTTTTAGTGACTTTTCTACAACTCTTTCCTCACTTTAAACTGGGTTTTCATTTGTAAGGAAATATTTGGTTTATAAAAATATATAATAGCATTTTTAGATGTGATTAAGATGTCGTTTGTAAAGTATGACATCAATTATTTTTAAATCTTATATATGTTAAGTGCCACATGAGGTTGTAGACCAGATTTAATTGGTGTAAGCATTTTCAATAAATTGACATTACTTTTGGACTCATTCATCGCAATGCTCCGGAACTGATAAACTATTTTAAATAGTCCTACCTAAAATATTCATGCTCTTCACCTGCTCTGCCGATAAATCATTTATTATCAACTTTATTTGCTTTCTACCTCCTTTTGCAACATACATACAGACTGTCGATAGTTTTAACGTGAGCACCTGCCGTGTCGGCCTTATCTCACGGTGGTCTTTTTCATCCACTGGGTAGACTTGAGAACGGTCTACCATCGCCCCTTTGTCTTCAATGAAGACGCAGGTGGCAATTTTTGCACATTGGCTATGACTGGTACCATGCGCAAGTACTTTGCTGGAGTACTCGAGCTATCTAATCTCTTGCCAAAGTAGTCACGTTGTAAGACAACCACACTACTATGGCTCTGTTGATTCGGCAACAGCACCTAGAGACATAACCGGTGGACCGAAGCACGATCCATCAATAAGCCGTAGACATCGTTCTTACTCACAGTGACACGATGTGGCAAGTCGAATATGAACAGAGTAAACTCTGAACATATCTGGACAAGGAAGGAAACTTAATCGGTATCTCTTGTATATGATATCTTTCATCCATCATCATTCAACCCAGCACACATCTCATTTATTCGACACATTCATAGAGAAAAACATACGACACATTCATTTAGGTATACGGGTGGACGAGTCCCGTATACCTCTACATTCATTCTATATCATATACAATTGACACCAACTCATTTCCAACGCTTAGTCCCACAGTCACTCCTCTGTGGGGTATCTGTTGATTTTCGGCAACAGCACCGAACCTTATCCCGAAATATTGACTATTATCATGCATCAGTCTTTTAACCGCCACTTATTCTCTTCCCGCGAATTTGGGTTCAACCAACAGCCACTACGTGGATCCCGAAGGAACCTCAACCAACTGACCAGCCAGGACATAGTCCTGCGGGCAACTGGCCACCCGTAGTACCAGATTATGCGGTGCTCTGGTCAGACCTCTGGCAATCTATGCAAGGACTAAGCCAAGCAGTAGACTGAGACACCAATTTTTCAATCCCGGTCAGATTGGAGGTATTGGGCCCTCTTTATACCCCGGGATTGCAATAACACCAAGGCGGAGGTCTTCGCCAAGGTAACATGCCCCCGGGGGGCAACATACATACAATTCGTCTTGGCCATATTAAAGGAAAGATTACGTTTAACACAAGCTGTATTGAAAACTTTAATTTTATGTTGAAAATTGACCACATCCAGATCATAATCCTCATTTTATGATAAAATAATAAAGTCATCAGCAAATTATAATAAACAAGTTATTAATAAACTCTAGTACTATTATCTTCTATTCTAGTTTTCTGGTATTCGTATTAAATAAAACAGGAGAAAGACAACTTCCTTGCGGAATATCATTTTCAACAATCTAATCTTTACCGATTTTCAAAATTCTCCTTGAAAATACATTTCCTATCCAGTTCACAATATCAATGTCAATACCATCAGCCTTCAGATCATTATATAATAAATTAATATCCACACAATGATAGGCATTATTTATATCCACAACAAGCATTATAACTTTGAAGCCTTCTTGTTTCAATAGAGATGTCATGAAGATCAAATAATTTTTACACATAGCAGCCGAGATTTGTTTTTTCGATATACAAAAGATCTTTCTGGTCAAATATTATTCTCATTAAAAAAGTCACGAAATCTTTCCTTAACCATTAGATTCATATACTTTAAAAAGACAGACAAAAGTGAAATTGGTCTAAAGTTTCTATAGTCAGATCTTTTGAGTATAGGCACAATCTTAACAATACGCACAATAGGCACAATCTTAACACATTTAAAAAACACCAAAGTTGTTCTTGCAGCAGGATTAAGCACTTTAATCATATCATAGGATTTTTTACTTGTGACTTTAAAAACTGTAGATATTGTCGATTGTTGTCGGAATCCCATTAATTGTTATAAACTGGTTGTGTGCTATTCTTAACATTTTTAATAAATTTCCACGCCATTTTCGCATTTGGTGTTTTTTTTTTAATTTGAGATTACTCCGTGTCCCTTAAAGAAATCAAGGGATGGGATATTTACTTGGCTGGTCCAAAAGGATAAAGCGCCATCAACAATTTCAATAATTTTAATATAAAGTTTCAATTAAACATAACCTCACTTCAGGTAAAACGAAAGCACGAGGCTAATGTAGACAACACATAACTTTGAAAAGGTATGTGAAGTAATACACTACATCAGTGCGAGCGAAACGTTAAACTGTCGAAAGCCAGGCAACAAAAACAAAAGTTGCACTCTGAATTTTAGAAGTTTTTTATTAGAGATAAACTTATCCGATATTGAGCTAAGATTATTACATTCTATAATAATAAGCAAATGATGACTACCACCAAGACTGACAGCTACAGTTTTCCAAGAAAAATTGAAGGTAGAATTGGTGAATGTAACATCCAACACTGAACCACGATGATCTGCATTCTGTTTAAAAGTGATGAAACCATTGTTCAAACATCAAAAACTAGATGATGAAATTTTCCGCTCAAAATTACTGCCTTTAACACTTCCATTACGATCACCCCAAGTTTGACATTTGGCATTAAAATCGCCACAAATGATTACAGTATCATATATTTCCAAAAAATCAACAAGATCAGACCTTTTGTCATTAAACTCATTATCCATCATATCAGGTTTAAAATAGGCAGAACAAATAACAAAGTAAGGTTCCATGTTGGTTGTCTTTGAAATAATTGTCTCAGATGATAAATTGTGATTTATTTTCTTCATTTTTATAGTCTTACGGTAACATATGACGACTCCACCATAATTATCATTCACTTTAGTCTTCCTTAAAATATTATAATTTAAAAGTTTATAATTGCCACATTTATGAGAAAAATCCACCCAGGCAGCAAAAATCAACGCCATTATTGCTCAAAAAAATTCTATGCTTTTGGAATTACTCCTCAGAGATTGACAATTGTACTGGCAAATTTTTATCATGTTTAATATTTGATGTAGTGGGAACATCATCCTCAAAATTCACATTTTCAGAAGAACTTAAAATTTTAAATTGATTGTCTTTTCTCTTCGTCAAATAATCAACAGCAGTTATTGCATCTTGATGATCCAGTTTAATAAAAATATATTTACAAAGATTCGTTAATTCAGGAACTGTTTTCTCAATTTCACTCACACGTTTATAATTAGATAAATTATAAACAGGCACTATTGGTTGAATGTTTTTGCGTATTCTGCGATTATCCTCCGTTATTTCATTTATAGGCTGAGGTTGCCATATCCTATCTGACTGACGCGCAACTCTGTTATATCTCTTCTAACTAAAAGTTTGTTCACTTATTCATCTTTATTTATGATATTTTCAGTTGCAGATAAAGCAGGAAAATCATCATAATAGTTTTCGGGTAAACTGAATCTATTATATTGCGTGTTATAAGTGTTTCTTACTTCTTTTCTAGAAATTTTTTTAATCGTCATTATTTTCTTTATATCCTGCTCCTCAATTCACTTGGAACATTTGGACTTTTCATGTGATTTATGATCAACACCATTGCACAGAATACATTTAATAATACCACAACTTGGATTACAACCCCCAGCTTTGCCACACATCAAACATCTTTTAGCTGATCTATAGCCATTTTCGGTGTGTCCTATTCTTCTACAATTTCTGTATTGTCGAATTGGAGGATAATATTGATCCACCTTTAAGACTGTATAATTCAGGATTACTTCATTCGGTAAATCATTCCCAGCAAAACCTATTTTTACTGAGTATGTGCCATACAGAATTAATTTTGAACGGAGATTGAATATTTTTCCTAATTTCTTCATCAGTTAGGAATGTTGGAACATCTCGGATAACACTATAGGTCTCCAAAAAACTATTAGGTACAAAGGCGCGCTGTTTTTTACATTTAATATCATCATTTTTCAAACAATTAATCGCATTCTGAATATTGTAAATAAAATTTTAAGAAGAGTAACACCATTGCCTTAATCATTCTAATACCAGGAATATTAAAATCACGTATTTGATCCCAAAGAATGATACAATTTCTCAATCTTCTGTTTCCATTTATCTCCAAAAAATAACATATTCTTGTGAATAGAAAATGGTATAGTCATTATTAACTCCCACACTTCCAATTTTTTTTTTTTTTTTTGATTATCATAATTTTCCTAAATTGGCTGAACAGCGACATTTTTAGTAGTGCCAGCAGCAGTATTACCTGGTGTAGTGTTTATAGTTGAATTCAGATTATCGGTGTCACAGTCAGTTTGCATAAAAAATTGCGATACAGCCTCATTATAATCATCATTACAAGTTTCCGCCGCCATATTATCAATTTCAATTTCAGGTTTTTTTTGGGTTTGACATTTTGATTTTCTTATTAGAATTTTTCGTGATCCTCTTCTTCATCTTAGCAAGTTTTTCACGGTCCTTCTTTTCGAACTTGGATATCTTTTCCTTAACGTTGGAAAATGAATTTTCAAAATCATTAAAGCTCCTCTGAGACACTTACTTTTGACAAATGCTGGTAATTTGCCGTTTAAATACTTAAAGTTAAATTAAAAAATTATAAGTATTTATAAAAAAGAAATAAAAAGTTAGTCCAGCAACCAAAAAAAATATTTTCCACTTTATATTCGACTCTCAACAAAATTTTCCAGAATTTTAACCTCAAAAGTACTTGCAACCGTACACTTACAGAGTCAAAGGAAAAGTGTGCTGTTGACATTTAAGTAAAATTTTAAATGGGGCTCAAATAAGGCGCTATAATTATAGAGTTCATGAGGGTCATCAAGGCTAGTATAGAACTTGGCTTTGTAGCTTTTTGTCGACATACGAGTATATTAAACATAACTATGGACTTAAAAGCCCCATTCGGCGGATTCAGTTGTATGGGGGCAAGGTGAAATAATGGACCGAAATTAACCATTTTCAATAGGCTTCGTTTCTGGTACAATAGAATATCATAAGCCAAATTTCATCGAATTATTTCCAAAATAGCGAGATGTAGTTTAAATACAAGGTTTACAAGCCCTATTCGGATGTTCAGTTGTATGGGGGCTAAGTGAAATAATGGACCGATCTTAACCATTTTCAATAGGGTTCGTCCCTGGTACAATAGAAGAGTATGTACCAAATTTTATTAAATTATCTTTAAAATTGCGACATGTAGTTTGATTAAAGTTTACACGGACGGAAGGACATAGCTAAATCGACTCAGAAAATGATTCTGAGCCGATTGGTATACTTTAAAAAAATATGAACGTATTGTTATTTTTTTAGTCAATAAAGTATTTTGCTTCTTTAGGTTTTTTGTTAATTTTTTAATTTTGCTGTATTATTTTATAAAATTTCAAATTTTTATCACTCCTATATATTTAAATAACAATTTTTAGATATTTAAGTAGTGATACGTTAAAATTTAGACATTTTTTAATCGATTTATATATCTATAAGAATTCATTAAAATTTGACTTAACATAAAATCTAACGCTTCTTTGATTTTATATTGAAAATAATAAGTAATTTTGAATTGAATACATGATAAAATAGAAAATCAATGTATTTAGACCTAGAAAAAATGTTTAGTGAGTTGTATATATTTAATAACAAAATAATATGGATTTTTTGGACATTTTGTATTGAGAAACAAAAACTACATTACGGAAACCCCATCTTTTTGAGGAGTACTATCTGAATTTTATTTATAATTGTATAATATTGATTCTTATTCCATAAAGCTAACACTAAGTACCATCCTATCCACTCTAAGTATGGGGTAATCACCGTATACCACTCATATTTTGAATAATTTATTTTATGAATAAAATACAATAGGTATACTTGGATCTGGATAGTTATTCTTAATTTTGGTTCTAAATATACATAAGTATCTGTATTATATGAAAAACGTTTCTTTTGTGGACCTTAGGTGATGATAACCACCTAAGTACTTTACTTTATATTTTATAATGATTTCGATAAACATTTCACAATTGAATTTCATTGATTTACACTTGTTCTAAAACTAAACTATTTTTTACATCGGAATTGACTTATTATTTTCTTTTTAACATTTTTAACGCAAATAACTTATCTGTTTCACACAATGAGGATATAATTTTTGTAGATTATAATTGAAAAACACTTAATACGTGTCCTTTTAACAAAAAAAAAAAAATAATAAATATCGCCCACAAATAAATATTATATGGTACACTGAGAATTCTGGTACAATAGAATATCATAAGCCAAATTTCATCGAATTATTTCCAAAATAGCGAGATGTAGTTTAAATACAAGGTTTACAAGCCCTATTCGGATGTTCAGTTGTATGGGGGCTAAGTGAAATAATGGACCGATCTTAACCATTTTCAATAGGGTTCGTCCCTGGTACAATAGAAGAGTATGTACCAAATTTTATTAAATTATCTTTAAAATTGCGACATGTAGTTTGATTAAAGTTTACACGGACGGAAGGACATAGCTAAATCGACTCAGAAAATGATTCTGAGCCGATTGGTATACTTTAAAAAAATATGAACGTATTGTTATTTTTTTAGTCAATAAAGTATTTTGCTTCTTTAGGTTTTTTGTTAATTTTTTAATTTTGCTGTATTATTTTATAAAATTTCAAATTTTTATCACTCCTATATATTTAAATAACAATTTTTTAGATATTTAAGTAGTGATACGTTAAAATTTAGACATTTTTTAATCGATTATATAATCTATAAGAATCAAATTAAATTGACTTAACATAAAACTAACGCTTCTTTGATTTTATATTAAAAATAATAAGTAATTTTGAATTGAATACATGATAAAATAGAAAATCAATGTATTTAGACCTAGAAAAAATGTTTAGTGAGTTGTATATATTTAATAACAAAATAATATGGATTTTTTGGACATTTTGTATTGAGAAACAAAAACTACATTACGGAAACCCCATCTTTTTGAGGAGTACTATCTGAATTTTATTTATAATTGTATAATATTGATTCTTATTCCATAAAGCTAACACTAAGTACCATCCTATCCACTCTAAGTATGGGGTAATCACCGTATACCACTCATATTTTGAATAATTTATTTTATGAATAAAATACAATAGGTATACTTGGATCTGGATAGTTATTCTTAATTTTGGTTCTAAATATACATAAGTATCTGTATTATATGAAAAACGTTTCTTTTGTGGACCTTAGGTGATGATAACCACCTAAGTACTTTACTTTATATTTTATAATGATTTCGATAAACATTTCACAATTGAATTTCATTGATTTACACTTGTTCTAAAACTAAACTATTTTTTACATCGGAATTGACTTATTATTTTCTTTTTAACATTTTTAACGCAAATAACTTATCTATTTCACACAATGAGGATATAATTTTTGTAGATTATAATTGAAAAACACTTAATACGTGTCCTTTTAACAAAAAAAAAAAAAAATAATAAATATCGCCCACAAATAAATATTATATGGTACACTGAGAATTCACAAAAATCTAAAAATTTGACCTTTGAACTATAGAGTTTATGGGTAAAGAATGTTCGACATTAATAAAGCCTCGGAAAATACTTTATTTAAAATGTACCACAGTAAAGAATTAATACATATTCTGTAAAATATTAAGAAAATGCGATTTTTTAATCTGGAGAAAATATTGATTTAATTTTTCTACCGTTTAATAGCCTTATTTATTGTCTATAAATCCCCATGAGATTTCCTTAAAATTTTGAAATTTTTTTAACGGTTTCAAAAAAAACTGAAATTGGAGATTTGAAACTGCCGTTAAAATATTAAACTTTTTTGATCATAACTGAGAACAAGTTTGCGTTATCTTATAAAGACAAAAAATAATATCCAAGTAAATATAGGTATATTTTAAGTAACAACATGTTTTTTTTTATAATATATCCAAAAAAAGTATTTTTTGTCACATTTCGAATTCATGTTACCTTAATGTCCTGGGAAAATTGCTATAACTTTTATAGATTTCATACTATTTTTGTGTTTTATATCTTTCCAAAATGGTTACTCTGTGCATATTACGATTCCTTTACAATAAAGTTTAAAATTTATAGCCAAATTTGAGCAAAAACTGAAAAAATCGATATTTTCTCCTTGTAAATGCACTTGGAAACTTTAGAGTAGGGTTCTATAAATCGACTTTCGAATAATCAAACAATCGACTTTTTGTCGAAAAAAGTCGAAGTCGACTATTTTGTTCCAAAAAAGTCGATAACTCGACTATCGTCCGTGAAAAAAGTCGAAAAGTCGACTTTGTTAATAAAAGTCGAAAAAATCGAAACGTCGAGAAGTATGAAAGTCGAAAAAAGTCGTAAAAAGTCGAAAAGTCGAAAACTCTAAAATTGTAGAAACAAGTCAGAAATAGTCTAAAAATTTAATAAATCGAAAAAACTCTAAAATAGTCGGAAAACTCGAAAAAGGTCAAAAAATAGACGGAAAAAAGAGAAAGAAGTCAAAAAAAGTAAAAAAATCGAAGAGTCGGAAAAAGTCGAAAAGTCGACTATTTAAAAAAACTTATAGTCAGAAAGTCTAAAAGTCGACTTTTAATTTAATGAAAAAAATCGAAAAGTCATCTTTTCATAAAATGCAAAAAGTCAATAAGTCGAAAAAAGTCGTAAAAAGTCGAAAAAAGTCGAAAAAAATCAAAAAGACGAAAAAAGTCGAAAGCAGTTGAAAAAGTCGGAAAAAGCTCAAAAAGTCGATTATGTATAAAATACTTATAGTCGAAAAGTCTAAAAGTCGACTTTTAATTAAATGAAAAAAGTCGAAAAGTCGACTTTTCATAAAATGCAAAAAGTCGACTTTTAACCAAAAGAAAAAGGTCGAAAAGTCGACTTTTTGTTTCAACTATAGAACCCTGCTTTAGAGCACCTGTTAACGTTATCCTATCAGACTAAATTTTGTATGATATAGTTTCACAACCAAGAGAACAATTCTAGAGGGGAGGGGCGTACAAAATTCGCAACTTCGTTTTTTTTTTTGGACCACTCTAGCGAACAGTCATATAATCAGAGCCAAAAATTTTTGTATGTGTATTTCACAAAGTAATATGGCAACATCATTTGCAATCTGTCCGGCATCACTTTTCAATAACGATATAAACAAACAGAATTAACATGGAAATTGAACTTGCTATTTATGAAGATTGTTTGAATTTAATTGACAAATTCGTCGATAGTACTAACCCTAATTTTAAATCCTTTTGTGAACAATGGCGAAATGCGATGTTTCAACATATTTATGCAATTCAAACAACAGTCATAGAAGTTATGCAAACTACTAAAGCAATTTTACATCTGGCTAAGCGTATTGTATGTGCCAAAGACGCATTGGGTAAACTTGCATTTGAACATAATGATGAAAGTCAATTTCTTCGACGTATTGGGGGCATGTATCTCATGTACGCTGTTTATTTCAAACAACCTACAAAACAATATGTTAAAATACTAATGAGTTGTGAGACATGGCAAGATTTCGTAAGATTTATTGAAACTCTACCGAAGAATGCGATGACGGATGAAGTGCGGTATATGTTCTTTAAATTATATAAGGAAGATGCTTTTCGTTTTAATACTTTAGATTATGACGTTGGTCTTGAAAATTTAGTTGATTATGACCGACTGTATAACATTCATAACGGAATTAAATCTGATGAAGTTGTAAGAGTAAAGTTAAAGCAAAAACTTATGACCATTGCCGAAACCGAAAAATCTTTAACGGATATGGTGGCACTTGAAGAAAAATATAATAAAACTAAGGAATCCCTTGTTGGTATTGATAAGTCAGCAAAAGCTCTCACATCTACCAAAATATTTCAAGGTATCCAGGATGCTTTGAAAAGTGTACGCAATATTTTAGAGGATAAAGAAATCGAAAACAAACCGTCGCCACTTACAAAATCAACAAACTACGACGAAAAAAGAAAAGAACTTAAGAGAAAAGCAGCTGGTAGGTATGACTTTGCAACAGAAGATGAGGAATCGCCAGTTGAAGAAAATTCTCTACAAGAGAAGAATAAACACATTGGTAGACCAACAGCTAGAAACATTATGACACAAAAGCTACCAGAGCACATGTCAGATGATCTTAGAAACTCGTCAACGGATGAGGATAATTCAGCAACGCAGGAAAGTTTTGAGGCAGAACAGCTTGAAAGTAGTAGCGAAAATTATGGGCTTGAAATTGTCTAAATAATTGTTATAGATACGACAAATGTGTGTATAATTACAATTTTTGGTAATGGTAAATATCTACATATATTATACATAAAATATAAAAACGCGTTATAAATAAAACACGTCTTTTTTAATTTACCTGTGTTGTTTTTCCACATCCAGTGTCACCCTGTAGTATTATAACGGGATTCTTGCGAATACTATTAATGATTTCATCTTTAGCATCATGTATTGGTAAAGATGTATCTCTTTCTAAATTGAATTCGTAACGACTATAGATCGGGTCGTTTATTTGGTTTTTTGGATAATCTACCACATCATCGTCTTCATCACTTTGAATACCCAAATCCTCTGGCAGAACTTCCTTTTTAAAATATGAATATTCACTGTCGTCAGATTTGTCCAACTACAATTATATTTTATATACATATATACATTTGGATCAAAAATAGAAGATAAAGGATATTACCTTCCTGTATTTGCTAGCACTTTCAGATATTCCATGTTCTCGCTTGACTTTAGCACTTGTTGATGGCGCATCTTCAACAATAGGTTTGGGGACAGGAGCACTTACACGTTTAAAATCTTTTGATATATTAAAAAAATCCTCAATTTCATCCATCTTATTCAATAAAAAGACTTTTTTCTTTTTATTTCATTAAACACAAAAGTTAAAAAAAACACTGAAACTCCAAAGAAAATATTAGTTTTTTTGTTTTATTGCAAATTCTCTGAAGCTGTTTTTAACAAAAAAAAATAAACAAGTTCATTGACAAATAGAGAACAGAGCAGATCATATTGACGCCGGTTAATATTACTCAATTTAAAAATAACTTTTTAACCATTTATGATCGACAATTTTTATGCTGGCTTCAAATCTACTAGGGTTCTATAAATCGACTTTCGAACAATCGACTTTTTATCGAAAAAAAGTCGAAGTTGAGTATTTTGTTCCAAAAAAGTAGATAACTCGACTGTCGTCTGTAAAAAAAGTCGAAAAGTCGACTTTGCTAATAAAAGTCGAAAAGTCTGAAAGTCAAAAAAGGTCCATAAGTCGAAAAAAGTCGGAAAAGTCGAAAATTCTATAATAGTCGGATACTTAAAGTCGAAAAGTCAAAAAGTCGACTTTTAATTAAATGAAACAAGTCGAAAAAATACGCACATAAAGAAAACAACCCGACGAAAAACAAACCGTAACAGCTGTTTTATCAAAATAAACATTTTTGTGTGTTGAGTTATTTTTGTTTACAAACATGTGTTTCTGCGCGTGAAAAAGACGCAAAAACTCGTTTTCATTATTTACATTTTCAATTTGAGTTTATGCACGTGGAAAAAATTCAAAAAAATTGATTTTCATGATTTACATAAAAAAAATATTTTTGATCAATTAAAAGATGTATATAAATGTGGAAACGAAAAAATCTGATAAAATATAAATATATTTGGGATTATATCGTTACAGAATGCCTTTTAATAAAAAAACATTCAAAAAATTTTACTATAGCCGTATATATAAAATGATATATAACTGCTATCGGACTATCTTGTGCACGATAAAAACCTATATAGAACTTTAAGTTGGAAGTGTAGAAATGGGATGGCATAAATTTTTTTCCGGATTTCATCGTTCGAGGATGTGTACTACAACAACAAACTTTTTTTTACAAAAAATGTTACTATGGCCGTATATATAAAATGATATATAACTGCTATTGGACGATCTTGTGCATGATAAAAACCTATATAGAACTTTAAGTTGGAAATGTAGAAATCGGATGGCATAAATTTTTTTCCGGATTTCATCGTTCTAGGGTGTGTACTACAACAACAAACTTTTGTTTACAAAAAATGTTACTATGGCCATATATATAATGATATATATCATTTTATATATACGGCCATAATAACATTTTTTGTAAATAGCAAAAAATGTTATTATTATTAGGATAGCACTTTTATATCATTTTATATACACGGCCATAATAGCATTTTTTGTAAAAAAAAGTTTGTTGTTGTAGTACACACCCTAGAACGATGAAATCCGGAAAAAAATTTATGCCATCTGATTTCTACATTTCCAACTTAAAGTTCTATATAGGTTTTTATCGTGCACAAGATCGTCCGATAGCAGTTATATATCATTTTATATATACGGCCATAGTAACATTTTTTTAATGTTTTTTATTAAAAGGCATTCTGTAACGATATAATCCCAAATATATTTATATTTTATCAGATTTGTTCCTTTCCACATTTATATACATATTTTAATTGATCAAAAAAATTTTTTTAATGTAAATCATGAAAATCAATTTTTTTGAATTTTTTCCACGTGCATAAACACATATTGAAAATGTAAATAATGAAAACGAGTTTTTGCGTCTTTTCCACGTGCAGAAACACATATTTGTAAACAAAAATAACTAACCACACCAAAAAATGTTTATTTTGATAAAACAGCTGTTACGGTTTGTTTTATTTTTCGTCGGGTTGTTTCTTTATGTGCGTCGAAAAAATCGTCTTTTCATAAGTCCACTAGATTTGCATAAACCTCTTAGAGGCGTATCCACTGGGCATACTCGATTATGAGATTCAAATTTTCGAAAAAAAGGCTGTCCTATAAAGAAAATAAAATTAAGGCCCAAATAGGCTACACAAGCGGCTTGACAAACATACTTTTTCATTTCTACACACACTACACAAACATTGCTAGTACAAACGCCGATTTTTTACGTTTTTTGGACTTGCAAAGATCCAGATGTAAATTTTTCTTCCAAATATAAATATTGTAAAAAATTGGTTATTTATGAATATAAAAAATACAAACGGTTTGACAAATATTCAATATGTTTGTGTAAAAATCAAAATATTTAAATTTTTGTACAAGCAAACCGCAAGCATTTGTGCAAACACGAAACACCCTCATACACTACACAACAGGCTTGCACAAACGTAAAATACTAGTATGTTTGTCAAACCGCTTGTGTAGTCTATTTGGCCCAAAGGGCCAAATACAAACTTAACCCCGTTTACTCCATCTCCGATTATCATTTAACCTGTAGATATTCTGCCTGTTAAAATATTTTTTGTATGAAAACTGTCAATTTATCCTTACGATTGAATATAACATTAAGATATTGGGGGTTTATATTGTATTTATATATTTATTAAATACCAATAAATTTAAAATTATTTGTTCTTTTTTATTTTGAAATAAAATGTTATTTTTTCGATGAAAACATTTTTTGTACATTTCTGTTGATACTATACGTCTTGACTTTTAAAGACGTCACGTAAGATTATATAAGGGTAGGGTCAATTATATTAAACATCGGTTGTTTTTATTACGAGTCTTATAAGTATCCAAAACATAAAATGTTGATAAATAAGATAAAACTTGAAATGAGTAAATATTTTTACTATCGATAAAACAATGATTCTTATTTGTCATAAATTGTGTTTCGATACAATGTTTTGATGGCGTCCTGCTACAAATTGAATTTAAGAAAAATATAAAGAAGATTTGAATTGTGTTATTCAAAGGTAATTAAATGAATCTATAATATAAGAATGTATACTAATAAACAGAATAACTTTAAAATTAAGAAATGACAGGATGACCCATTTACAGCCTTCATGTATATTAATTTTAATTATGTAAAAATTAGGAATGTAAAAGAATTATTAGTAATTCGGACATAAGAGGGGATTTCGTTTTTCAGTAGGTTGCTTTTTTACCAGGCATTATTATGTTATCACATTACTTTTAGACTGTTTGTTGTAATTGGAATTCCTTGTTTAAAATATAACAAATTAAGTTTGTAACTTTCTTTAAGTATAGTTGTGGCCACTGATTTTTAATAGATTATTACAACAATAACAATAAATATAGTAAAATTGTTTGATTTAATATTCATTCAGAGCATTTTCAACTACTCAATAATGCCAAAATAAATAAACCAAAGTTAAACGTTTTTTTAATACAGCCACTGATTTTTAATAGATTATTACAACAATAACAATAAATATAGTAAAATTGTTTGATTTAATATTCATTTAGAGCACTTTCAACTACTCAATAATGCCAAAATAAATAAACCAGAGTTAACCATTTTTTAATACAGCGTTAAAAACAAAGTATGACAAGTAGTCCGAATCTCAGATACAAGAAATTACTCTCTCACATCTACGAGAGTCGTGTGAATTCGACTCTCTTGTGAGAAATTTAAACTTGCCAAAACCCTCAAATGTTTAACTTACTTTTTTGGCAACTTTTAAGGATTGTACGCGAAATTACGGTTGTGCACAAAAAATCTGTAATTTTTTAAAATAATTTTATCTCACTTTTCATACAAAATTTTCTTTAATTTTCCTAAACTGGAAAAAAAAATATTTTTTTAATTTTTTACATTTCATTTTTGTTGTTGTTGAATTTTAATTTTCAAACAGAGTTTCAATTTTTGGTATTGAAAATTCCAACAAATTTAAAATTGTAACTTTTTTATAAAACTCTGTGTGTTTGGAATGCATCAATGCATACACATTTTTGTTACTAACACATATTTAGAGTTAGGTACTTACTTTTTCACTAACACATGCTTTGAGTTAGGTACTGCTGTCAAAGAGTCGGACTACTTGTTATACTTTGATTAAAAACTAAGTGTTCCCAAATTGGTACAGCGACCGTAAATGGGTTAAATCTCAATTATTATTAAAATTTGTAGGTATTTACGTTTTTCATTTACATAATAGTTTTAAAATTTGAAACTGTATCATATGAACTAAGGTATATTAATTTTATAAGGTAGAGTCATCGGCGAATTCAGAATACCGAGCGAATTGGTTATATTTTTTTATATGTAGTTTGACATTGTGCCTGCACTTGAAGGCGAATTGGCTGTCAGGGAAAAATGTCAAAAACAGCTGACAAATAAATCAAAGCGAATTTTTTTTAAACAAAAAATGTTTATAAATTTGAATCTGTTTGTAATTTAATTTGATGTTTTTAAAAATAAAACTAATTTTGTGTAGTATTATTATTGGTTTTAAATCATAAACGAATTTAACAGCATAAATTTTGTCTTTAAATAACGTTTTCAAAAGGATTGAAAGCAAAATATTTCAGCAAAAATTCTACAAATGAGCTGTTACCAATTATTGTCATTTATATAAAATTATAAATATCAAATGGAATTAAAGTACAAATAATATTCCACAAACATCATATTACCTATAAAGAATCAGGCAGTCGTTTGCCGGTGGATGTCTATGTGCTCTGGTATGTATATCTATGTCTTAGGTATCGTTTTGGTGCTAAGGTGAGTAAGTTTGTTAATTAATTAATTAATATATCTTGACTTTAATCACAAATTTGTCATTAACAAAATGAAAACAAAGTTTGACATTTACAAAATGTAAACAAAGTTTGACATTAATTCTACACCACGGCGAAAAATGAACATAGTAGCAAAAAACGATCAGCTGTTCTGATAACACTACCTTATAATTAATATATCTTGATATGAACATTTAGCTATATTCCCAATTGGAACGATTAAAATAGCTAATTAACTCGTTTCCACTACACATTCGTAATTCGTTTTGACAGTTCAATGCTGATTCTTTTTTTCATTCATTATACCCTAAAAATCTATTTCAACCCGCCGCCCAAACTTTTAGTTTTTGACGACGCTGTAAATTTTTGTCGGCACAAGTTCTTGTTGGCGCTTTTTTGAAACATAATTATAATTTCATTGTTTACATTTAATTGGATTTAATTTTAAGACTAACATTAGTTTGGAAATGATGTCGTCGATAAAGATAAATCGAGACACTTTAAATAAACTAAATCACGATTCTTTAGAAATCCGTTTACGTACTTTGGAACAACTTTCATCAAAACTAAATCGAGCGCTGGCGCATAATGGAACTATTGAATTCAAGCCTGGTGAATTATGTAAACAATTGATACGCTGGTTTGGCTTGTTTCCCATCCAGCAACCACTAAAAGTATTAAATTTATTAAAATCTGTATTAAAATCTCCAGCATACGGTTCCATAGCTATTGACAAAATAGGATCAGAAAGATTTATAAAAGAATTGAGAAAAATTCAAACCTTATTCGATGGTCATAGTGAAGAGTTCAAAACTATTAATGAAATGAAAGAATTTTTAAAAAAACGCACTCTTACAAAAGAAAATACTGGAATTAATAAGCACTCAGTGAATTTGGAAGACTTAATTGAATCCGCTGACAATATGAAAATTAATGTAAAAGTGGAAAGTGATAACCTGAATGATTACGAGTTAGCTTGGTCATATCCGTCACCATCAGATTATACTTCAATGAAATTTGTATCGGATATTTTAATAAATAAGTTTGCAACAACTCTTGAAATTGAAAATGCAGTACAACATTTGGAACTAACTATGATAGATTATCCAGCGGAATATCTCCTGCAGGCGCCGCATATATTTCAGAATCTTCTACATATTTATGACAAGCGCAAATGTGAAAATCAAGATATTTCAATGGATGTTGTGGCTTCGGCATTATTACAATTTCTTAATATATTTGAAAAACGCATTAAAATGCGTAGAAAGTCGACGGCATATAGTGAAAAAAACAAAATGTTAAAAAATTCTCAAACGCCTTGTCAACTCAAGTATGAAATAGCTTTAGCAGAACTTTTGGAAGCTAGCGTTTTCCACTTGGAATCGCAATCATCTCAAGGCACTGTTTCTCCATTTGTGTGGGAGGTCATTTTTATGATTTTAAATCTAATACAAAAGATAGACAGAATTGTGGAAATTTTATTCTTGTGTAAAGTTGCTACAATTGTGGCCAATTTAAGTGTCAAGTATGCCGAGACAGATCATTGTGCTCGACTCCGTCTACACCAAATGCTTTTAATGTTTATGTTACAAGATGTTGTTCGAGTAACTACAGTACGTAATCCTCTAAAAGGTATGGAAGTAATTGAACCTATATTGCGAGATTATACTATGAAATGTTTCTACGGTACACGACATGAACTCACAGAAGCTCTTGTACTTAAGGACGATAAATCAATGAAGGAAAAGTATCAAATTCTGAAATTGTATGAGCGCTCTTTCAAAACTTCTATACAAATGTTAATTAATAGATCGGAAATGTCCGGTAGCGATATAATAAAAGAAGGGCAACATGTCTACCAAGTTTTAGATATGTTGCAAAGTAAACAGTTAATTGATGTACTCTTTGGTGCTGTTGTCCAAGATATTTATTTTTACCGATCAAATGACAAACTGAAGGAACAAGCTATTGACTTACTACTGAAATTGCTAAACCTTACTTTTATGCCATTAAAATTGCACGTATATGACAAACTAAGTGGTGCATTTAAAAGGCATGTGGGTTGCCTGATGACTGGAGAACGTTATGTCATGGAATGCTCAAATGCGGAACTTTTAAAAGCTCATATAATTGGTGTACCATTAAGTACAGAACTTTTAGTTCAGTTGGTAAATGATAGTTTTGAAAGTTCTTGTGATAGAATTAGAAATAATTGCTCCCAAATATTGGAACTGTTATTACAATCTCAAACATTATTTGGTTCCAATTGGTGGAATCTTTTGTCGATAGTAGTGCCTTTACTGCCACTGCTTAGTTGTTGTACTCTTTCGGAGAAGATGATGGATTTGCTTCTTAAACTTTATGATCCTGACTTAAGGCAGCTACCTTATGTCAGCGTTTTGCAGGGAAATTTAGGATTTCTATTTCATTCGAATGCAGATAGACGTTCAGAAGCCCTAACAAGATTAATTTACTCCCTAAACTGTTTAAAGGATGCTGAAAAGTATGCTCCAAATCTTATTGAAATAAGTGATACATTACCCAATGATATTTGCCTCCAAAGTACACCTAGGGAATTTCGAAACATTTTCAGCGATCGTTTACCAGTAAGATCTGATGTTATGACTTCTTTAAATAATTTACTGGAGTTGTTGGATTCTCCAGATGTGGAGCCATTAATACGCAAAACCACCCTAATGCAAATAAATGTCTTGTGTTGTAATTGGCGCATTACTGCCGAACTGTGTAGTGTAGGTGCTTGCTACTTAATATTGAAGGCATTGGAAAATGCTTTGCATCAGTCCTCGTCATTAGATTATCCAGATGCTGCAGTGCCTGCCATCAGCATTTTAAATAAAATAATGTTATATGACTCATCAGTTCGTTGTGAATTAGCTGAGACTCCCAATATTTATGTGTTACTTTTAAGAGCCCTAATGCTGTTTCATCATGATATTCAGGTGCGTCAAGATGCAACAATGTGTTTATTTCAGTTGCTGTTCTCAACACAGCTTATATGTACAGAGAACGGTATAGAAGGACCCCTAATATTGGGTAACATCCAAATTCCAGTGGATATAAAGTTGTGTTCTGCCCTATCAAATAAAATTCATCAAGAGCCAGAAAAGTTGTCTACAATGTTTGCTACCGCTTTGGAAGAAACACAATACTGGAGAATGGTTGTTGCATCAACATGTTTTAAAGGACTTTCAAATGTCAATCAAAAATCTTTATCTTTTCTATCACATTTGGATATTAGGCACGATCTTAAATTGACTAGTCAAGATGTTCGGTTCATTCGGGCTACGCAACCTGGTGTGTCACTCCATCGTTTAATAAAAGCAGCTTCGAATGCGACAGACCACAGATCTTTAATACAAGCTTTTCTTCTTCTTAAACAACAATTGGTGGTACCTACAATTAAAGATACATTTTTGGTGAGTGACGAGTTTTGCCAAGAACTAAATGGAATTTTGAAGAGGTATTTACAAATGCCACCAGGTAATAACAATGATCTAGAATTATACGAACATTTACTAGATATTACTATTATAAGTTTGAAAATTCCTCTGCTACTAGTGGCTTTAGAGATTTTTAAAATTTTGTTTAAAGATCCACGCCATGCCCTTGTTACATTGTTAACTCAGCGTGAAGAAATTCCTTTGCGAATATACAACAAAATTACAATTCTTCTACGACTACTTGTATTTAAACATAAGAATGACTTTGAAAAACATTTCAATGGATCCGAATGTAGTACCTTATATAGTAATTTGCTTGATCTGGTTATTGAACGTTGCTTGCAGTTTTTTGAAATACGTGATTTACAGCGTGTCCGCTGTTTGCTTTCTCTCATGGTAGCTTTGAGCTCCTGCCAATTGGATATGCCTGATCAACTACTATTTTTCTACTGTCGGCGATTTGCACAACTTTCTTTGGCTCTGAAATCATTTACACAAACTGGAGCTCAATGGCATCGGGATTGTTTTTTGGCCATTTTACAATTAAGTAATCAAATGCGGAGACCTACAGAAAATTTTCGTCTGACTGCAGGTTTTGTTAAGTATTTAAGTGGCTTATGTGGACATAATGATGTTGAAGTGCGAACATTGTCATGGTGCATATTAAATGTAACAGCAAAAACTAAAGCCATTGAATGCTTGGAGACGGAAAACAAAAGTTCTGATGTTTCTGGGCCTGAATTGCTGGTGAATGAACTCTCTTATTTGCCTGGAGGATTTGTAGCTTGTTGTCTCAGCACTTTATTGGATGCGGAAGAAGCTATATGCGTTCGTCAAATGGCCGGTCAATTATTAGCTATTCTGATTCGCTCACAAGGACAAGTTGAAGAAATAGAAAAACTTGTTGAACGGCATAACTTTATACGTTTTGCGACCGAATCTCTTACTACGTCTGCTTGTATACTGGAGAAGGAGTTTTCAATTAACTTTGATATATCCACAACAAATGTAGCTACATGTGAACTCATTAGCTGCTATTCACTTGTTTGTATTGAACTATCGCTACGATCGCCTGCTTTTCTTAAAGAACTTTGTACGAAATCACTATTGTTCAAATTATATGAAATACTTAAACTGCCTCCGCCAATTTCAAAAAATTTAGGATACATAAATATGGTAGGCCACATTTGCTGTTTATATACTATGTGTTACTCTAACAATTTCGTTTTCTTACAACGTACGGTTTGTCGTGATGCTGTATGGCTTAAATGTTATTGTGAAATATTATTTGAAATTGTGGTCACATCCGACCAAACCTACAGTGTTATTAACATGTTACAACTGTTTTTGGTACTATGTAAAGATTCAATAGCCCTAGAACAGCTTTTGGTCAAACTGCAGAACTATTCCACTGATATTGTTAAACTTCTGCATGATGCTCTCAGCGTTAAAAAACTCAATACACGTTTACAAGTGGTATCACTAGCTGTTTTAAGTTTCCTCTTGATTAAATCACAACCTGAAATAGATAATGATCTTAGTAATCATATTCTAACATTACTTGAAAGTAAAAGTGTTTCAATTAAAACTATTAAATGTAATGGAAATTTTGAAAGTGAAAATAAGGAAAATAATGAGTACTTGGGAAAAAAGAAACCCGATAAGGATAAACACGAAAATGTCACCAAAAAAGAAATGCATGAACAAATTTCGATTAAAGGCAAGTACTTTTCCTTTTTTATATTTTACTTTTATTCATTAAATACGTGTCTTTTCTGTAAACGGAATCCGAAAAAATGCTTCTTTTTAAAACAAACACACATTTCTCGTTTTAAAACCGAGTAAACGAAGCTTTTAATAAAGTTTCCTTTTAAACAAATTTGAGTTCCAAACTTAAATTGGAATGATACCAAACCAAATAATTTGCAAAACATCAAACAATTTATTCGGGGTTTCAAAACTATTCTATTTACAGAACAGACCATATATGTAATAGTAAAACTATTTCAGTGACATGACGACTTGAAATCCAAATTAATCACATAATTTGTTTATTTTTATTTAGAAGCAACTAAATCATCGATTACGGAGCATATTTGCATATTACTAATTCGACTTTTTACACATCTTTATCCGATAAAAGTGTGTACATTTACAGCGCCTCCTAATGCAAACCAGCAACATGTCACCGAAACACTTTCCCTACTCTTAAAACAATCTCAAATCGCTCAGGAAACTGCACAAAACCTCAAGTTGCAGGATAAAATAGTGAAGATTTTAAAAAATTTTCTTGATGAATTTGCAACAACATCCTGTACGGCATATGTTAAACGATACGGGGAGAATAAGAAAATAGCGGTTATAAAAAATCTTCAGCTTTTGTTAAAGCTTTTGCTCACTTGGTACTCATCGCCAGCAATGATGATTACAGATAACGCTTTAGCAGTGGAATACAGTAAAATCTTAATACAAATCTGGCCCTGGTTGGCGCATTCAAATGATTTGAAATTAACAGTTTTGCAAGTTTGTTCGTTTTTGAGCGAGCGTTCACTTGTAGTTTGTAAACAGTTTTCTACTCTCAATAATGGTCAATTTCCGCATTCTGTTCTCCAGTTGGTCGCAAAAATGATGACTGCTGATACATTAAAAATTAAGGCCAACAGCACAGGTTGTAGTCAACTTATTTCTGCTGGCTTACGTGTTCTGATGAATTGTTCTTCATGCATCGAAGGAAGAACAGCTCTTAACAAAATTCACGCATTGGATATATTTGACAGCCTTCACCCCTTCAATCCTAAAGCTCCACAATTAAAATTGGAAATAGTACTCGCATGGCTTCAGTTTTGGGAACTATTCTCGCGTTATGATGAAGGAGCGTCATCACATCATTTAAACGCTTTGTGTTCTGTTGTAAACAAGTCGACACCATGTTGTGCTAGACGACTAATATCATTGCGCATTTTACGTAATATGGCTTTCTTAAGTAGCAATCGGTCGCCGCTTATAACATCCACCGATTTTATATTTACCGTTAATGAGATCGTGTCACAACCAATTACAAATTCAGTTGAAGAGCAATTTGTTGTGTGTGTAGCTTTATGGAAACTGATTTCAGGTGGCGTAAAATTTGTCGCTATAATTCGTGGCACTAAATTAGCCAAGCATCTCAGGTTGCTCAGGGAAAATCTCACAAGTACAGAAGATGAAAATGATAGGAATATTGAATTTTCGAATGATCTGTTAAATATTTTGAATATTATATTTAAGATATTTAATAACTAGTAAAAATTTAAATTATATGAAAATTAAATATCGACTAATTAGTCTTAAGAAATGTAATATTTCATTTTATGTACACATGCTATTCCCAGTGTGTTTTGCTACCCTAAAAGCAATATAAATAAAAAAACCCACTTAATAATTTTGAAGATTCAAAATGTAATAGTTTTCCAGATATACAATTTGTTACAATTCGTCAATTTTTCCGAACGTTAATTAAGATTTTAATGTAATCGATGAACATTTTAAACAAATCTAATAGTTTCTCAGATACACGAAATTTTGTATTTAATTCATATAGGAGGCGCCAAGCCCCCATTGAAAGTCCGCTGTTATTCTCTAAATGTTCATATGAATGTCAAAGATCTTCATGTAGAATTTGAAGATTCTAGATCTAATAGTTTCTAAGATATAAGAATACAACTAATTTTACTTAAATTATATTCAAACTAATAGGAGAAATGGGCACATATAATACAAAATCCCATAATAAATTTTTTAACTCATTAAATTGTAAGAAAAAAAATACATAATTAATTTCTAAAAGTACATAGTACAATGTCCTTCTATTCGAAATTTCCGATGGGTTCGCAGGTCACAAATATGAATATAATTTAAAAAAATATTTCGACATAAGTAAAAAGTCAGAAATATATTTCCACTAAATTTCATTTAAATTAGACTAAACATTCAACTATCTCTAATATACACATTTGGATTTAATTTTTTTGTCAATATTAATGTAAACCACAGTGTTTTTAATCATTAAAATTTCAAAAAATTGTTACAAAATTTTTAAAGACAAAATCCGATTTTAATAAAATTTGGTGGAAATATTATTTAAACCAAAATTATTTTAATTCTAATTATAAAAATGACCTGTGATACTTTCTAAAATTACGGATAGACAGACATTTGAGATAACACGAGTAACAGAGTATAAGCATATATTAACTACAACATATGGGCAATTAATTCTATTCGAACTGTATTATGAATCTATTATTGATGAATAAATAATTATTATTTCAGGCTCGAGTTCAACTCCTTATTGGGGCAGGGAAATGTTTCAAATTGTTAAATAGTATTTTTAGAATACAGATAAAAAAGTTATTTTAAGACACAAGCAGAATGGAATACATTCTTCGGGTCAGCTACGGCTCCTCATCAACATCCTTCGTGCCATATTTAATGCCACTTGTAAACATCATCTATTTAACTCACAAGTTTGAAGAAATGGAATGTGGGGATTATTACAAATCCTTTTATCCCATTTAATTCAACTTTATGGTGAGTTAGATCGAAGTTTGCGAGCTTTTTTAGTGGTGTGTATTATTATTTACCATTACTATTTGTCATCGCTTTAGCCAACCTTCGTTTAGCAATGAAGAAATCATTTTTTTCTGAACCCGAGCCTAAATTAAAAATTTATTCATCAATAAGTTTGTATATTATATAAGTTTGTCATTCCGTGTGTAACACCAAGAAACATTCATCCGAGACTCAACAAAGTATATACAGTTGCGTTCAAAATAATAGGAGTGAAAATTTAAAAAAAATTTTAAATATATATATTTTTTGTGAAAAATTTAGATTTTTAATTAAATATTTTTATAATTTATTTATTTAACTTGTTCTCTAATTTTTATAATCGTTATTTTAAATCAAAGTATAACAAGTAGTCCGACTCTTTGACAGCAGTACCTAACTCTAAGCATGCGTTAGTGAAAAAGTACCTAAAACTAAATATGTGTTAGTAACAATAATGTATATGTATTGGTGCATTCTAAACACACAGAATTTTATAAAAAAGTTACAATTTTAAATTTGTTCGAATTTTCAATACCAAAAATTGAAACTCTGTTTGTAAAATAAAATTCAACAACAACAAAATTGAAATGTCAATAAATTAACAAAAAAAATTTTTCCAGTTCATGAAAATTAAACAAAATTCTAAATTAAAAGTGCTTTAAAACTATTTTAAAAAATTGCAGTTTTTTTGTGGATAACTGCAATTTCGCGTACGATCCTTAAAAGTTGCCAAAAAGTAAGTTAAACATTTGAGTGTTTTGACAAGTTTTAATTTCTCACAAGTCGAATTCACACAGTACTCGTAGATGTGAGAGAGTAATTTCTTATATGTGAGAGTCGGACTACTTGTTTTAAATATTGAAGAAATTTTTATATAATAATATATATTTTTTAAATTTATATACAAAATCTATTGTTCAAAATAATAGAAGTATTCGATTTAAGTTCAACTATTTTTAAAATAAAAACCAAAGCGAAAACACTTTCATCTAAAATATTATTAATGTGTGGCAGTACAACATCAGTCATTTTTGTAAAGATTTTATTTAGAATTTGGGTATATGAGCATCCGCAACTTAATGTCTTCCGACAACGGTTTGAGGGTCTTGATGACACATGTCGTGGCCGATTATCAACAAATATGCAGTAATTTATTCAGAAAGCCTTAAAATATGTTATTCGCAAGGTCTTTTGAGGTTTTGCTTTAGAATCAGTAAGTCGACAACCATGTAATGGTCTAATTTCTATGGAACGAGCTTCCACCAATTTAGAATCCATAATGTTTTTATACGACAACATTGCCACTTTATCAAATTTGTTTATTGGGAATATGAGAGCATATCTAAGGCTAATATGTGTACCTACAACATTTGGGGTACGATACCATTTTACAATTTATTAGACCATACCCTTTTGTCAAGACCCATCATGAATCATTCCTATTATACAACTTCCTTGGAAGTTGGTTAGAGCTTAATATCTTCCGATTAATGGACTTCGAATATATTTTCTGAATTCATTTAGATTTAAAAACATAATTTGTTGTCGTATTCATGCATTGAAAATTCATCCATCTAAATGTGTTACTTGGCAACTTTATGGATTTCATTTTATCCTTTATGGTCTGAAATATTTTTTTAAAAGATTTGTTTAAAAATTAATCTGAACTAACTGAATATTGATCACGATGTTTAATAACTACAATATAGCTTAGTTTCACTAAGTTGGGGCGCCTTAATGTGATTAATTTAAAAAAAATGATAAGCGCTTATGGGAAGCTTTTATAATTTTTGAATGAAATGTTTATTTTTTATGAGAGATTTTAAAATTTTTAAACTTCCTAAAGCATTTAAAAAGTCTTTAAAAGAAATTACCATCAAAATTTTCATATTTTGTTCTCAATATTTTTATAATTTTCAAGATATTTCAACAGATATCATTTTCGTCAGTTCTGTCATTTTCTTTAAGGATTTTAAATGAAATATTGTGAATATTGAATAATTGTGAACTGAGCCCAAAATCTTTTAAATATAACAGTTTTATATCATATTTTTAATATTTACTAAGAATAAAGGAAATTAATCTACCTTATGTTCAGTGTTGCCACTTTGGTTATTATTAACCAAAATTGGTTATTTTTATTTTGCATGTGTACATGTGAATTAATTTTTCGTTTTGGTTATTTTTTTGCAAACAATTGAACTAAATGCTGTTTGCTTTTATTCCAAAAATAAAAAAATTCTTTTATCTCTATTTTTAAATCAATTATGTAAATATACATATCGTCCTGTTTTGAATTTTGGTAATGAGGAATTTTTTTTTACTATTCGAAATTTTTTTACTGCAATTTGTACATCTACTGGTTATACTCTTATGTGTACAAAGGTATTTTTCGATATCTTAATTGGTTAGGATTTAGCAAAATTACCTATGAGTTTTCCACATATTAAATGAGTTGACTAAAATCATAACACCGTAATATTACACTAGTCAATTTTCGAAATTTTTTTACTGTAATTTGTACATCTACTGGTTATACTTATGTGTACAAAGGTATTTTTCGATATCTTAATTGGTATGAGTTTTCCACATATTAATTGAGTTGACTAAAATCATAACAACACCGTAATATTACACTAGTCAATTTAACACCATGAATAATGAATCCTCTCTCTCCTTTTTGTGCATCCATGAATTTAAAATCACTTTTTGGGTCGATCCAAACTCGTCCGTCCTTTCTTTAATATTTCTAATGGAACTTTTTATATAAAGAACTCACGATACTTGTATGGAAAAAAAATTTGTAAGAATTTAAAATTTAAAGTATAATTGCAACTTCTATACTTATTTGAAATTTCGCATAAACAAAATACTGTGCTAATTTGAAATTCTAAGATAAATGATTTAATAAGAATAAATAAAGTATTTTCTGCTAATTGGTGCAAGAATTGTATCACAATATCTTTAAAGTATTAATCAACTGAATCAACTGGTCGAATTGTCGGGTAATTTGGATAGATTACGTTTACAAATATTGCTGAAGTTATGAATGTAATGCTAACATCCGCTACATGTTATTATAATTTAAATCAAAATTTCGAACGAAATCTCCAAATCTGTACATAAAATGGGAAGAATTTTATAATTTAAAATTGTTTTCCAAAAAGTCATATGTGGAGTATATTTAAATTGCGCTAAAACGCATTAAAAACTCAGTTATTTTTTAAAATAAATATTAATTGCATTTGTTAACGAATCTGCGAATGTACTGCAATATAGCAACAAAATTCAACATAATCAAGGTTTAAAGGAACTAAAATATCTCTGTCAGATTTTATGAGAATTTGTCCATAATTGACCATACGTCTCATACAAGATTCCGTACAGAAAATTACTTTAACGCTCATAACTGTCTTCATAATACCAGTTTAGCGGCGAAATTTAACATAGTTCCACTTCAGAAAATAAATTTGTTATTTTAATGTCCAAATGTAAACATAAAACAAATAAAAATAATTTTGTTTACTTTTTTCTTAATTTGGTTATTTTTTATTCGAATTTTGGTTAGAAAAAAATTTTGTTGTGGCAATACTGCTTATGTTAGATAATATACGGTACTCCTATTTTTTTGAACAGTCGTAATCGGATTGGATTTCGAAAAAAGTGAATACCAAAAAAACTAATGAACCTATTTACAAAATTTTACATATTTCTATTTTAAATTAAGCTGCAGAATTATTTTTAAGTCTCACTCCTATTTTTTTGAACACAGCTGTATATTCTGGATCATTATCGAAGTCTTATCGATTTAGCTATGACCGTCTGTCTGCCTAAATCACGCTCACGTTTAAACTAAGCAAAGGAAGTCAGCTAAATTCACCGATAATATTTAATATTATCCTAAGCAGTTTGGTATTGAAAATTATTGTAATCTCTTATTAAAAAGCAGTTATTTTATATTTAATATAAAATTCGTAATCAAATTTATTTAAGACACAAAATACAAATTCTATTGTAACGATATTTTTAACACACTGAAAATTTCTGACAAAAATATTTCTACTACAAATTCTCTGATTGCTTTGTTTTCAACAATAATGAGCAAAATCTGTTCACACCGGGTACACCATACATTCGTTTCTACACAAGAGCTTAATCCCTGCTGAAAATTGCCACATCTGTCCAAAATTTCATATACCTCCAATACAAAAGTACATATTCCCGGAAAATGGGGTTTTGTTAATAACTTCTTTCACAATGCCGATATTTTCACAAAATTTTACAAATTAAAATCTTATGCCAATAGAATTCATTCAGAAAAAAAAATTTGTGGATCGGTCCATAATTGGATATAGCTCCCATACAAGGTCCCCTCCCGAAAATCACTTAAACGCGTATAACTCATTACTAATTTAAGATATCCATATAAAATTTAGTATAAGTATTGCTCATATAAATATAAATATCACTATGAAAGATTTTTCGGATCGGTCCATAATTGGGCATAGCTCCCATGCAAGATCCCCTCCCGAAAATCACTTAAACGCGCATAACTCATTACTAAATTAAGATATCGATATAAAGTTTGGAACAAATATTGCTCTTATATACGTAAAAATTACTATGAAAGTATTTTCGGATCGGTCCATAATTGGTCATAGCTCCCATCAAGGACCCCTCCCGAAAATCACTTAAACTCGCATAACTTATTACTAAATTAAGATATCGATATAATATATTTGGTATAAGTATTGTTCATATGCATACAAACATTACTGTGAAAATTTTTTCCGATTGGTCCATAATTGGTCATAGCTCCCATACTAGGTCTCTCCCCGAAAATCACTTAAACGTACATAAATCATTACTAAATATCCATATACAATTTGGTACAAGTATTGCTCTTATATACAGTAATATTATCATGAAAGTTTTTTTTTTGGATCGGTTCATAATTGGTCGTAACTCCCGTACAAGGCCCCCTCGCGAAAATCACTTAAACGCCATAACTCATTGAGTCATTCCAAAATTTATCGACCAAAAAAGGCAGTTTTAAAATTTTAACATCTTCGATTTTTTTTTTTTTTTTTTTTTTTTTTGATTTAGTTTAGTTTAGTTTAGTTTATTCATTCTTATACAGAATCCTAGCCAAAGGCCATAATCGGATCCAATAACACTACTTAATTAGACAACATTCAATTTTAATAAAATAACAATAATAATAAAAGTAAATAAATAAAGAATATAAATTAAAGTTAAAAAAATGTAAAAAAAATAATTATAATAATAATATAGGACATTTTAGCATATAATGAGATGAGCTGAATGAAGTATATGTAAATTTTATATTTAATGGTGTATATAAATAAAATCTAACAAGCAGTCTTTTTTAAAGCAAAAAAAAAAAAAAATACTAAATTTAAAGTTAATACAAATAGAAATCAACAAGCATATGGACAAGGTATCATTTAAACAAGTTATTCAACGCATATATATCAATAATTATAGAGTTTTAAGTATTTGAAAACAATTACCAACAAAAAAAATTTAAATCACTCAGTTAAATATCATTAACAAATTACTCCTTATTAACAAATCATTTCAACATTAAAAAAAAAAAAAAAAAAAAATTACAATAAATTACCTATAAATGCTCATTTCCTTTTTTTTTCAAAAACTAACAACAAAAAAAACTAATTTAAGACTTATATAGTTTTCTTCATTATTTTAATAACACTAGATTAAAAAATAAGAAAACAATAAGAAAACAAACAAAGACACAATTCACAATCTCCAACTCTGACTTTTCACAACATTAAGCATACATATACAAATATTAAAAGAAAATGTCAAAAAAGAGAAGAAGAAGAAAATTCCCTCCTTTTTTTTTTTCCTAGCAATCTAACGTTCCGCCATTTTCAAAAATTTCATTAGTTAATAAAAAAAACTTTTAATTAATTGTAAATGTTTGCCAAATATAAGAAAAGTGTTTCAAGTTATTTGTTTTAAGTGCCTTTTTTGCATAAAAATATACATAACATAAATGTTAAAAGTGATAAAATTAAATCACAAATGAAAAACATATTTAATTCATATTTGGGATTAATGAAGAACATATACGTATAAAATATGTATAAAATACAAAAATACAAAAAAAAACGTGAATACAAAAAAAAAAAAAAAAGTTACTACCAGGAACAATTATTTACACAAAAGACTGTTTAAGCTTTTTTTTATAAGTGCAAACGGAAAGATTGAATTCTCTTAATGAAATGGGCAACTTGTTAAAATCCCTAGATATTCTAACTAAAAACGAACGTTCTAAAATTGACGTTAACATAGGAATTTTTAACTGTTTATTTCTAATAGATCTACCAAATTCAAATAATTCAACCAAATATTGTGGATTTTTTAACTTATAAACTTTATAGAAATGTAATAAGCATCTAAATTTTATAAAATCTTCAAAAGTAAAACCTAAAAATTTTGAAACATAACATGAGACATGCTGGCTTAACTTAAGAGAATAAAGATATCTCATAACTCGATTGAATGCCAATCGAACTCTCTTAATTATATAGCCTAACGTTCCAGAGTAAACTTCCAACCCATATAAGAATATTGGCATTATTAATCCATGAATAACACGTTCCTTAATATAAAACGGTAAAAGCAGATCTAAGCTATACAATTTACGAAGCATAAAATTAACCTTAGAAATTACGGAATTAACATGACTATCAAAAGTCAATTTCGTGTCAATAAATATACCAAGACATTTAATTTTGTCAACAAATTCAATAAAATTATTATTTAAAACAATAGTGAAGTTATTATTACCACTATCACCAAATAGCATCGCTTTAGTTTTGAAAGGATTAACAGAAAGACAATTATCAGACATCCAGTTACATAACAAATCAACAGTATGATCAATTGAGGCTTGTAAAACTTCAGGAAACATCGAATCACCTTTAAAAAGAAGCTGCACGTCATCAGCAAACGAAAAAGGCTGGCATATACTCGGTACATATATTCTGCTCTTAAATACGGTTTTTACGACGTATAAATTGGATCCATTACTTATACGGTTCATATATTATGGGCTCCTAAAGTTGGGCATCTCGCGTATTTTTGTGGAAAATTAGCAATGTTGACGACTTAATTACTTTGGAACCCGTTATTATTACTTTTGCGTAAGAAGTTATCAAGAATGCGTATGAATGAAGGTGACAATGTGACTGCTTATATAATGGCTTTTGAGAATTTGATTCGTCAGTTGAAGATGGCTGGTGCTACAATTGAAGAGGCTGATTTATTGGCACAATTCGTTTTAACCCTTCCGGAAAAATTTGATCCATTGGTAACAGCATTACAAAATGTTGAAGATGGTAAGCTGTCGTTTGACTTAGTTAAGGAGAGGTTAATGTCAGAAGAAGCCAAATTGTCAGACAGAAACGAAGAAGATATTGAACAAAGAACAGCTTTTGTTGGTAAGAAGTTCCATAAGTTCAAGAAATTCAATGGTAAGTGCTTCAAGTGCAACAAATTTGATCACCGGGCAAAAGATTGTAGAAGTGCTAATGCTCAAGTTGCTAATAAGGGTGTCTGCTTCATGGTTGGCGGTAATAATAAACAAAGATGCAATGATCAATAATAATAAACAAAGATGCAATGATATTCAAGTTGGATTCAGGTGCGAGTGATCATTTGTCAAATGAAAAGTGGTGTTTTAAAAATTTAAAAGAATTGAAAGAACGAGTTGAAATAAATGTAGCCAAGAATAAAGAATTTATTGTAGCAAAACATCATGGAGAGATTAACGGCCTTAGTAATAAAGGGGTTCAAATATCTATGGAGGATGTACTGTATGTCCCTGATTTGCGAGACAATTTGCTGCCTGTTAGTAAACTTACTAATGCTGATTTAGAGGTAAAGTTCATTAATGATAAAGCAATTATAATAAAAAATAAGTGATTGCTACTGCAAAATTATGTGTAAATTTATATGAACTGGCGATTAATATAAATAATTCATCTGCGTTATTGAGTAATTCAAATGATGCTGTCCTATGGCATCGTAGACTTGGACATGTTGGTCTTCAGAAGTTAGAAAAAGCGAATCTTATAAGTGGACTAAATCTTAAATCAAAATCTCTTGGATTTTGTGATATTTGCGTTGAAGGTAAGCAATGTCGAGAACCATTTGATGACACACGCATAAGAGCGAAAAGGGTGCTGGAAAGGATACATTCTGATGTTTGTGACCACATTAGTCCAAGTTCATGGAACGGATGTAAATACTTTGTCAGTTTCATAGATGATTTTACACATTTTTCCATAATATACCTGATGAAGAAGAAATCGCAGGTTTTCAAATATTTTCAAGAGGATGAAGCACTTGTTACAAGTAAGTTCAGTGGTACCTCTATTTGAAATCTTAGAATTCATCAAGGCAGAGAGTACCTATCTACTGAACAATCTAACTGGTACAAAAGAAAAGGCATACAAATAGAGTCTACGGTAGCTTATGCGCCTCAACAGAATGGTGTGGCAGAGAGGTTAAACAGAAAAAGTAAGAACAATGTTACTTGAATCAAAAGCTCCTAAAACAATGTGGTCTGAAGCAGCTCTTACTGATGTTTATTTAATAAATCGATGTACTACAAGAAGTCTTGAAGATTTAAAAACTCCTTCGGAGTTGTGGGAAGTCGTCAAACCGAAATTTGATAAAATTAGAGTTTTTGGTTGTAAAGCATATGTATGGATTCCCCACCAGTGTCGGAAAAAGCTTGATGATAGAGGCAAGAAGTCCGTGAAGATTGGATATGCACCGTATGGTTACCGGTTTTGGGATTTAGAGAAACAAAAAGTGATATTATATATATATATATATATATATATATATATATATTATATATATATATATATATATATATATATATATATATATATATATATATATATATATATATATATATATATATTATATATATATATATATATATATATATATATATATATATATATATATATATTATATATATATATAAATCCCACAACCGGTAACCATTCGGTGCATATCCAATCATCACGGACTTCTTGCCTCTATCATCAAGCTTTTTCCGACACTGGTGGGGAATCCATACATATGCTTTACAACCAAAAACTATATATTTGGTACTTTTTGAAAGCGCTATTTTTCTGCAGCAAATGAATGCAGATTTGAATCGCTTGAGTTTTGTGATATGTAGATTAAAATACAGAACATTTTGTAAACATAATTCTCGAAAAAGTATATTTCTAAGCAAAAAGGGGAATAATTGTATTCTTTATAAGTACTTTCCACTTAGGTAAAATTTATTCCACCTTTGGTACTTTTCTCTTTCTTTTCATTTCTCCAAATGATACTCTTTGTATGTTCTTTAGTATGAATTCAAAACAGATGATTATTAAACATACATGGTCCTAATTGAATAAGATTCTTTAAGAGAAAACTTTTTATCGCATAAATTGTACTTTTTTTAATTTTCTAAAATATTCAACTTTTAACATTTATTTTAACATAGGTCTTGTCTGAATAATATTCTGTAAGAGGGGACTATTTGGTACTTTTCTATTCTTCAAATGGTACGTTTTTATAATGGTTAACCGGAACACACACAGTTATTAAATGAGAATTTATTGAGAGAGATTTTTGTACTTTTTCGTTTTTCCGATGGTTCTTTTTAATATTTTTACGATATTGAACATAGATATTGAAAATAAAATTTAAAATGTAGGGACCTTAGTGAATGAGCATCTACTGATGGGAACTTTTGGTACTTTTTCATTCATCAAATTATATTTTTTGAATTGTATATAACACCGTCCAACACCATTTTTCACACACGAACCAAACCATATACATACGAAAGAACATAATTTATATGGTATAACTGCGTACTCAGTTTTTCATTTTCTGATCGTTTATCCTTTTAAAAGGACTTTAAAATTTGAGGTGCATACAATTTTCAAAAATTTTTATAAAATATTTTAAGCCACACTATTATAACAATATGGGTATCAAACTAAAGAGGACAATTGCGGTATTTTTATGTCGTATTTTGTTTTATTTTTTAAGAATAAAAAGATGTAAAAAATATCCTTATAAAAGTTTATACTTTATTATCCTTGAAATTTTATACGAAATTGTTCAACAAAAAATATTTATAATAAAGACATTAGAATGGAGTACAAATTTGGTCTTCATAGCTCCATTTATTTAATTTTTATAATATTTTTTAAATATCTCAATAAATTAATTCATAAAATTTTCCCCTCTAAAAATTTCAAAGTCCTTTTTTTGTTTAAATATTATGTAGAAAAATAAGAAATTTGTTATTGTGGAACCGAGTTTCTTTATCTCTATGATAAAAAGTTAAAAAAGTGTTAAACAAATATGCGCCATCATAAGCAGGCCTTTAATATGTATATTATAAAATTAAGAGGAGAGATTTATGTCTACATAAATAAACGTTTTTATGTAGCTTTTCATCGCGATATTAATGTTTATATTAATTATATTATATTTTACATGTATATTTATATTGCACTTATCATATTATCCTGAAGTGGATTTCAGAATTCAGAACATGCATGTTTTAATCACTAAACCGTCATAATCATACGAAATAAAATTTTTTATATTTTAAGACCTATTATCTCAACCACCGGTTATGTTTAATTGGTAGATATTTTGTCTGAAAACTTTAATTAACGTTAGGGTAAAAAATTAATAGAAATTGGGATAATGGGGGTAGGTAATTGGTATAAATAATAAATTAAATTAAACAAAATATTCTCAACAAAAATTTTTTTATTTGAATACATCTTAACTTTTATTTTTTTTACAAAGAACTAATAAAGATAAAAACATGAAATTTGGGAGTCTGCAACTCCATATTTGTAAATATAACATATATTTTTTTCTAAAAAAACTGACTATAGAAAATAAGGATATTAAAGGATTAAAATTTAAAAGGATATTTTTTTAGTTTTTTTATTCTAACATTTTAAAACCATTTTATTTTTAAAAATACTGTTATTCTCCTCTTTCAATCGATACCTTTATTGACCTACTAGACCAAACCGAATTTAAGCTAAATATAATTATACTTACTCTTCCTTTTAAACTTTAAAGTCCTTTTAAATGAAGAAACGATCAGAAAATAAAAAAAACAAAAATGTAGTTTAACTATATCAAGTATGTAGTTTCCAACGTATATGATCTTGCTCATGTGTGCAACAATTTTTCCCAATTTGTTGTACGGTGTAATATTGAACACAGAAACATAAAATTTTTGATTAAATGATAATCTAATAGAGGTATTTTATAGTACTTTTCTTCAAATATTACTTTCGAAATTTTTTATAATTTAGAAGATAAATGAATGAAACTAAAAATACAAGCTTTTTACTGAATGCGAATATAATATTCACGTGATATTGTACGTATAAAAATAAAACATTAAAAAAACAAAATTTTGTATGTATTTTATTTAAGTTAGGGTAGCGAAGCACCCAGGGTATGCTAGTTACTAAATAAAGCTATTGATACAAAATTTGGCACAAATATTAGTTTCTAGTGTCCGACCGAAAGTTCGGGTACGGGTTCGGAATTCGGTAAAAAGTGAGGTTCGGTAAATGTTCGGTGTTCGGCGAAATTTTGACCGAACACCGTACGCCGAACTTTTTATAAAATGTTTATTCATCATATTTTTACATCATCAAAAAGTTTAAAAAATGCTGAAAATTTGTTTACAGAAGTTATCATACATCCTGGCTGTACAATAAATTTCAAAAAAAAAAATTTAACTGTTCATTTTTTTGGCTGATTTGGAAAACAGTTGATTAAATCATCTAGTTTCGACTATAAATCTTTTATCTCATTTATAAAATTGGAATTTTCTAGGTCCTTATTCTTAAACGATCTAGACATGTCAGTCTGTCAGTATCTTAAAAGAACGATAGGATCTAAACTATTGTTGCAGATTGATTGGTATTCAAAATAATCAAAATCGGTTTACATTTCGACATGGCCTCGCTTTAGAAAATGACTAACGTTCATAACAGGCTTAAAAATACTAGTATTTTTATTAAATTATACTTAAAATTTTTTATGAAACAAAATTTCATATAAATCGGCAAATTGAAATTTGCGAATTCTGTTAAGTACTGTATTATCTTTATATTATATACATTTTTTTATTTTTTTAGAAACTGTAATTTTACGGATTCGATAAAATTTATTTTGATTTCGATACACATTTAAAACGAAATTTTGATAACCTTGGGTCATAATATGATAATGTATAACAATATTATGATAAATACAAAAATATCATGATACAATATTTTGGCGGTATTTAATCATAAGATATTTTAAAATTGTTACAATAACGATAATATGTTTATACTACAATCATAATTTGAACCACAGCCATGTTTTTCTCTGCGTGCTCTTACAGAGAATTATATCATTGTCAATGAATCGTTATAAACCAAAAATAAAGGTATTGAGATATATGCATTTCAATTGCTAATTAAATTCCCTGTTCAAAAAATGGATGTTCATATTTTGTTTTTAATTGTTATAAATTTATTACTATTTAATCATAAATGCGTTTTTCATTTAAGAAAAAAGTTCGATATAACCGAACTTTGAAAACCGAACAGAGTTCGTGTTCGACCGAACTTTCAAACTTACCGAAGTTCGGGTTCGGTGTTCGGTACCGAACGAAATTTTGAGTTCGGTCGGACTCTATTAGTTTTGTATACAAAAATATTATTTCAAGATTTTTTTCACGATCGGTTATGGTTATTATTACTAAATTACGATATAAATACAAAATTTAATTGAAATATAGCATTTACGTACAGAAATTTAGCTTAAAATTTTGTTTATGATTGGTCTATAATTGGTCATATCTCCCATACTAGTCCCAGTCCCTAAAAACACTTCAACCGTATTTGACTAGTTGCATTATTAATTTGGCCATTTAGTAATAAATTTTAAACTTTATTGGATGAATGGCAATGTGCACAGAATAAGAATTTCAGAAAAATATAAAACACAAAAATAGCTTGAAAACTTTTAAAGTGATTGCAAATTCCCCAGGCCATTAATGTGTCTCACAGCAATATAAATATATATATATATATATATATATATATTATATATATATATATATATATATATATATATATATATATATATATATATATATATAATATATTTATATATATATATATATATACATATATATATATATATATATATATATATATATATATATATATATATATATATATATATATATATATATATATATATATATATATATATATATATATATATATATATATATATATATATATATATATATTAATAATTACTCAAATAATAGGTATTGACCGTATATGATAACGCGAACTTGTTGTCAGCTATGGTCAAAAAAGTTTGATTTTTTTAACGGCCGTTTCAAATCTCCAATTTCAGTTTTTTTTTTAAACTTTGTTAAACTAATTTTAAAAATTTTAGAAGATCTCATGGGGATTTATTGACAACAGATAAGTGAATAAAACCTGTTAACGTTATTCTATAGCCAAATTTTTGCATGACATAGTTTTACAAGCCATTGAACAATTCCAGAAAGGGGGGGACGGTCAAAATTCGCAACTTCTTTTTTTAGGAGCGCTCTAATACTCATATTGTCCCGTTGTACCCATCCGAGTACAGCTCAAAAATCGCATTTCCAAAATTTAAACATTTGTTGTACTTAAATTTTATTTTAAATTAACACATACAGTAGTTTTCCGATTTAACGACCATTCAATTCTACGAACATTTAACGAACAAGCTAATTTTTCCTATTGACTACCTTAAATAACGAACAAAACTTGTTTTTTGTACTCTGTTTAACGAACTAATATAAATATTATTATTTAAATTAAGATAAAATGACATTTTTCAAAAATAACCTAAGTTGTTGCAAGCGGTGCTTTTATACCCAAAACTGTAACTCATTCTGGGTTCTTATTAAATTTTAGTTCGATGTAGCTACGTCCGTCCGTCCTTCAGATAATGACTTTAACGCTCAATACTCGCTTAACAATACGAGTACGCCGAGTACTAACCGATATCTCTAACAAATTTTATGGAATCGGTCCATAATTGACCTTACCTTCCATATCACGCCCCCTTAAGAATATTACATCAACGCTCATTACTCGCTTAAAAATACGAGTATAGAGATGAACTTCGAGAAATAACTTTAAAGCTCATGACAGAATTAAAAATACAGCGATTAAATTCGACACAAATATGGTTTGAAGGTGGGTATATAAAATTCGGAATTTTGTGTTTTGTGCTATTTTTATTAAAAAAGAATTCATTTTTATAAAATACATTTAAAAAATATTTTATGTACCTATTTTAATTATTTTCCTACCAGAAACCCACGTTTTACTTAGTACTGCATATAACGAACTTTTCAATTTTACGAACAGGCCTGACAACATATGGGTTCGTTAAATCGGAAAACTACTGTAATAAGATACATTTTGCAACAAATAATTTAAATTTATTGATTTTAAGATGGTTGGGATCTAATGGGTTAAGAATAAATTTCCAGCTTTTCTACGCTGATGTATATTATGTCACAAGAACTTATGTCGGTGCATAAAATTCAAAATACTAAGGCAATAACCAAGGCTCGAAAAATTACAATTTCGGATAGAAGGACATTGTACTATGTACTTTTAGAAATTAATTATGTATTTTAATCTTATATTATTTTTTTTCTTACACTTTAATGAGTTAAAGAATTTTTAAGTGCCATAGTAGAAAAAATACATTTCTCCTATTAGTAAACATTTCCTCCATGTAAACATTTTGGGAAATATTTTGACAATTTCCCATGAGGGGAGCGGCACCTCCCATATTAATAAAATAGACAAATACGTTTATATAGGAAACTAATAAAACTAAATTTTAGAACAATGAGAAATAGAATCGTTTAAAAAGTTGTACATACCCGAGTTGTTTTACTTTGGGGACATTTAAATCGAACTAACGGTTTAGAAGCTACATAATTATATCCCTCTATTTTTTTGTTTCTATATATAAAGTACTGCTCAAAAATATAGCGCACTTTCTATTTATTATTTTCTCATTTTATACAATTAAAAAAACTTTAGATAAAAATTGTTTTGCGAAAAATTAAAGCATATAGTCCAGTTTAATAAAACAATATTGAAATTTATTTTAACATAGAAAAATAACTGCGCTAGAAAATATTAATTATTAGAAAATATTAAATATTGATTCAAAATTAGTGCATTTAAATTTGCAATAATACACTTTTATATGAAATGTTTCTCAATATTGGATCTGGGGATGTTAAAATACTTCTGCCGCTATATTTTAAGACCCATTTGATCTCAGTTGGTATTGAATTGTCTAAGTGAACATTTTGGATTTTTTAACCAATTTAATTTTTTAGCAGTTTACAATCAATTTATGCAGCTACTTTAAATTCTGAAGACATGAATCCTTAATCAATCAATAACAATATTATTTATAAACAATTTAGTTAATGTTATTTGAAAACATTTCTTTGATAGATCCAAAATTTCTAAATTTCGCGCGATAGTACTAAGCATACTGAAATTTGATAAAAATTATTGCAATTTGTATAATTACAATCTTATATCTGCCAAATAGTGACCCATGTTAGAGGGTCAAATTGTTGTTTACCTTGGAAAACATTTTAAAATGTCATTTGTAGGTTATCACCAATGTCACATGTTATAATCCTCATTTTAAAAAATTTATCTTTTGACCAATTAGGGACATATTTTGACATAGAGTAATTTACTAGTAGTAAAAGACACATTTTAGCAAAAATAACCAAAAATAGCTGCTTAATTTTTATCACATCAAATTAAATAGCATTTAGAAGCAAATTTCAAATTTTCAACATTATTATTTAACATTGTTTAATAGTGTTTCAACTTATTTCAAAGAGTGTGCTATAATTATGAAACAGTTTTTATTAATTAATTAATTAATTAATTTTGTATAAAAAGTTAATTGATTTTGTATATAAAGGTTAATTTTGTATAAAAAGCCGTATTACTGTTATTTTGCCGTCTTACGGCGAATTTTGATACTTATTACTTGAACTAGACTTCGTTCTCGAATTTGCCATCAATTATGTTTTTCTAACTTAATTAATTACAATAATATAAAAATAATAAGAACCTGTCACAAGGTGCGCTATATTTTTGAGCAGTACTTTATGCATTACTAAATATACAAGTATGTGATGTTATTACTTTTATGAATGTATTCATGTTTGTTAATTAATTAATAAATTAGATTAACAACTATTTATCAACACATGGTGTGTGTATGTCTTTTTTGTTTGGCTTTAAGAAGTGTGCTGCTAATGTGTGTTATTTTCCGCATAGATTTGGAACGTGATTATTGTGGGAATTATGAGTTGCATTTACCCACGAAATGAATTCTGTTTAATTGATAAAAGATTCTTTGATAATAAACAAATATCTTAATATATAAATAAATGTTCAAAACAATAAAATTTTATAGTGTTGAAAATTTAATTTAGTTTAAAGTATCGGAATCTTACTAACATATCCATCGAAATAATGAATTTTTGCGCATATCGTCTCATTTTATTGATTTTAACTATCATAACTGAAGCAAAATTAAGTCATCAGTTTAAATGGTAAAAAAGGCTTAGTTCAAATATTATTACTTATTTAAATATGTAAATATCTTTTAATTATTTCCTTTATCTAACAGCCCATACTCTCATTGGAACGACCCGGGAACATTAAGTGTAGAGGCTCTAACGGCATTGGCCGCAAGAAATACTTTAGCCGAATTAGGTATGAAGGATTTAATGCCAGGACACAATAGCCAGTTAAATATATTAAAGCCTGTTCCAGAATCTGGTCTATCGACCATGGCAATAGAATCCTTCCTGCAAAACTCATTTCGCCCTAATAATATAAAAAAAGATGTATTTGGTGGAATTTATGGCGATCAAACATTAGACAATTTATACAATTCCTATTTGGGGGCTATGAAAACTGCGGAATTAGAATGTGCTGTGCCGCCTATTTCATGTTTCAATGACACTAGCAACTACTATTTTCGAACGTATGACGGTTCCTGTAACAATTTCCAATTTCCCGGTTATGGCATTGCAAAGTCGCGGTACTCACGTATTTTAAGACCAAAATATGGTGATGGTCAATATGCTCCAAGCAAATCAACAGCTGGCCATGCTCTACCAAATCCTCGCGTTTTATCTTTATCTCTATATGGGGAGGATACTTTATCGGATAGTTATCGTACATTATTAACAATGCAATTTGGTCAATTCGTTGCCCACGACATCAGTCAGCTATATAGCGAAGGATTACCGGGTAAGTAATATTAGTAGTAATGAACATCTTAACTGCATAAAATTTTTTCTACAATACTGGAATAACTCAACTGTTTATTACAAATATTAATTATCAACATCTAAACTGCATTAAATTATTTATTACAAGACTGACACAACTCAAAGTTCGGGTTTGAACTGTGTATTACAAAATATGGACCGTTTTAAAGTATTTCATATATAATTTTACCTATCTATTTTTAAAAGGGTATTCTTTTTAGATAATTATTTATTTTTTCTTTTCACACGAAACCGCTTATATTTGATAAGTAAATATTAAGGCTGAGCTTTATAATTCGCATTAAGATATACAATACAAAATTATATAAAATTTTCAATAGTAAAATTTCTTCCCTTATGATAAACCTTAAGGGCCGGCTTACACGCCCTTTTCTTATTAAAACAAGTTTAATTTGTAAAATTCCATAATTTACTCTGTATCTACATTAAATGCGATCAAATACACTTGGCCACTTTAAGGCCTGTTGTGCACTCCTTTTCATGAAAAATGTTATATGCATAGTATTCGTATTTTGTTCAGAAACTCAGCTTCCTGGACGTAATTCCTAAAAAATTTCAATCAGTGTTGACGGATGTTTTATATCTAATTTTGGCGAAAATCCGACACTATGTGTAGGCCCACTTAGAATACATACCTGTGGGTGCCATACTTACGGATAATTGCTCTTATGTTCCGCTTGATCAAGACATTCTATTTGGGGTCAGTGTTTCTGACATATTCTGTGTTTAGTATGCGATCGGGCACTTCCAATGTATCCAGTACACATTGATGATTATATAACCGCGTTTAGCTAGTTCGATTAAAGTTAACACACGTTCGGCTGTAATTACACTTAAGTGCCGCCTTATATCTTACATATGATTCCATGAATGAAATATTTAGCAACATTTCTTGAGCCTTGTTTTATGTACTACCATTTCTTATATTCAAGGAGAACTGCCAGTATTATTTTTATATTACAATTTTGGTCCAAAATAACCCTCCAGATTAGGCTAGAAATGGTCTTATTATACTTTTATATAAAAACTATGGTTATACGGCCTCATTCGACCCCAACCCTATTGAAAGTTCTTCATTTAATTTGTAAAGTGTCCTCATACGAAATTACATTAATGATCATATTGATTTATTCATTATAACTTATAAAAATTTTATAAAGCAAATTTTCATACAAAATTGTATACCTATATCTTTGATAAATGTTCATGAATCCTTTTAGAAAAGGAAGAAAAGTCATCCTGTAATTTTTGTAGCATTGCTACTTTTTCAAGTAGCAGATGCTACCAAACTTTTGATAGTTGAAAAATATAATTTCATTTGTTGCTACTTTAGAAAAATATTTAGTGCTACTATTGAAGTATATTAAAACATTTAAATACTAAATGACTAAACTATTGCTATTAAAATTTTTATTTTTTGCCACTTCTATAACTTTGAAGGGAATTACAACGGACCTTGAGGTCTCCAAGTGGATATGCACCTTTTTTATGGCGTGTAACCATTCTTAACCTCACCTACTTCTGTAACTACTGCTACCAAAAGATAGTTTGATGAAATTCAATAAATGAGCAAAATCAAAAATTTTTAAGAATTGGATAAATTTTTTTTTCGATATATATAAAGTATATGAAAACGTTCATTATTTTCAAAATAGCGATTGAAAATAATAAAATTTAAAAAATCGTTAAAAATATATTAAGCTATTTTCAAATAAAATAAGATCCCGTTAGTAAACATTAATAAGGACTATCAACGTATGTTAAAAAGGTAATCGCAAATTTCTTATTTCAAAAAATAAACTAATGATTTAAAGAAATTATTTTGATTTATTTTTGCAATTTCTTTTCTATATTTAAAGAGGATTTTCAATGCATTGCAAAATGAACCAAGTTAGTATCTTAGTCGTTTTGAAAAATCTAGTCATTTGAAGTAGCTTTCTCGTATATTTTTATTTCGAATGAAAGTAAAAAACAAACCGTGATTCGATTATCCGGCAACATCAATTATCCGTGATCTTCGCCATATTTGAAAACATAATTTTAATTATATATCATTATGATGTATGAATTCATAGTTAATGTGTTAAAATTACTAAAAATTTTGCTATATATGTAAATTAATTTTTGAGGTTATGAAATCGGTATTTAGGTCGTAAAATTGTAGATCCTTAAAATATTTGAATGCTGATTTTGATCCATCTATTCTTGCAAGTTTGTAAAGGTAATGCTCTGTTCTTAGATCTCTGGCATGACAAGCTATACCTTAAATTGCGTGAAATTACTGCACCTATTAAAAACGGTTGCATAAATTTAATTTGATTAATGCGTATATATTTGCACCAAAAAGTACTAATGATATTATTATATGGATTTTTAAATATCCAAAGTCTGTTTATAAAGCATGATTCTATAAGTTATAAACTGAAAGAACAGTTTTGAAATAAATGAACAATTTTTATACCCTTCACCTTCGTGAGAAGGGTATATATAAGTTTGTCATTCCGTTTGTAATTTCTATAATATAATTTTCCGACTCTATAAAATATATATATTCTGGATCCTTATAGATAGCGGAGTCGATTAAGCCATGTCCGTCTGTCCGTCTGTTGAATCTTCAATAGTTCTATTAGACATGCTTTCGAGAAGATCGCTATTTAAAATCAGCAAAATCGGTCGGTAAATAACGGAGATATGAGCAAAAATCCGAGACAACCTCTGAAAATTTCATCAAAAAATGCTTTGTTTATGCTTTGTTAAAAAAGCAACAACAACACTGTATATTAGAAAAAGATGTACACGTATGTAGATGTATTTGGTTTTATTCAGCTGTGTATTTTTTGTATGTTTTGATGCTGTTGGCGTCATTGCGTTGTTATTTTTGTTTTTGTTTTTCTGTGTTTTTCGTTATGTATGTTTAGATGTCTGTTGGTTTCGATGCCTTGTGTATTTTGTGTTTTATTTCGTTTGGCGTTGTTGTTGTTGCTCTTTTTGTTTAGCTTTTGATGTAATAATAATGTAGTCAGGAAAGAATTTAAAATTTATAAAAGATGTTTAAAATAGTCTATGGTGAAGGGTATATAAGATACGGCACAGCCGAATATAGCCCTCTTGTTTAAATTTTAAATGTTGATAAAGTTGAGAGATAATCAGCTAGTGGTCTGCAATTTGGTGTATTATACCAAAATGTATCAAAACATTTACTTATTTTTAAAGGTTAACAAAAGTTTCATTTGACTAAAAGACGAATCCTATCGAAAATGTTTATTACATATGGATAACTAATGGATTTTATTCAGTATACAATTTAGATTTAAAATGTCATACCTTTCATAATTTTAGATGACTGCTGTGCAAATCCGAAGCACAAGATGTGTTATTCGATACCTTTACATCCTTTTGGGCCGATTGCTATGACCTCCGGCAAAACATGTCTTAGCTTCGCCCGTAGTTTATCAGATAAAGATATCGCTTGTGCGCCCAGCGGTTTGCCTTACGCGGAGAAGATAACAACAACTACAGCCTTCTTGGATCTATCATCAGTTTATGGAAATTCGTTGGAGCAGAACATAAAAGTGCGGCAGTACAAAGGTGGCTTGTTGAAAACCAGTTTGTATAATAGTAAACAATTTTTACCTATTCAGTCCAGCTCAAGTAGAGAATGTCCCGCAAATAACGAGCAATGCTATAGCATACCCGATAATCGAAATCAATTTACACCAATAATTGCTGTTCTGCAAACTATATTTGTCAGAGAGCACAATAGATTAGCGAAAATTTTGTCACAAATAAACCCTCATTATTCAGACGAAAGAATTTTCCAAGTAGCACGAAAAATCAATATAGCTCAATATCAAAAGATTACCTTCTACGATTGGTTGCCACTCATTTTAGGTCCCATGTATAGTTTAGCCAATCGTTTGATATATTCGATTTCGCCTTATGAATATGTAAATGATTATGATCGAAATTTGGACCCAGCACCATTTGCCGAATATGCTGCTTCAGCATTTCGTTATATACATCAATCAATTCCAGGATGGTTTTCGTAAGAAATGTTTTTTGTACTTTTAATAACATTAGGTATCTTTTTATAATTTATTTCATTGTTTTTAGAATGGTTTCCTCCGGACGAAATAGTAATCAAACTATGCGCTTGAGTGATTATTTCGACCGTCAAGATTCCATGAAGCTTCTAATGGAAGGAAACAACTTCGATTCTCTTATAAGAGGTTTAGCAACACAACTAGAGAAACGTGCTGATGGCAATGTTGACAGAGAGGTTTGAACCTATGAAATTAGGTTTCGGTTTTAAATGCATAATTTAATTTTTATTCGCAGATCAAACATCATTTTGATCGTAAATTTTTCGATGAATTCGGGACTGACCTAAAAGCTATAGATATTCAGCGAGGTCGAGATTACGGTTTACCCAGTTACAATGATTATAGAGAACAATGTGGCCTAGCAAGAGCGTATCAGTGGTCAGATTTCATAAATGAAATTTCTGAAGAGGTACGTTATATATGTATATATAAATAAACCTCCACAATAGTTCATTTTATTTTTAATATACATTTCGCTTTAATTTATTTTAGAAAATTGAATTACTAAAGAAGTTTTATTCATCACCGAATGATATAGATTTGACTATTGGTGGTTCATATGAAAATCACTCTGGAGATTCGATGCTAGGTCCAACATTTCAATGTATTATTGGGAAACAATTTTTTAAAATACGTGCAGCTGACCGCTTCTTCTACGAACACGAAGATAAAAATTCCGGATTCACTAGAGGTAATTTGATATTTTATACGTTCATATTAAATCACGAAATGAATTATTAATTGGTAGGTAAAAACCGTATATGGTATTCACTGAACGTATTCCTGAGTTTCCGATGTTCAGAAACTTAGTATCCTGAACGTAAATCCTAGGAATTTTTCAACCAGTGTTCGTGAGGGATGTTATATCTGAGATATCAATCCAATGATATTTGGATCTAATTTTGGCGAAAGCCTGTTTATAGCAAAGAAAGCGCTCTAAAGTTTTACTGTCCTCCCTACAAGCTTTACATTCGCTGAATCCCCACAACCGATTTTGTATATCTGTGACCGTAATACTCTGTGTCCACTTAGAATACATATATTCATACTAACATCAAACTTGCTCATTTTGAGAAGGCTTCTTGTCCTGTTCTCGTTTGGGCCACCTCTTAGGAACTTTGTGGTTTTACTTAACGTAAATGAGGACTGATGGGTTTCTCTCACCAATATTTTCAATTCTCTCCTCGTTACGACTAATTGTTTTGCGTTGGCCAGGTTAACTACCTTGAGCTACCTTCCCTCTAAATATATTACATTCGTTGCCGACTACTTTTGAGTGACTTTGTATAATGTAAACTTTTTTACGATTCAGTACGGTCCAAGATATAACTTCATCATCTGATATCGTCCTTTTTGCCTTCTGGCTGTCAATAAATATGTTAAGCCTTGTGGTCGCCATATTTATTCTAATCAAATTTACACATTCCGTCATTGCTAGGATTTCTGTGTTAATGCTTGCGATATGATTAGGTAAACGGTGGTATATTTCTGGGTCTTAAATATAGAACTCCAGTCCCACTTTGTTCTTCAATTTAGATCCTACGGGTGTTTGCTCTAATGTCCCGCTTGACCAAGAAATTCTGTGATCAGTGTTTTAAAGTTTCCGACGATGCTGTGTATATGTAATATCTTTCATTGGGTTGAATATCTAGCATGTCACCATATTAATATCCAGTCAAGGAATATTCCTAAGAGTGCTCAGAAACTTTCGTCTTTCTTGTGAAAAGAAACATTGAAGCCTTTTGGTTAAAGCAGGCACAAAACCGTATTCGGTGCCTCTACACAAGTTATCAGGTAATTTGGATTTCTTCCCTTAAAAGTATTACTAACGTACATCTCGAAGCTTGTTCATATGATTCTTAGCATGTAGTTTATCAACAGGGAAAACAAAATATGCAAATGCACATTTTTTGTGGTGAGTCAAAATAAACTCAGTTTTCAGACCACTTTAAGAATTTTGGCATCGATTTGTTTGAGTATATTTTTGCATATTTTATCCAAAGATCACAATTAAGCATAATTTCAATGTTTTTATACCCTACACCAATATAGTGGGGAGGGTATTATGCGTTTGTGCAGATGTTTGGTTCTAGTATACCAATCGGTTCAGAATCACTTTCTGAGTCGATTTAGCTATGTCCGTCCGTCTGTCTGTATGTCTGTGTGTCCATGTAAACCTTATTCAGGATGTAAATATTATTATAGATTCCGACGTCATTTAAGTTTATTTTTCAACTTTAGTAATGGTCATCTTTTAAACCGTCTTCTTATGAGAGACAAGTAAAGTTTCCTTAGGTTCTTATTTCTTGTAAAATATCACATTTTTACACGGTCAGTTTACCATTTTGACTTAGAGGGGTTCAAATTTCGTATCAAGTCAAATTTCGTATTAGGGCAATTCCATGAAAAGGTAAACCACGACAGAATAAATAACACCCTTATAACCCTTTTGTAGCACCAAAAATGAAGACTGTTAATTTTTTTTAATCGGTCTATTTTTATACTTCACTGCTATACAAATGGACCCGCAAATATCACTTTTTAGCTCATAGTTCTGTTAATTATAATACTACCCCTTCAAAAATCGGCAGATCTAAAATGTGTATTCCTAAATCATTATGCTGAAAATCGTTTGACAGTAGTTCCATTAAAAGCTTAATTTCAAAAAAAAATCGGTCCTTATTTACCCATATAACTCCTTTTTTATTTGTTTTTTTTTTTAACAAGGCCGACCTATAGGCCATGTTCGACTGCACTTACTTTTTATTGTTGAAGAGTGGGTATGCATATATTTCCAACCTATACGATATTCCAAAATGTTCATTATAAAATTATATTATTTTTTACTTCCAAAGAATAACATATATCACCACTTCAAAAGTATCACTAAGTGAATTTTCAAAAAAAAGAGAAAATATTTTTTTTTAATATAGGTTTCAACTAATTATGTTTGTGCAAATAATTATATATTTAAATGAAATCAAAATGTAGATCACAATCTAGCCATGTATGTCTGATGAAAGCACGATAGAGTTCGAACGAACATGTAATGTTTGTTTGTTATTGGAATTGGGCAATATCGGTCCACTTTTTCGTATAGCCCCCATACAAGTGGCTTCAAACAGCTTTTACGGCCATAACTGTTTAAGATGTACGAATTTAGCGATGAAACTCGCCATAAATTTGATTCATATGAACCGAAAACTTTCTACCAAATTTTTTGGGGATCGGCCAATAATTAACCCTATTCACCACATAAAGCCCCCTCTAGAAAATTACTGACACTCAATACTGACCTAAAAATTGCAGTATAGCAATGAAATTATTTTTTATTATTTCTTAACTTAAGTTTTATATATGGGTCATTTCATAAAAACAGTGGTTTTATTATTTTACAGTAATCTCTATAATTTATTTATAATTGTATATAATTTATCAATATATTTACAGATCAACTGGCTGCTATACGAAAAATTAGTTTTGCAAGTATTTTCTGTGCTAATGGAAACAATTTGCAATGTATCCAACCAAATGTTTTTATCTTTCCCAATCACCAGTAAGTTATATTTTTATTAATTCGACACCTCCAATCTATACCATCCCTGTAGAAAATTTAAAGACAAGAATAAATTTAAAATTGTTTTGTTGGGATGATTTTTTATGAGAATAAGTAAATACTTTGTTCTACACGTTTTTATCAATATTATTACATATATGTATATTGGAAGTGTCAAATTTCTCATAAAATTTACATTTCATTTGTATTTAGGGCGCTTAATTTTAAAAATGTATTTCTTTCATTTTTTAGAAATAATTTAATAAATTGCAAAGCTTTTCCACAACTGGATCTTAGATTATGGAAGGACGACGTTCGTTATTAAAAACCGATATACTTATTTTGTATTTTTTATTTTAATTTATTTTCTACTCTAATTTTCTACTCTAAATAAATATTTTTTATAAAATAATGATCACATATATTATGTACATATATTTGTAATATTACTAAATTATATCTAGTGGTGATATTGACTATATCCTGGAGGACCTTGCGGTCCTGGATATCCTGGGCGCCCTGGTCTACCTGGTGGTCCAGTATTACCAGGTAGTCCATTGGGACCAGGTTTTCCTGGGCGACCTGGTTGTCCGTAGAAGCCGGGTTCACCCTTTTCTCCAGGATAACCAGGAGCTCCAGGCCGCCCTGCATTACCAGGTGGGCCCGGTGGTCCAGCAGGACATGAGCACGAGGAATATCTACCATATCCAGAACCATGGTGATAATTGTTATCGTCGTAATCATCATCGTAATATCCTGGTGAGCTTTCGCCTGCATTAAGCAATGTTGCTGAAATCATATTTTTCGTAATAAAATAATGAAAAAATTAATATAATTAACTAAAACACTAACCTGTTAAAATTACTATAAAGACTATCTGCATTCTGTTTACTTAATAAACTTAATCTGAATACCTGAGTGTTATTTATAGTAAATGGGTTTGTTTTGTTATCTCTTCAAATTTGTATGACCCAGAAAAAATATTCTAAAACCGTTTAATATGTTGCACGTTTTTAGTTCATATTAGCAGTAGGTTTTTAATAACATATATAGTACCCTACATCGATAACCGTTGTTCGTGTTATTGATAATAAAGAGCAAAAAAACTTTTTTTCGCGAACTACATTTGAAGTTATAGGTATATTTAGTTTAAACCTAATTATAAAATCTACACATCCGACCGATTTATTATATATAACTGAGATTGTTCGTAAAACTTGTACTTTATAATTTCTGAACTAATAAAGATATCTTTAAATTTAGATGTATGATAAAAAAGGCATTAAATAGTGAAGTAAAAAATATCGAACATTAACAAATTTAAACTTTGCAGCGTTGCCATACAAAACATGTGTATATAATACCGGTAGATATAACCGGTTTCGGTGTTGAAAAAATCAAAAGTTCTACACATGTATAATGTATATATTAATACATAATTTAATTCATAAATTTCATTCAATTCATTTCTGAAATACAGAAATTAATAACAAAAGATTGAAATAAAGTTAGCCAATAAATTTATATTGCCTGCAGAACAATAGTTTACTATTCAGACGTATTTAAAATAAAGAACAACGTAAAAGAAAAAACACTAGTTTTAATAAAATAGAAAACAAATGAAGTCTGTCCTACTCTACTATCTTCAAAAAACTTGATTAATAGAGTTTCAGCATATTATTAATTACACGGTGACCTAGTGTAGTTCACAACACCTTATTTAAAATTAATAATATATCAAGGACTTTAAAGAATTTGTAACCGCCTCCGGCCTTTAGATCAGATTAAAGTATTTTGTTCATTAAAATTAGATTATATTCAACAGTATTCTGCATTTTAATTAAAATGTAAATTTTCTCCGTTTGGCAACTTTGGTATTCAGCACTTCGATCCGAAGCTCCGTTACTAAAATAACAACTTATAAAAGAAGAATGCAGAATTCACACAATCGTAAAGAACTGAAATAAAATGGAATTGATTCTTCTTTTTCTTACGATTAAGTTTTTTTTTTTTTTTTGTTGAAATGTCTTAATGGCTAAAAAGTTAACATTTATATTCAATTCCTAATAAGTCACTTATGTATGATCGTACAGAATTTAGTAGTAGTTTGTATATCAGATATGCCAAAGATATCGATTTTATTTGGATAGGTCTTATTTGGTTATAACAGTTTTTAAATTTTACCCCAATTGGATAAAAAAGAACCGTGTCGCAAATCAATTGAAAAGTAGAAAATTTTGTTAATAAATTTTTGAAAAATTGTGATTTTAAAATTACATTATTTTAACATCCTTCTTCTAGAGAAAATTATCTTTTCAAGATATAAAATATTAATATCGGAGCAAAGAGGAGTAGATGATATTTCCAGGATATTCTAGCGACACCTTTTGGATACTTCTGGCGATCGTTTAAGGATCGAATTCTTGAACATTCTACTTTTGTAGTAGGTAGAAACATATCTCCTGTTTTTATTTATATCAGTTAAACTTAGAGCGGATTTTTTAGTTGGCGATCAAATGCCAATTAAAATTTAGATTAATTAATCTAAAAATAAATTTAATCTAATGTCTGTCGCCTTTGATGTTTTTGAATACAATATTAAACTTTGCTGTAATTTGTACTAATAATTTTGTTTAATTTTTTTAATGTACATTATTTTTGTTTGCATCATTGCATTTCTTGCTTATTTTTAAACAACCTCCATTGGGAGCTTAACTTGCAAACAAAATTAACTGAGTACTCAAAAATAACATTCGAGGATTAACTTTAATTTAATCGCTAATCTTATACCTAAAGATTGGACCTTAGTGTTTCCATACCAAATACTATTTAAATGTTCAGAAATGTCTGTAATATAGAATTCATAGTCTAACAACCATAATAAATATTTCTGTTGAAAACAGTTTCGTGGAGTGCAAATGCAATTTACTATTGTCCCTTTAACCCTATCAAAACAAGACCATCACAAACACATCTATGCATGTGTTAGCCCTTCAAACATTTAGAAGACAAAACTATTGCGCATCACCCCAGACGTCGCGTCAGAAACTCTTCTGGACGATTGTCAGACGAGAACGCACATTTTACAAAAACAAAATACATTGATTTCGAATTTTCGTGTTCTAGAAATACACTTTTAAGTTACTTCCGGATGATAGTTAGAAGAGTGCATCCATTTAGCTTAAAAAAAAACGTTGCTGTTGAAATTTTTTCATCTGGAAGTATACGTTTTAGTTACTTCTGTATGAGAGTTGGGTGAGAACACACATTTTACAATAACAAAATACATTGTTTCCTAATTTGTATCTTCTTGATTTGTATGTTTATGTCACTTCTGGAAGACAGTTTGAAGAGTGTTCACATTAATGTTGTATTTTATTCATCTGAAGGTGTGGATTTTAGTCACTTCTGGACGATTGTCAGACGAGAGCACACATTTTATAAAAACAAAATACATTGATTTCTAGTTTTCGCCGTCTGAAAGTATAGTTTTAGGTTACTTCCGGATGAAAGTAAGAAGAGTACGAAAACAAAAAAATATAAATACGCCATTTTTTAGTGTGAACGCGAACAAAATAAAAATAAATAAAGCAGAAATTTTGCTAAGTTCAGTGATGTTTTGTGTTTTGTCCAGTCATGTTTAGTTTTAATTATTCATTGTTAAACTTAAATGAGTTATTGAATTTAATGTTCGTAGAAAAATAGTGTAATTAATATAATGTGAATCTTAAGTAATAAAAAACAATAAGACAGTGTTGTGTTAAAAGTCAACTGTTAATAAACATTTAATAAGGGTTTGTTAATTGGCGAAGTTTATTAAATATACCAAAAAGTAATTATCTTCAAGGATTATATAAATTAAATTAAAAAGTAAGTTGTCATATTTTACATTAAAATTCTATTTTAGGAATAAGTTAACAACTCTAAACGGCTTTCATTTCCATTATTTTTAAACGCTTTAAACATTTAAAGACTTTTTCAAGTTGTGCGTTTCGTCCTTCATTTGATGAACATTGCATTTTTAACCTATTTAGATTTATTTGAGTTAAATCTTATCTTTCAATATTTTTTAAACTATTAGCGCGTTTAGGTCCTGTTTCTAGATTACGTATGATCACTTTGAGCTAAAATTTTATTTGTATTTCATTATCGTAACAAAAACAAAATACATTAAAATTTTTACTTAAAGTATTCAAACGCTATCTGGAATAATTATATTGGAATTAATACTACTGTTTTATACATAAATTATTTTTTAATAAATTTTTAATAAATTTTATTTAATATTGAAATCAGATATTTTTAAACCCACCTTCTTTAAATAAATACAATTTTATTAATTTTCATATAGCTTTGGATTTAATTATTCTAATTATAGGTACTTTTTTAGTTATTAACACCAGGTCTTTCTATGACTTATCATATGATACTAATATTCTTAATATTGAGCATGCCGTTCCCAAGATATTAAACCTAAGTATATAGTTTTTGAACGTGTATAACTCCTTAATTAGAAGAGAGCAAAATAGTATTGCAGTATTAGTGTTAGTGACTGTAAATAATTTTAAAAATAATCCATGGCTCGTAATTTCCAATCATTATAGATGGTTCCAAATTATTTAAAAAATGTTCATGGAAGGCAATGTTTTTATTGATTAAAAACAATAAATTAATTAATTAAATTTTAATTATTTTATTTTTTTAGAAAGTAGTAGCTAATATTGTACCCCCTATTAAAATACTTCTAACCGAATTAAAATATAAAAAAGGGATCTGGTATGTTATATATGTCTTATTTCATCACGCGGTTCCATTAAAAATGTCGATTATTTTGCAGAAAATGTAAAAAATGGATTTGACAGTTTAAACTTTGGTGGTAAATGTATTGGACATAAGATAATCATATTTTATTGCTTCCTAAAGTATAAGAGGTAATTTCAATAAATACAAAAGTATGTATATTCAATATTAATTATAACATTATTTTTATTTATTTTGTTGAAGGATTAATGCGTTCCAAAATATAACTCTTACAATTTGATGGATTGATCATAAAATTTATGAAGAATTACAAAAATATTTTAGAGTCCAACGTTTTACAATTTTTGGAAGTATACCAGTCAGCAGTTGGAATATTAATACAGATTTCCTGAAAATTATCTTATTATAAGGTAATTATTCTTAATTTTTGATACATATGTACATTAGACCGACTCACTCTGTATGGAAAGCAAAAACGTGTTTTTGTTACCCCTCTCAAAATGTTCCTTGTTTTGTTTTATGATGATTCCCAAAATATTTAAATCTAGGGATGACCGTTCGTGAGCTGGACCAAATTAAAAAAAGGTATTTTGGAATTATTTTTTTTTAATTTTTGTTTGTTTTGAAACAAAATATCCAATACGGGGTATCGTTTAAAAGATATTTTAAAGCCGCGTCCAATGATGTATTAATCATAAATAACCGTCTGCTTATAATTGTCATATTCCAAAATATATGTATGCACAATTTTTCAAATTTTGCCCACCACTAGACTTGGCTTCAAAAAACCTTTCAACTGATAACACATACTATATATGTATATTGTTTAAGAAATACTGTATAATTTAAAACAAAATAACTAAAAAGGGACTTTTTTGTAACCGGTTCAGCTCACGAACGGCCATCGAGAGACTAGAAATATTTTGGGAACCATTATAAAACATAACAAAGATTTTTTTAAGCTGGGTTAAAATATTTTATTTAACATGAATCGTGTTCCCATACGATATTTTCTTTAAAACTGTCCAGCACACGAATGGACAACACTTAACCGAAAATATTTTGGGTAACATCATATTACATAAGTGCGAATATTATGAGGGGGGTAACTCAAGCACCATTTTTTGTGAGTAGGTCTAATGTACATATATTACATTTTTTGTTAAATCAATTATTTTTTCTACTATTTTAATTTTAATTATTTCAATAAAAACTATAAAATTTCATTTTATTTCGATTTATTTTTATAGATTTTATTTTGTTGAGTATACAAATAGAAGAAGAGAAAACTAATCTTCTAGAAGAAGAGAAAACTCATCTTCTAGAAGATAAGATAGGAACACTTCTAGATGATACTAAGTAGTCACTTCAAGAAGTGACTTTCTAGTTACATCTAGAAGAGTCTTTGGCAATACCTTACTTCCAAGAGTCATCCACAAGTTTCTTCTGTGGGTCTTCCAGAAGTATCTTCCACGTTACTCTTAGGCGTTTCCCAGCTCGGCATCAGTTGTTCCCGACTGGTGACAAGAATTCTTATACTTCCACAACATCGCTGGCGAGCTTTAAGCACGTTTGGAAGTTTCACACGGGTAACTTCCGCAATAGAAAATGTTTGTAGGGAGTGAAAAAGTAGATAACTCTACATATGTGTTAGTAACAAAAATATATATGTATTGGTGCATTCCAAACACACAGAGTTTTATAAAAGAGTTACAATTTTAAATTTGTTCGAATTTTCAATACCAAAAATTGAAACTCCGTTTGAAAATTAAAATTCAACAACAACAAAAATGAAATGTCAATAATTAGAAAAAAATATTTTTTTCCAGTTTAGGAAAATTAAACAAAATTTTGTATGAAGAGTGAGATAAAATTATTTTAAAAAATTACAGATTTTTTATGCACAACCGTAATTTCGCGTACAATCCTTAAAAGTGGCCAAAAAAGTAAGTTAAACATCTGAGGGTTTTGATAAGTTTAAATTTCTCGCAAGAGAGTCGAATTCACACGACACTCGTAGATGTGAGAGAGTAATTTCCTGTATATGAGAGTCGGACTACTTGTTATACTTTGTCAGATACAAAGTAAATTAATAAAGTAGCGACCAAAGTAAATTAATAAAGTAGCATCACTTGAAGAGCTGACTATTTTTTTTAACTATAGTTTCTATAGAAAAATAATATTAGTTGTCAAAGTTTGTTTTGAAAATTGTTAACATTGTTTATGTCGCCATTTTTAAATTGTGTTTTGCTATTTGTTAAAATTTGTGAAAAGTTGAAAAAATGAATTAAAAGTGGTTTTAAAGTAGTTTAAAATTTTATAATATATAATAATATAATTAAATCCTTAATATTTTCAACTTAAAAGTAATATTTTATATTTAGGTTTTGTTCACTTTGTTGTTAAAAGAAATTTTCTTAAATTTTATTTTGACACATTGCTGGATTATTCCAAAAACAAAATACATGTGTTTGTTGTAGATGTTGTTGTACAACAAGAGATGTCGCTACTTTATTAATTTACTTTGGTAGCGACATCTCTTGTTGTACAACAACATCTACAACAAACACATATATTTTGTTTTTGGAACAATCCAAGAATGTGTCAAAATAAAATTTAAGAAAATTTCCTTTAACAACAAAGTGAACATAAATATAACATATTACTTTTAAGTTGAAAATATTAAGGATTTAATTATATTATTATATATTATACAATTTATAACACTTTTAAACTACTTTAAAACCACTTTCAATTCATTTTATCAACTTTTCACAAGTTTTAACAAATAGCAAAACACAATTTAAAAATGGCGACATAAACATTGTTAACAATTTTCAAAACAAACTTTGACAACTAATTTTATTTTTCTATATAAACTATAGTTAAAAAAATAGTCAGCTGTTCAAGACCCTAGCCCCCATACAAACCCCCCCTTCAAAAAATGTCTTAAACGACTAAAATTGACTTGTAACCATTTGTATCGCAATGAAACTCAACAAAACTAACTGTTATTTAGAAATATATCCTTTTCCCAAATTTACCGAGGATCGCCCCATATTTGACCTATATAAAGCCTCATTTAGAAATTTTAGTTATTTCTATCAATAAATTGCTTAAATATTTTGGAATTATGGTAATATTCAACATAAAAGTTTCTTTATAAATAAAATTAAGAAGTAAAAATTTTAAAAATATATTCATGGTGTATGGTCGGCCATGCCCGACTATACTTTCCTACTTGTTTGTATTAAAAACAGAGTTTTTCTGTTGTAAACATGGTATATGTAATAGAAGGTAGTGCCAATTTTCCGTTATGTCAGTATGATTAATCATTTGACAATAAACGAGATTTGAAATTTATTAGGAAAATAAAGCTACCATATTCTTGAATAGCAATCCCACTTTTGCTTATACATACTTCAAATCTTGTTTCAAACCAAAAACAAATATTTTTATTTTAAAAATTTTAATAGCAAAATATTTTAGTCGCAATGAGCTGCCTTTTTCCGGACTGCGAGAGTACAATTCCAAAGCAAAGAACATCAATTTTTTTAGAATTCCTACACCGTATATGCGCAAAGAGTGGCTAAAGATACATTGGGGAAAATCCATGTGTTTTAATATAGATTGTTAAATTTTAAGAACATTGTCCCATTAAAAGTTTGTATTTGTTATAATATGAAAGCATGTAATGTTCAAGAGGAAGATTTATCAAAGGACCCACTGGTTTGCTCCTTACATTTTTCGAAGCAAAATTTAAAAATTAATGAGAAGAATGTCCGGTTAAGTAGATATGCGGTACCAATGTCCCTAAGGTAAAAATGGTTAATATAAATATAACATCAACACAAATGCAAGTAAGAGTATCGTCAACTGTTCTTTTATGTGTACTTGGACTCCAAGTACAGTACAGAAGGTTATTGTTATGAAGTATTGGTACATCTAACTATAAGATTAGCAAGTACTTACACGAGCGCATACAAGACTCTTCATAATCTATTTGAATAAATATATTAATAAATAACCCCACAGAAAATAAATATATTTTGTATTCGAAAGTGCTTACAAACTTTCACACACTCTGGCTTACTTTACACAGGGTATAGCACTTTAAAATGACACACTACCCCACAGAAAATTTTCAGAGTACTCGGAATTGTAACCAATGTTGTATGCCTTACTTTGTGCTACTTATAATTTGATTTACTTGTATATAAAATCTGGATATGAAGTTTAAATTTTTAATAATTTTGTTTGCTTACCTCTTAATATGTAGGTGTAGGGTATAAAAAGTATAATCTACACATAATATCGCAAACCAAGTATATCAGTTAGTGTGTCATTTTCAAGCGGCCATACCGTATATAAAGTAAGCCAGAGTGTGTGTAAGTTTGTAAGCACTTTCGAATACAAAATAAGCAACACAATATCAATGTAGTAAGCTATAAATTTTCTGTTGGGTAAGCGATATTGTGTGTAGATTATACTTTTTATATTCTACACCACTTTATACATATATTTTAATTTTTCTGTTCTCATATACAATGTTAATCAGAAGTATATTAAGATGTAATGAAAAAAAAATTATTAAAAATTTAAACTTCATATCCAGATTTTATATATAAGTAACCCCACAGAAAATTTTCAGAGTACTCGGAATTGTAACCAATGTTGTGTGCTTTACTTTGTGCTACTTATAATTTGATTTACTTGTATATAAAATCTGGATATGAAGTTTAAATTTTTAATAAATTTTTTTTGCATTACATCTTAATATACTTGTGATTAACATTGTATATGAGAACAGAAAATTAAAATATAAACAAATCAAGTGTGCTGTAATTTAATCAAAAAAAAATTTTTCATTTATCGAAAAATGTTTTTTGGATCAACATTTTTTCAATGTTTAGATGAATTTTAAGCAAAATTTGTTGCTTAAAATAAGGATCATGCTATAGTAATGATTGGAATGGCCTTTTACGTATGAATGAATTTGTAGATACATGTATTTGGATAGCATTTAAAAAAAACGTACATATTTAGATACTTCTTAATACACATGTATTTTAACTAGAAAGTTATTGTAGATACATTTTGATATACTTGTGTTCGAGCTAGGAAGGTGCTGTAGAAACAATTTTACTTACTAGGTATATCGGTAAGAATGTAGGAAAAGCTACTTTTCAACACACAAGTATATTATAAAAAAGTATAATCTACACATAATATCGCAAACCAAGTATATCAGTTAGTGTGTCATTTTCAAGCGGCCATACCCTGTGTAAAGTAAGCCAGAGTGTGTGTAAGTTTGTAAGCACTTTCGAATACAAAATAAGCAACACAATATCAATGTAGTAACCCTACAAACATTTTCTATTGCGGAAGTTACCCGTGTGAAACTTCCAAACGTGCTAAAAGCTCGCCAGCGATGTTGCGGAAGTATAAGAATTCTTGTCACCAGTCGGGAAGAACTGATGCCGAGCTGGGGAACGTCTAAGAGTAACGTGGAAGATACTTCTGAAAGACCCGCAGAAGAAACTTCTAGATGACTCTTGGAAGTAAGGTATTGCCAAAGACTCTTCTAGATGTAACTAGGAAGTCACTTCTTGAAGTGACTACTTAGTAGCATCTAGAAGTGTTCCTATCTTATCTTCTAGAAGATGAATTTTCTCTTCTTCTAGAAGAAGAGTATTCTCGTCTTTTAGAAGATGAGTTTTCTCTTCTTCTAGAAGATGAGTATTCTCGTCTTCCAGAAGATGAGTTTTCTCTTCTTCTATTTATATACTTACCAAAATAAAATCTATAAAAATAAATCTAAATAAAATGAAATTTTATAGTTTTTATTGAAATAATTAAAATAGTAGAAAAAATAATTGATTTAACAAAAGAAGTAATATATGTGCATTAGACCGACTCCCAAAAAAATGGTGCTTGAGTTACCCCCTCATAATATTCGCTCTTATGTAATATGATGTTACCCAAAATATTTTCGGTTAAGTGTTGTCCATTCGTGAGCTGGACAGTTTTAAAGAAAATATCGTATGGGAACACGATTCTTCATGTTCAATTAAATATTTTAACCCAGCTTCAAAAAATCTTTGTTATGTTTTATAATGGTTCCCAAAATATTTCTAGTCTCTCGATGGCCGTTCGTGAGCTGAACCGGTTGCAAAAAAGTCCCTTTTTAGTTATTTTGTTTTAAATTATACAGTATTTCTTAAACAATATACATATATAATATGTGTTATCAGTTGAAAGGTTTTTTGAAGCCAAGTCTAGTGGTGCGCAAAATTAGCAAAATTGTGCATACATTTTATTTTTCTTAGTGAAAAACCTAACAATTTTAAATATTTTGGAATATAACAATTATAAGCAAACGGTATTTATGATTAATACATCATTGGACGCGACATTAAAATACCTTTTAAACGATACCCCGTATTGGATATTTTGTTTCAAAAAAAAAAACAAAAATTAAAAAAAAATAATTCCAAAATACCTTTTTTAATTTGGTCCAGCTCACGAACGGTCATCCCTAGATTTAAAATATTTTGGGAATCATCTAAAACAAAGCAAGGAACATTTTGAGAGGGGTAACAAAAACACGTTTTTGCTTTCCATACAGAGTGAGTCTGTCTAATGTACATATGTATCAAAAATTAAGAATAATTACCTTATAATAAGATAATTTTTAGGAAATCTGTATTAATATTCCAACTGCTGACTGGTATACTTCCAAAAATTGTAAAACGTTGGACTCTAAAATATTTTTGTAATTCTTCATAAATTTTATGATCAATCCTTCAAATTGTAAAAGTTATATTTTGGAACGCATTAATCCTTCAACAAAATAAATAAAAATAATGTTATAATTAATATTGAATATACATACTTTTGTATTTATTGAAATTACCTCTTATACTTTAGGAAGCAATAAAATAGGATTCTCTTATGTCCAATTTAAAATTTAAACTGTCAGATCCATTTTTTACATTTTCTGCAAATAATCGACATTTTTAATGGAACCGCGTGATGAAATAAGACATATATAACTTACCAGATCCCTTTTTTATATTTTAATTCGGTTAGAAGTATTTTAATAGGGGGTACAATATTAGCTACTACTTTCTAAAAAATAAAATAATTAAAATTTAATTAATTAATTTATTGTTTTTAATCAATAAAAACATTGCCTTCCATGAACATTTTTTAAATAACTTGGAACCATCTATAATGATTGGAAATTACGAGCCATGGATTATTTTTAAAATTATTTACAGTCACTAACACTAATACTGCAATACTATTTTGCTCTCTTCTAATTAAGGAGTTATACACGTTCAAAAACTATATACTTAGGTTTAATATCTTGGGAACGGCATGCTCAATATTAAGAATATTAGTATCATATGATAGGTCATAGAAAGACCTGGTGTTAATAACTAAAAAAGTACCTATAATTAGAATAATTAAATCCAAAGCTATATGAAAGTTAATAAAATTGTATTTATTTAAAAAAGGTGGGTTTAAAAATATCTGATTTCAATATTAAATATCTTATATGGGCAATTTCGTGTCGAGTGACCCAAGTCAAAAAATAATTTATGTATAAAACAGTAGTATTAATTTCAATATAATGATTCCAGATAGCGTTTGAATACTTTAAGTAAAAATTTTAATGTATTTTATTTTTGTTACGATAATGAAATACAAATAAAATTTTAGCTCAAAGTGATCATACGTAATCTAGAAACAGGACCTAAACGCGCTAATAGTTTAAAAAATATTGAAATATAAGATGTAACTCAAATAAATCTAAATAGGTTAAAAATGCAATGTTCATCAAATGAAAGACGAAACGTACAACTTGAAAAGTCTTTAAATGCTTATAACTCCTAAACCAATTAAGATATTAGACTTCGTTTAAAAATATTGGAAATGGAAGCCGTTTAGAGTTGTTAACTTATTCCTAAAATAGTATTTTAATGTAAAATATGACAACTTACTTTTTAATTTAATTTATATAATCCTTGAAGATAATTACTTTTTGGTATATTTAATAAACTTCGCCAATTAACAAAAACTTATTAAATGTTTATTAACAGTTGACTTTTAACACAACACTGTCATATTGTTTTTTATTACTTAAGATTCACATATTAATTACACTATTTTTCTATGAACTTTAAATTCAATAACACATTTAAGTTTAACAATGAATAATTAAAACTAAACATGAATGGACAAAACACAAAACATCACTGAACTTAGCAAAATTTCTGCTTTATTTATTTTTTCGCGTTCACGCTAAAAAGTGGAGTATTTATATTTTTTTGTTTTTGTACTCTTCTTACTTTCATCCGGAAGTAACCTAAAACTATACTTTCAGACGGCGAAAACTAAAAATCAATGTATTTTGTTTTTGTAAAATGTGTGCTCTCGTCTGACAATCGTCCAGAAGTGACTAAAATCCACACTTCCAGATGAATAAAAAACAACATTAATGTGAACACTCTTCAAACTGTCTTCCAGAAGTGACATAAACATACAAATCAAGATACAAATTAGGAAACAATGTATTTTGTTATTGCAAAATGTGTGTTCTCATCCAACTCTCATACAGAAGTCACTAAAACGTATACTTACAGATGAAAAAAGTTCAACAGTCATGTTTTTTTGTTTAAGCAAAATGGATGCACTCTTCTATCATCCGGAAGTAACTTAAAAGTGTATTTCTAGAAGACGAAAATTCGAAATCAATGTATTTTGTTTTTGTAAAATGTGCGTTCTCGTCTGACAATCGTCCAGAAGTGTTTCTGACGTGGCGTCTGGGGTGATGCGCAATAGTTTTGTCTTCTAAATGTTTGAAGGGAAGCTATAAATTTTCTGTTGGGAAATCAAATTATAAGTAACATAATTAAAGCACACAACTTTGGTTACAATTCCGAGTGCTCTAAAAATTTTCATGTGGGGAAGTAAAAATATTTAAGATTAAAAACAAATTGAATAAAATCACATTTTTAACATACACTCTGGTGTAGGGTATCATATGGTCAGCCATGCCCGAACATTCATACCTTTTTTTTCAAAAAGTCTTCATATTATATTTTTCTTTTTTTTATAAAAACAAAACAATTTTGCATTAGCCGTTGCTCTTGATTTTGTTTAGCATTGCAGACCCGATGCAACTAAAGTCACGGAATGAGGTTGAATTTAGATTAGGTTGATAGGATTATGTATACTACAAAAAATCCGAAGAACACTTAGTCCAATGTCGGACCTATAATGTGCTATAATACAGATACATTTAATTTTTTTTTTTTATTTTTTATTTTTTATTCAATGTATAAAAATGCGAAATTGCATATCTTCTTGGAAAAAAGTAACAAATAACGTGAAATTTTGAAAATTATTATATGTATATGGTAATAATGGTTTAATAAGTGCTTTAGATTAAGAAAACAATTCCATCGGCTACCATTATTTGGTTGTCATCTGTCATGCGATTAACGGCTGCTTCTATTTCGCCGTCAGTGAACTGTTCTGCATTATTCTCATTAATAGCAGTAGTAATGCGAGCCAAAGACAAGCTCTGTTCTCTGGCTTCTCGGAATAAACGGTGAAGATTATTTTTGAATATTCCTAGACGGGTATCAGATATTGAGGCCGGTGCAGAAGGGGCAGCACCAACAGATGATGTGTCTAGTGAGGTTTGTGATTCCGATTGAGACGTGACATTGGAAGTCGACGGTTTTCTTGCGGGTAACGATCTTCGAGTATCTCGACGTGTTAAATCGCCTGCATCAGGCTGTGGAGTCTCAATTTCATCATCGCTCTCTCCTCCCATATTAGTAGTATCTTGACTAACCTCTGTACGAGTACGTTTGCTACGACGTGATGGTGATTTCTGAGTGTTATTTTCTTCGGTAACTGCTTCTTCATCTGAAGAACCACCATCTCTACGGCGTTTTTGACCCTTTTCTTTTTCCAAAACCTTTTTGAAGTATGCAAATTGTACTAATTCTATAGCGGCTTGAGCGTCATCAACAGTGACAGTCTTGGACATGCGAGCTCTGGCATGTGCCGTGGCCAAACGAATTAAAGTTTCCAATGTACGAGCTGTAACAGGCTGAGTGCGAGCAACATCATTCTGTACACTTTCCTGCGATCGCAGACGTGAATATTCATTCGATATGGCTTCGCAGGCCTGTTCGCTTAGTTTGGGTTTCATGCATTTTGCAATATGAATGTACTTTCTCATGAATTCCACAGAAAGAATTTTTTCATGTCGTTTGCGTGATTTGCCATGAAGTAAAGCGTCGTACTTTTCATAAACCTCTGTTTCTTTCTTTTCCTCGCTATTCGATGAGAAAGATAGCGAATCTGCATAAGAACTTCCCATTGAGAGTGGTTCTCCGTCAGCTTCTTTGGGATTACGGTAGCGGTGCATGCGAACTACATGATCAGATATCATTTGGTCAATATCGCTGTCAATGACATCCAACATTACAAAAAGCAAATCAAAACGTGACAGCAAAGAATCTTGAAGGCCAATATTCTCCATAGGAGTTTTGTATTGATCATAGCGACCATAAACTGGATTTGCTGCAGCTAACACAGAACAACGTGCATTTAATGATGCATGAATTCCAGCTTTTGAAATTGTAACGCGGCCTTGTTCCATCACCTCGTGAATAGCTGTTCTATCAATGTCACTCATTTTATCAAATTCATCAATGCACACAACACCACGATCAGCTAATACCATAGCACCAGCCTCTAAGCGTCGTTCTCCGGTTTCCTGATCTGTAGTCACGGCTGCAGTAAGACCAACACCACTAGATCCACGGCCGGTAGTTGGAATTGCACGAGGTGCGGTATTCAATACGTAACGCAAAAGTTGAGACTTTGCAACACTAGGATCGCCAATAAGCAAAACATTTATATCACCACGCAAACGTGTGCCATTCGGAAGAAGTTTCTCTACACCTCCTAAAAGAAGGCAAAGAATGGCTTGTTTTACAAAAGCATGACCATGTATTGACGGTGCCAAGCTCTTTGAAAGCAATTCGAATATATCATTGTTTTTGGCAAGTTTCTTGCACAAGATAATATCTTCGCGACTGATGTCCATATTGCTTTCCTTACTCAACAGTGAAATGTTGTTCGCCAATAGAACTGTGCGAAACGTGCCAGAAGTATATCCGCCTTGTTTGCCTGGCATGCAACGATAATTACCCACGATCTGTACACGATCACCTGGCTTACAGCGATCGACCAGATCGTCATCACATACTATATCCACTGAACGTGGTAACTGTCCAGCTGGCGCCTTTTCCGGCATTTCTTGTATAGTCAAAGACTGATGATCTTTATATACGGATAAGCCGAACTCGGTTTCTAATAAATTACCATCTTCATCTTTTGTGGGATAGGCTGCACTCGATGGGACAGCTTCAAATGAAGTCAAATCAGTATATTTCCGTTCCATTACTTTACGCGTAGCTGGGCAAAAATGTACCGAACGAACAATTTTGGGATGAATAAGAGACACTTTAGTAACAATACCTTCTACACAAACCATATTGCCTAAATATCTGAAAACAAAATTGTATCAGTAAACATTTTATCTTTTCAATTTTTTTTTACTTACATGGAGGTGAGAGAACGTGGCGTCACATGGCGATTGCCAAAACATCCCTCAAATCCCACGAAAAAGTCTTCATGTTGTTTAGCATATGATGGATCAACTGTAGATACATATTCCTTAAGAGCCCTTCCAAATGCCAGTTGTTCATCGGATGCGTTGCCCAGCAATCCCAAAGCACGTTGGGGATTTTTACGCTTCAAGTCATTAATGTTAACAATGAGACGTCTACTCTTTTCTGCTATCATATCCTTAACATGACCCGAATAAATACCCTGATCCTCTTCATCGTCCAAGAAATCAACATACTCTCTCTGTATGTCTTTGATGTATTGTTCAGCATCTGCCATTGGAGGGGATATCTCTTAGCACTTTTCAACCACTTTAAAAAAATATATATTTTAAAACTTAACAGTATGTATCTGCCAGAGTAGTTAACGCTTCAAGCGTATTATAATAATTGCAATTCGTTTGCAAGAAATACTCGACACACAACAAAATTCCTAAAAACACAATATTTTTTGCACAATGCAAACAACAGTCCGCTTGGCGGGAAACATAAATATAATGAAGTTGGTTGCAGTTGGTATTAGAGTTGATTAGGGTTCTATATATCGACTTTTTGTCGAAAAGACGAAGTCGACTATTTTGTTCCAAAAAAGTCGATAACTTGACTTTCGTCTATGAAAAAAGGTCGAAAAGTCGAATTTGTAAATAAGAGTCGAAAAGGCGGAAAAGGTCGTAAAAAGTCGAAAACTCGAAAATAGTAGAAAAAAGTCAAAAGTTGTAAATTTTAAAAAGTGGGAAAGACAAAAACTCTCGAAACTCGAAATGAGTCGAAAATAGTCAAAAAGTCGAAGTCAGAAAAAGTCGATTATTTATAAAAAAGTCGATTATTTAGAAAGTCGAAAAATCGACTTTGCATAAAAAACAAAAAGTTGACTTTTAACTAAATGCAAAAGTCGAAAAGTCGACTTTTCGTTTTAACTATTGAACCCTAGAGTTGATTCTCTGTATAAGCGGAGATGGAAAATATTTAGCATAATTATTCTGAATACTTTTGAAGTTTAAGCTACAGTGTCTCACATAAGTATTCGAATTTGGTTGTACTTTGAAAAGAAACATAATTAAATAATATATTTTTTTTGTGTGAAATGAATAATTAAATTTGTTATATTGTCTAATACCCCATTTACACATACACGAAATCTAGTAGATTAAAAAATCTTTTTTAAAATCTAGACCGTTTACACTTACTATTTTTTGACATTTAGGAAAATTTAATTTTTTCTAATATTTCTTGAAATTGTGTTTGATATAAAAAATAAGAAGGAAAAATTGAATATTTATTAATATTTTATTTATAATAAAAAATTAGATATTGAAATATAACATTACTTTTTATTTTAAATAAAGTTTTCATTCATGTTTTTTAATTTATTATAATTTTGTCGACATTTTGATTATTGTTTCTTCTTTTTGTTTTTCTCTTTTTTCTTGTACAGCGTCGTATTTTTCAGTATTATTCAGGAAAAAACAGAGTTGCATCACTAAATACTATTAGATTTTGAGTAGATTTTAACGAAATCTAGTTACGAAGTAGATTTTGTTTTGTATGGGAAATCTAGTTAAAATCAACTAGATTTCGCTCGAAATCTCATAATTACTAGATTTTGTGTATGTGTAAATGGGGTATAAGGTAAATTATCACACTCTTTAAAATTTGGAAAAATTACATTTATCTTAATTGATTTAACTTTTTTATAAAAAAAAAGTCCATAAAATTGCTTCACAAAAGTATTCGATTGTTCCCGTATTTCATATATGACCATATTATACGAAACACAAAAATTATAATCGAGTGGTTTTTTGCATAAAATTGTGTTAAGGGGTTACTATCAACCGAAATTATATGTTTTTGGCCCATTTGTTTCACAATTTTGGAGCATTTGTACAATCTTTTCATGTAATATAATTAAAATAGCGATTTTTGACTATATTTGCATTTTTTCCTTGTTTTCACTAATAAAACCAAACTTTAATATTGGGATTTAATAGACCCTTTTGTCGTGTGCACCCTGTAATAGAGCTACCGAATAGAAGAAGAAGAAACTTAAACAGGTGGCAACACAATGAAAAAGGGATTTTTTTTTTTGGAAGAAGATGAATAAAAACAAAAACAAATATCTTTAAAAAAAATTTTATGTAGGCAAACAAATTGCTGAAAATTTGTTGAAGCCATATTGGTAGCCGAGGTTTCTAGATGCCAAAAGGAAAAAATGTCGGCCTTTTTTGATTTTTGCTCGGAGAGATGAAGGAGGTGGAGTCTGTGGCCTCATCATAAAAAAAATAAATTTTTGATTTTATTTTTTATATAAATTAAATCAATTTTATTTAAAAAAAGAATTAATTAAACTTAGAGCTAAACTTAAAGCTAAACTTAAAACTAAACTTAAAACTAAATTTTTAAATTAAACCAAAGCGAAACACAAACCTGCAAAGCCACTTCAACACCGACTCCATCCAACGAGGGAGAAGCCTTTTACAAAGTAACGCGTGATTTTGAGATCTCAGGTGGTCTAAGCCATATATATTTATAACAAAAACCCTGTGAAAACAAGCAAAATTATTTATCCCCGAGCTAAATTATGAACTTTTGAAATGCAAACATAAATTTGAGCGCATATAGTTAAATCTAAATTCAAACCTAAAACTAAAGCTAAATTCTAAATTTAAACCTAAAATCAAACCTAAAACTAAAGCTAAATTCTAAATTTAAACCCAAATTCAAACCTAAAACTAAAGCTAAATTTAAATCTAAACCTAAAGCTAAATTTAAATTTAAACCTAAAACTAAAGCTAAATCAAAATTTTAAATTTTAAAACTTAAATTTAAACCTAAATCTAAAACTAAAGCTAAATTGGAATTCTAAATTTAAAGCCTAAATATAAAACTAAATCTAAATTGTAAAGCGTAGAATTAAAATTAAAACTAAACTAAATTTTTAAATCTAATATTGTTAAAGTTTGTTTGAGAATAATTTCGATAATAAAATCCAACATTTATAATGTTTAAATGAAATTTTTAAAAGTCTTAATCAATTAAAATGATCGGTTAAACAATATAAGTAGGGAAAGGAAAGTTTGCAGGGTAAATTTTGGGACATCCCTAATATTAGGATGTCATGGTGGGATTATCCAATCCCGAGTGGGAGGGTTTATCCTGGCACAACATCTGCCAGCCGTTATAGGTCGTAGGAACGTTTCATCAGGGAGACAGACAGAAACCTACTCGGTGCCCCTTTTTATTTTATTTCATTTATTTCTTTTAGCTGGTATGGTTTTTTATTTGTGTGTGTAGGTGTCTAGAGAGGTAGCAAGAACCACCCCCATCCGGTGAGCTCCAAGCCCGGCGAACGCGAGCATACCAGCGCCGCTACAACTCTGACAACACTAGTTTCATTTGTTTTGCACAACCACTACACTACACTTTAGGTATATAAAAATTATAATTTCTGTTATAAGGATTTGTACTTGAAAGTTCCAAGATGTATTTTTGGTGTCGTTATTCTGTTTCTAATTGAATTGTATGGATCTTAAGTCCCTTTTCGTGCACTAATATATTTTAAATTTTCAATACATTATATCGGTATACAATTCCAAAACATGCCTTTAAAAAACGTCATCCCATACAGTAGATTTAAGTTTTTACTATTCGTAACTTTCACTCCCATTTACAATAACACTGTAAATCCAAAATTTTGAGTTTATTTTGATTATAGTAATCAATATTAAAACAGATATCGATATTTTTGAGTTAGACCATAATGATATAGTGGCATGCAGCACTACCATATTGAATGGTGTTACTTTGAGGCATGTTTTGGAGTTGTACACTTCCACAATGCATTGAAAACTTCAAATATATAAAAACTGATATCTAAAAGAATATAAACAAGAAAACTTTCCCCGAAAATTTTTGACCCTAGTATTATGAAAATGGACTTAAGATCCAATATATTGAATTAGCGACAGAATAATGATATCAATAATATATCTTGGATCGTTTAAATACAGATTCTTGTAACAAAAAATACTATTTTTAGACCCCATTAAATCCCAATATCAAATTTTGGTTTCATCGCTGGAAAAAAGAGAAAATACTACAAATTTTGCCAAAAATCGTCATTTTAATGATATTACATAAAAAAGGTACAAATCCCCAAAAATTGTGGACCAAATGGGCCAAAAATATATCATTTTGGTTGATAGTAAACCCTTAAAACAATTTAATGCATAAAAACCATTCGATTCTAAAATTTGTGTTTCGTATAATATGATCAAATATGAAATACAGGAAAAATTCGTAATCTTTTGTGAAGCAATTTTATCGACTTTTAATAAAAAATTTTAATTTAATTTAAGTAAATGTAAATTTTTAAAGTTTTAAAAAGCGTGATATCAAACCTAAGGACTGTCTAGACACTATAACAAATTATTTTTTTTGCACACAAAATTTATTATTAAATTTGGTTTTTTTCATAGTTTACCTAAATTCGAATACTTATGAGAGACACTGTATTTTTCCACAGAGGTTTTGAGCCAATCTAGTGGATTTGGAGAAAATATGTTAAAATCATGAAGGTTTGCAAAAAATTTTTGACAAATCGAAATCCACTTAATTTAATTAAAAACACGTCGAAAATGTATTTTTTCGAATAAGATTTGCTTATACTATATATATAGTGGAAACACCTTAAAAAGCCAGTGGAAACATATTATTAATTTTTTTTTTTAATTTTTATAAATTTATCGAAAAATATTTTGCTGTAAATAAAATTGAACGTGGTAACAGCTATTTTAAATATAAATAAATATTTAAATTTTAAACTAACTTATGCTATGTATACACGGTTGTTAGATCTTACAACGTTGCAAAGAGAATTTTTAAGTCAGACGATTATCATACATTTTTTTAACATTTAACTGACAACGTTGTAATATCTGACAACCGTGTATTTTTTTTTTAATTCGCAGTAAAATGTATGGCGAATCAATAATTCAGTTCGAAAATGGAGATTGAATGAAGAATGTGAACGTAAATGAACAATAATTGCATCGTGTAAACGGGGTTTAACAATAATTTATTTTTTGGTTACCCGATTACTTCCTATTTCATCCTCTATACAGTCGAGTACAACTGTGTATTTAATTTAGAATATCTAAGAAAGCAACTCTGTTTTTTACAATATGACAGCCATCTGTAAAGAAAAAAATCTATTTCTCTGTCGTGTTCTTTTCGTCACAGTGATTTTTTGTTATTTATTGTAAGGAATATAATAAATTGCTGATATAATTTAATTAATACAAAATCATTTAAGCTTAGAAAAGTTAAATAAAACAATATGGCCTTAAATTATGAGGAGATGAGTTGGAGAGGTAAGAAAACATGACCCACGGTGGTCTATTTATTTGCTAATGCGGGTCAATGACAAGTGGAAAATTGCATTTTCTAAATTTACACCCTTGGAAAATACTAACTAGTAATTGTTTGAATTATTAACCGGATGCCTATGATGAATGGAAAAATATACATTAAAACATTCCGATTTAAATTAAGTAATTTTGTAACTTTTAGATGTACGTGATCATTTTCGCAAGTGGAGGGAAGATAACGAACGTCGCAGTGATGATGTTATTCAATTATGGGAGGCTGTACTTGATGATAAAGTAACAAAAACTGGCAACGAACGGCATCTAATTCTAGAACAGGTTATTCTGGCAGCATTAGATACTTCCCGTTTTGATATTGCGGGCAAATGTATAAAGGAATTAAGTACAGAATTTCCAGGAAGTATGAGAGTAATGAAGTTTAAAGCAATGCGTCTTGAAGCCATGGAACGTTATTCAGAAGCTATTGAGGTACTAGATGCAATAATTGCCAAAGATGAAACCAATGCAGCACCAAGAAAACGCAAAATTGCCATACTTAAAGCCAAAGGTCGTCGTGTAGATTCCATAAAGGAATTAAATGAATATTTAAAGAAGTAAGATTAATAATTAATTTGAAGAGTATAAACAAGAAACAAAAATTAAATTTAATGTATATTAGGTTTATGTCTGATCAAGAAGCATGGCAGGAATTATGTAGTTTGTATTTGTCCGAGGGCGATTATGTTAAAGCCGCCTTCTGTATGGAAGAGGTCTTATTGCACAATCCTCACAGTCACTTGGTTCATCAACGATTAGCTGAAATTCGTTATACTATGGTGAGTAAACTATTAAGTTGACGATATTTACATATAAATCTTAATAATACTGCAAAATAAGAAAATGCATTTTCTTATCATATAGATATAGGTATATGTACATATTTTCTTATGTCCAGGCGTATATTTAAATAATTAATTAGTATTTTATAAAACTAAATAAAACCAATCACCAATTAGAAACAATTATGTTACTCAATTTTCTAATTGTACTTCAGAAATTAGCATTGGTATTGAAATTTCAGAAATTTCCTTTTGTAATTCAGAATTTTCCATTTGTGTTTTTGAGGAAGTTTTAGTTGTATCTCAAACTTCAATATCTGCGGTAAAATTAAAAAAATTAAAAAAAATCGACCATTTATTTAAGACAAAGTTTGAATAGTGTGACTATAAATATATTACAATATGTAGAATGGTCAAAAGTAAAAGCTTTATGAAATTTAACTGTTTGTCACATTAATTTACTTAAAAAAGTCGAATTGTAGTAAAAAAATGATGGTATACGCACAATTGGGACGAACGACGAATTTCGTATAGTACGACGAACTAGTCGCCACCAATTAATAAATTTCAACAAATAAATTCGTCGAATGGAACACAATAAAATTATTCGTACTGCGAATTCGTTTTAAAATTTGTTCGAAATTGGAAAAAATAAGAAAAAGGAACAAAAATTATATTTTTGTGAATCTCCACGATTTTCAGATAATTTTAACATCTTTAAAATTTATTCGAACATTATTTTGAAATTAGAAAATGTAAGAAATTGGCCTCGAAAAGAACTAAAAATTTTTTCGAACATTACTTCGAATTTTCGATCTTAATTTTAAATATTTCAACATAGCATTGTAGTGTCATCAAGTGTACAGAACTGGTTTTAATGGCTTTAAAAATTTTTGGAAATAATTAGTTATTTCAGTTTATATCTTCTTATACTCTTGTTACTCAGAGCGAAATGATGTAATGATTTTTCTTGTTTTCATTATAAGTTGTAATGTCCATTATGGAAATCCAAAATGAATTTATAGGAAATATAAATATGTATCAATGCCTTCAGAAGTTAATAAGTTTCGAAAAATACTGTTAATCTCGAAAATATATTGTAATAGAGAAGTTTTGAGTTCAGATGTGGATTCAGCGCTATTCTGTACTCTGCAGTGAAAAAAATCCATGCCTAATATATACGAAAAATGTCGTACATTTCGCAACACGAAATTCTTTCGTAAAATATACGAAATTGTACGAAATATTTTAGTATAATGCAAAATATTATTGAAAAAATAAATTTACATAAATTAAAAAAAGGGAATTTTGAATAAATATGGTAAAATTTACGAAATATTAATTTATTCAAACATTTTTGTTCATTTTAAAACAAATTTTCTAATTTTAGTTCAAAATCATTCTCCACACGAATTTTTCATTTTTTTATGAAAATAATTCGAGAATAATATTATACTTTTTCTTAAATTTTATAAAAATGTTGTAGTTTCATTTAATCATTATATATTAATTATATTTAATTTCGCTAAAATTTAAGAAAAAAATATTACGAAAGGTTTTCGTACTTTCGTAAAAATAGAAAAGGGTTTTATTAAATAATATTTCGTATTATACACGAAATTTTTGTAAATATTACGAAAATAGAAGTTACGAAATTTTTTTTCGTAAAGTTGAGCATGGATTATTTTCAGTGTGGGTGACACATTTGTTTGCCTGTATTATTATAAAATTTGAGTAAACGATTTCAAATTCTTGTATACATAGTTTACATCATTTAAAACAATTATTTAATGTTGTTAAAATTTTTTTATATATTAATAAAACTTAAAACCATTTCTTATAATTTTTAGGGTGGTATGGAGAATATTGAAGTGGCTCGTACGTATTATTCACAGGCTTTGAAACTTAATCCAAACAATTTGCGTGCACTTTATGGTTTATATTTGGTAAGTTTGTTGCATTAATATTTTAGAAACACTTTAATTTATACTTGATATGTTTTTTTTAATTTTAAATAAAATAGTGCTGCAGCAGCATAGCAAACTCTAGGGCTCTTGGATCCAAGCGCAAAGAAGCCCTTAAAATGGCTCAATGGGCTTTAGAACAGGCCAATCATAGAACATCGAAATTGTCAAAGATTGAAAATAACGAAAAACTGATTTCATCCCTTGAAAGTGCTTTTGGTAATTTGGAAATAAAATCTAATTGACCAGAACGATGACTACCAGCAAGAGCATTTATTTACAGAAGCCTTTTATGTTAATGAATGTCATAATGTTAACTTGTATGTGTGTAGTCAGCGAGTCTTTAGTGATTCATTTTAACATACATTATAAAAATAAATACATATAGAATAATACGTACATGTATATGTCTAGCATAAAATAAGTAATTATATCAAGAAAAAGCCAAATGTCAGTCATATCGACATTAAGTAAATCAATCAGTCGTTCAATACAATAATCAGACATTCAAACAAAATCTACTACATCCCCCGGAGTTTCGAACTAATAATCTAGTTGGTTTTTATTTATTATGTTGTGTAAGGTGTAGTTTTAGTTAATACTTCTTTTCTAAACATTATAATTATCAAATTGAAAATTGTTAATTTCTATTATTTACGAGTGGGCCACAATCACAGCTTTTGTAATTGTATAGTAATTTTGGTTTAATGTGTATTACAAAAATAAATAAACGTGTTACTCTTCGTAATTCGTAAATTATAAAACAAATTAGTAATCGATGTAATTATTTTATGAAATAACATGTAAGTAATATATCTACTTTTGAAATGGCACAAAAAAAGGCCGATACACGTTACTTAATTTAGAATTTTTTGACAAACTCAGCTCAGATGGAAAAACAAAAAGTATATCATTAACCCTTACGATGTGATCATATTTAAAGTTTTCAAACTTTAAAACGCTATATTGCGAAAACCACGAAAGTTATAAGAATAAAAATTGGTCATTATACATGTTATATGTGAAACATTTATTAAATGGAGTTTAATATTAACTCAAAAATTAATATAATTAATTGAATATTATATTTACGATTGGTAAAATCAAGTTTTATTTTCTTAATACCCTTTATTATTTTATGCACTAAAATCAGATTTGAAATACAGTAAGCAACTTTTGTATACAATGCCAAAAAAGTTGCTTAGGTTTCGAACAATACTGTATATGAAGATGAAAGAGTTGAAATTTTAACAAAATAATTACGCCAATCTAAAAACTTTCATAAAAGGTATAATATCACAATTTCAAAAATATCGCGTAAAACCAAATACACACATGAAATACTAAAAAAATTAACTTGCTATATCCCAATAAGCCAAAGAACGATATTGTAACAAAAACGGTATTAGTTTCTTAGGGCGGTTATGATATCATATTTTTAAAACATTTTTTGAATGGGGGTTTTTATGGGGGCTAGGTCTAGTATGTTAGACGTAATTATGGCATAAAAAGCCCAAATCGGTAGGACCTATTTCAACCATTTTTTGCATTATTTAACAGTAAAATTACTGTATATTTTCTACAAAATTCAATATTTTAATAATAAATATTTTTCCTTTCTTAATTTCTTAATAGTATTTCTGTAATAAAAAAAATTGATGATTTTTATAACAGCACTTCTGATTCTTGAAAAGTATTCAAGGAAATAATTACAACACCTTTAGTTGTACAACCAATTTTTGGAACATTGCTTTGTTCTTAAGTATTTCATAGCTATCTCTCTGAAAATTTTCAGAAAAAAGTTCAAATCACAACTTGTATTTAAAATACATAATAATATTCCACATTCGAATTTTAGGAAGCAATCCTTTCGACTTCTTTTAAGCTTTGTTGGGAGGTATTATTAAAAATTATGTTTAAAAATACTAGTGATGTCCGGACCGCATTGCTGGGTCTTGATGAACATGTGGAATTTTCCCTCAAATTTTAAAATAATAATTAGTTTAGCGGTCAACTGAAAATTTGAACTACGACGCCATCTGTCGGGCAAATTAAAAATTTTACAGGAACTTTTCTAGATAGATAGATAGATAGATAGATAGATAGATAGATAGATAGATAGATAGATAGATAGATAGATAGATTGATAGATAGGTATATATAAAAATTAAAAAAAAATTTAACTATAATTTTTATACTGCATATTTCGTATGTTCTGTCTGTAGAAAACACGATAGAGCCCAAACGGGAACAGCTAGTTGATGCAGGTTGTTTGGTTTAATCTTTCTGCCAAATACTATATAAGTTCTCCTAAAATTACGAGTACATATTTCATACAAGCCAGTCTTCCATAATTGACCCTATTTCCCATGTAAGTTATTCTTTTAGCTGGCTACACACTATAATATTAAGTACGACATGTCAAAATTTTCAAATAAAATTAAAAACATTATAGTGTAAATAGACTAAAAATGAAATGAAACCTACTAAAAATACGGATGAAAAATAAAAAATCGTATGATTTTTTAACATTTGTTGAAAAATTTCAAAACGATTGAATTTTTTTGTTTTATTTTCAAGTATAAGAATAGTAACAAATTTCAAATAAAAACAGAAACAAAATGTTTTTTCTTAAACATTTTTCAAATTGAAAATATATTTTCAATTTGATTTTTTTGATAATCATACTAATTTTTATTTTATTTTGTTTTGGCAGTATAAAACAAAAATCTAACAACTTCTCTCAATGTGTAGACAGCTTTAGCAAATAATTTTAACACTCTACTGGCTTAAAAACGAGTATATCGATGCCATTGGAAATACATAAATACAAAATCTCTCTGCCAATTTTTATGAGGAACGGTCAATTATTGATCCTACTCCTATAACTTAAACGCTAACTGTCCAAAAAATACGAGTATAGCGAAGAAGTTCAACATAACTAATATTCAAGCCAAAATCTCTCTACCAAGTGAAAATCGGCTTATAATTGAAGCATGGAGCCTGATAAGGACGTATAAAACATTTGGAAAATTATACAGGAGAGCATAAAAACATCATAAAACTTTAAAATTATATAGTTTAGATAAACTTTTAAAATACATTCCCAGATATCATTTATAGCCATCCATCTGAAAAATTTCAGTAAAAAATTTTATTCACAACTTTTAAAAACTTGAAATTTTGCTAAATTGGAATAAGGGCATATATCTATATATTTTTGTTGAATATGTTCAAAATTAAATTATTTTTCATGTATTTATTTTTGACCAAATTGGATAAAACTTGGACACCATCAGCATAAAAGATCATAGTATAATTTTGCTTAAGTTTCAAGGAAGTCCTTAATTATCCTTTAATATTATTAAAGGACTAAATATCAAGTCACAATTTTGGTATATTTGTACTTTAAATTACCAATATTTTTAAGTTTGAGATCTAGATCCGATCATCATAGTATTTGACAGAGAGATTAAACTAAACAACATAAGATTTAAAAAAAACCCTTTATGATTCTGATATTTTTTTACCATAAAAAATATTACAAAAACGTGCTTTTAAGGCTAAATACTTTGTCACTTTGGATTTTTTAATTTATCTTTTCAGGAATAGATGTAATTGCGATTTGGGCAAAGTGGTCTTTATGCCCTTTTTTCGCATCCATGCTTCAGAAAAATACTTTAACACTGGCAGTGTAGTATTTTATAAAAAGAAAAATTTCCCTAAAAACCGTATTCCGAGAATCTAACGTCTATATTAATTTAGGGCACAAAATTTAATGGTGGAGAGAAGATTCGACATGGTCGAATACAACATTCTTGCTTGTTTTTATATTACATCCTTACTAAAAGTAAAATTTTGCCAATTTTTCTCAACAAAGCCCTTGAGGCGCTAAGAATTTAATGTATAGAAGGTGAACCATATGCAACTTTTTTTGAAGCGGCCTCAAATTAAAACCACAATACATATTATTTATTTTTTTCTTGGTTCGGATACTTAGATATTTTTGCTTTAGTTTTATTTCTCTCAATTTTTTTTAACTTTTCCGCACTGACCAAAAACGGCGATACCAACCCATCCATGGGGTAAATACGCCAAGGGGATGGAGCGGATTTGTCATTAGTAAAAGGAAAAAAAAATTACAAAAATTAAAACTTATTTTGCTGTTTAAAGCTTTAATTCATTAAACAAAGTATAATGAACCAGATATTTATTGTTTATTTCACAAAACTTAACAAAAAAATTAAAACAAGTTATTACTGATTTTTTCTATATTTTAACCAAATTTTGTTCTACATCACAAGCATTACATATATTTGGCTATGTACCCCACGGGCAGTTCTCTGGTTTAGGTTAGGTTGATAGGAGGATGTATACTACATCAACTCCGAAGAAATACACCTGGGCCACTATCGGGCCTGTTGTGCGCTCCAATTCAAGAACAAAAAACTGAATTTATTATTTTTTCATGTTTAGAAACTCAGTTTCCTGCATGTAATTCCTAAGAATCGTCCAATCAGTGTTGGTTAAGAATGTTATTTCCGGAATAACATCACTTCCAAGATACTTGGATCTAACTTTGACGAATGCCTAACATTGGCAAAGAAAGTGCTCCAGAGTTTCACTGTTCTCTCCACATACTCTACATTCGTCTGAATCCGCACGTCCAATTTTGTATAGATGTGCACGTAATCCTGTGTGTCCACTCAGAATACGTACCATCATACTAACCTCAGACTTGCTCATTTTGAGGATATTTCTCGTCTTGCTCTCATCAGGGTCACACCATAGAATCTTTGTGTTTCTACCCTCCGTTTCATTATTCCTAGAGGCCTTATGGGATTCTCTCATCCATATTTTTAATTCAGCTTTTGTTGCGTCGAATGGTTTTGCGTTTGTCAGGTTAATTACATCGAGCTCCCTTCCCTTTAAAGCTAATGTTTAAAATTTTCAGGGATGATAGATAATCAATAAACGAAAACAAAATTTGATAATGCATTAAAATCGATTACTCAATTTTCAAGTTATTCGCTATTGGCAGATGTGCCTATATGGGCGTATGATCCCCCTTCTACCCTAATTTAAATTTTTCTTTGATAATAAGTAAACAAAAAAATATTTTTAATTTGTTTAACAGGAAATCGATGTACCCTGGTTTAATAAAAAAATATTTTTTTAATTAAATTTAGTTTTTGTATTATAAAAACGCAATGACAAACTTATATGTATGTATAAACCCTTCATCACATGGCGGTAAACTGTCAACTGAATTCGGAATTTAACGTAAAAACGGTTTAATTCAAAAAGTAATTCAATTGGTTTTTAGAACAAGGCACTAGGCTCTAATGAATAAAATAAAGCTCTTCAAAAAAAAAAAAAAATAATAATAATAATAAAAAATTTGTAACCTTCTAAAATACATTTATATAGTTATGGTGAACTGAAATAATGTTCTAAATGGAAATAATTTAAAACAATTTAGTAGTAAACTTATAAATTATTATAATTTATATAAATTTGTAATCGATTATGGCCAATAGGCTAGGTTTAGTATGGAAAAAAATTAAAAAAATCATAACACATACTCTTTATATACATAACTAAATACAAACATACATATGTATATATTATAGTACATAGTTTATGTTCCAACTTTTAAATTAGTATGTTCTTAATAATAAGAGTATAACAAGTATTGTAGATGATAAGAATGGGTTAAATGTTTAATTAATAAAATAAAAATAATAATATGTAATGATAATAAGAATAACAATATAATGTTTAATGTAACACTGTTACTAGTAGTAGGTATCGTATGAATGGTCATCGTCGATCTGTTTCACTTTGTTTTTTAAAACAAACAACCTCGTACATTCCATGTACAACTTAACACATCCAATGATAATAAATTGGCTCTGATTGTGTCATTAATTATTAAAAAGCAAAATTTTCCATTGCATTCATACATTTGTTGTTGATTGATATTCTTCTTCTTCAACGAGATCAATTTGTAGATGAACTGGGATATGATTTTTTACGTCGTTTTAATCGAAACATATCTTTAAAGCTTAGTGAAGGTGAAATTTTTCGATTAACATTAACATTGTCATTACCATTGTCATTGCATTTTTGTCCCTGGGAAGAAGAACCATTTTCTATTGAGTTTGATGGCGATGATGATGATGTTAATGACATCAAATCATTGTAAGGACCTTGAAAAACACTTAATAGGGTGTTACGTGGTACGCCATCCAATAATTGAAGTTGTGGCAGCATTTGTAAAACGTATTCTCGATAATCCATAACAATACTTGTTGGCATTATTAACGAATCAATGTTAGTCGAATTGCTGAGCATATTCAAAGAACAATAATTGAATGGTTCTCTAATACCGGGATTTCCCATGATTGATAAATACTCTAGACTGGGACATTGTACTCGTATACGCTGGATCCACTCAACCACATTTTTAATATCACAGTTATTAATCCTAAATGTTTAATTAAACTCTTAGTGCATTTAAAGTTCTTGTTGCTTGATAATAACTTACCATAATATTTTTAAATTCTGCAAAAATGGTAAAGTGTTAACATCCAAATTTGTGTTACGATCCAATATGAGAGTGTGCAAGTCCTCAAAAAACGATAAAAATGATATATTATGAAAATTGTTATAACTCAAGTCTAAAAACTTGGTTTGTAATGCAAATTTTTCAGCTATTCTTCTCGGTATCGTTCTCAGGTTTTCATAGGCCAATGATATTCGTCCATTCTCTTCCAAAATATTGTCACCCAACGAGTCCTCGCTAGTATAACTGCTATTGGAAATATTGCCACTGATCGAATATTGATTAGTTGATATCATTTTAGGATAATTTTCAAGGTAAATATTCCCGCTACTGGTGTAATCTGCACCAAAACAAACGTCGTTAAAATCTTCGACTGGCAAACTATCGTACGACTGAAAGGCTGCACAATTTTTTAAAATTTCATACAAAGAACTGCAATGATATATAGTAAATGATAAATGAATATAAATAAGACTCTTAAACGTTTTCAGTTCTATTTGTAATATAATTAAACATTTCTGAATAGTTTCTCCTTTGCATAATTTTATAATTCAGTTTTCGAGATACACTCAAATATCTATTTCGTAAATTTTTTATACGATTTTGATTGACTTTTAAGGATTAAATTCAAATTTATAAACTTTTTATTTTCTATGGAGCTAGTGTATCGTTTTATGAGAATTTGTATTAAACAATATATGCGAAACGAGGTCTGAGTGTATATTACTTCATATGAAGTCCCTAATTTTACAATGAAAAAGTTACATTTTAAAAATTCAACATTGGGAGAAAATATGAAACTGGTTGGTTTTAGTAACATTTTATTTTTAAAGTAGGGCTCCAAAGTTAATTACATTTCAGTTAAATTAATTAATTAAGATTTTCTAAATAGCTGGCCTACGACCGTTCATACTTTCGAGTGAGGCTCTAAAGTTTAATACATTTCATTTTAATAAGAAATTGACCTCGAATAGAACTAAAATTATATTTTTGTGAATATCTCCAATTTTGAGATTATTTTAACAGCTTCAAAATTTTTTCGAACATTACTTCGAATTTTCGAACTTAATTTTAAATATTCCAACATAGCATTGTTGAGTCATCAAGTGTACTCCAAACTGCCAAATTTCAGACAATTTGGGCCACCATAACTGGTTTTAATGGCTTTAAAAATTTTTCGAACTTAAGTTCGAATTTTCGAAAATTTTATTTTTAGTTTATATGACGCAGAGATTATTTTAAGACCATAAACACATTTTTGAACATAACTTCGAATTTTCGAATATAAGTTCGAATATTCGAATATAATATTTTATTGTCATTAGTTATACTCACAACCGCCAAATTTCAGAAAATTCGAGCTTCCAGAATTGGCCTTAAAACAATTTTACCCAATTCGTCGTTCGTCTGCGTAAGAAATAGAAATAAACCTATAAAACAGTTCGTTACGTATGACGAATTTCGTCATTTGCACTGTTTGTGCGTATTTTCATATACTTTAGTGTGTTCTATATCTGACGACGAAAATTCGTCGTTCGTCCAAATTGTGCGTATAGCATTAAGCTTGAAATTGAAAAACTTTTCAAATATATTTCAAGTATTCTTTATTAGTATTTTCATGCATTTTTAAAACCCTAATTATAATGCTAACTATTGCAAATACATATATTTTTTTACATCACCTTTACTTCCAAAAGTATATTTTTGGAAAGGGCTTTAATTAATTAATTTTTTTATTTTTTTCTATAAGTCGAAATTTTGAGATAAAGAGGTTTTTGTTATTTTAAAATGAGAATTGATGTTTGGGTGCTTGCACCTGTTTGGAAATCTAAAAATCAACTCAGAAAACAATTAATATTATAAATTTTAGGACTTTCTTAATTCACTTCTTATTAGATTTTTTTTTATTTTTGGCACGAATTTTAGTATTTTTTAAATTAAAAATAAAAAAAATAAAATTTCCAAAAATTTTGGACATATTATTATTGAATTACAAACTTACGGATCTGATACTTTTCCCAAAAACTCTTAAAAGTGTGAATAATAAAAATGGCATATATTTACCATAATTTAAGATTATTGCAACGCATTTCCTTATAAAAAATAAATACATTCGTAAATATTTAAATTGTTGTAAACTAGTGTTATTAGAATTACTAAATGTATTTTTTGTATAGAATTATCAACATAAAACTTATAAAGGTGAGAAAGAAAACACTAGTAATATCCCTCAATCCATTAGAATTTTATATTTTGGTTTTGACTTTTTTACATTTTTGTTATCAGCTTTATTTGTTTTAACCGGAGTACCAAATCTTTATTTATTTATCACTCACGTTCATGCCAAAGAAAATTTTATATTTTTTTGGTTTGGTCTACACTACATATGCCAATTCATATTTTTTTTAAAGTAAATATTAATATAAACGAACAAACACGGAGCACTAATCCCTTGATAAGTTTACTTACCTGTTATCATCTATATTTGTTATTCCACATGTATCCGACATACTTAATTCTCAAATGACTCAAAGCCAGTGAGACAAGTCCAAAATAATTTAAAATATTAAAACAAATTGTTTTTATTTAATTTTAATTTATTTTTAAATATCAACAATTAATTTAATGATGAACTATTTATTGTTCTTGTCACAATCACAGCTTCTTCACAATTTTGATTTTGTATTTGTATTATTCCGGCAATTTGTTTTTAGCGCTATTACACGACGAGAGATTGATTGATGATAGTCGGTCAGTGGTGATGATGATGATGATGCTCCAACTTAATTTTTTTAACTGACAAAGAAATTCAATTCTTTTAAATTAAGTAGTAAATATTATATTCAGTATTATGTTATTTATGTACTTAGTAAAAAGAACTTAAATGAATTTTCATCTAAAGAAAAACAATCTTCTTCTTATTTGCGTTCTTATCACTTTTCAATTTGACTTTATACTTATTTTTTTTGTTGATGTTTGTTGCTATTGTTGTGTTTAATTGTTTTTCTATCAGTCTCCAAGTCGTCGTATTCCGTTTGATTGTTGTTGGTCTGTAGAAATTTCGGTTGACGGTTGTTTTAAACAAATCGTCTGGTCTGCGTGTTAAAATAGAACTGAAATGAACAGAAATAAGACAGTAAGAATAATATGCAAATGCACACATAAGTATGTATGTATGAATATGTATATGTATGTACTTTAGGGTGGCCCGTCTGAATGAAGAAAAAGTATTTTGAAATTGTGTGTATGAGATGTAATATATGTTATTACTTTAATTATTTACGACAAATAATTTTATGTAAATATTTAAAAAATCTAAACTTTTTTAATCACACATAAATCCTTCATATGTTTTTGAAAGCACATTTCACATACCTTTCATATGGTACTTTTTCATTTCCTTTGCAAGAAATATAAAAATTGTCAAAAAGGATCTATTTACTATTTGGTGCATGCAGCTCAATAAATATTGAGGACAGAACTAATATTTTGAGAAATGGTACCTATCCCAAAATGAAGTAAATGTTTAATTACGTCTGGAACATTATCAATTTCTAATTTGAGGCCACCCTAATACACATTTATTCATTCATACAAATATACAAACTTAAGTTTATCTCTCTGTGTGTCATAGAAAAAAAAAACAAATTAAAAACAAACAAGAAAATATAATCATGCCCGATAAATGATACCCTACACATGCTAAGAGTTTTTTAACGGAATTCTAGAGATAAGTTCATATCTATCAAAAAATTGACGAAAACAATAAAACACTGAAACAATAACAAATATTATTCGAAATAATCTTTTATCTATGCCGAGATTTACTTTTACCGATTATATATTTAAATTTAATTTAAATTATCCGATCTGGTTTTCATTTTTTATGTTATGAAATGGAAGCAGCAAAAAGTATTTGCATCAAAATTTCTCGTGTGCAAAACTAATGAAACTAATAAAAATTAATAAAAGTATATACCTACTTTTAGGTTTCTATTAATGTGGTCTATAGCAAAAATTGTAAGCCGTTCGAAAAAAAATATAACCACTTTGGATTTAATGCAATTTTAAAAAATGCATAAGTAAATTAAAATCCTCATAATTTTTAATCTATTAAACATAAAAAATGCATATTTTTTCTGCATTTTTTTAATGTAAATTAATGTTATAATTCATCATGTCAAATAATATATAACAAATTTGTACTTAATTTAATTTAAAAAAAAATATATATATTTTTTAAGAGGTTGAAAAAACTCTTACATTATTATTTTGGTGTAGGCTATGCTACACTGAAAAAAATCCATGACTAATATATACGAAAAATGTCGTACATTGTACGAATCGTTCGTTTACATAAATTGAAAAAAGGAAATTTTGAATAAATATGGTAAAATTTACGAATTATTAATTTATTCAAACATTTCTGTTCATTTTAAAATAAATTTTCTAATTTTAGTTCAAAATTATTCTCCACACGATTTTTTTTTATGAAAATAATTCGAGAATAATATTATACTTTTTCTTAAATTTTATAAAAATGTTTTAGTTTCATTTAATCATAATATATTAATTATATTTAATTTCGCTAAAATTTAAGAAAAAAATATTACGAAAGGTTTTCGTACTTTCGTAAAAATAGAAAAGGGTTTTATTAAATAATATTTCGTATTATACACGAAATTTTTGTAAATATTACGAAAATAGAAGTTACGAAATTTTTTTTCGTAAAGTTGAGCATGGATTATTTTCAGTGTATAAAATACATACTGCAACTAATCTGTAGTAGAAAAGCAAGAATATTTCTATTGTTATTATTTTATTTGTAATTTAAATGTTTTTGCTGCATCTTTTATTTATGTATAAATATGTAAGTATGTAAATAATGTTATTTATTTGTTTTTATGGTTGTTATTTAGGTTTGTTATCATTACGCTCGTTTGAAAAGAGAGTCTTCGAATTTTATAATAAAGAAAACAATAATAACGGTTTATCATACAATTTTAGATAATAATCATTTCAGGTTTTTTTATACCCTACACCACTTTAGTGGGGAGGGTATATTGGATTTGTGCTGATGTTTGTAACATACAAAAATATTCGTCCTAGACCTATCTTAATGTATACCAATGCTATGTCCGTCCGTACGTCCGTCCGTTTGGCTGGCTGTCCATGTAAACCTTGTGTGCAAAATACAGGTCACAATTTTCAAGATAATTGGAAGAAATTTGGTACGCACGTATTATTTGACCCTATTGAAAATGGTTGAAATCGGTCCATTATTTCGCCTAGCCCCCATAGAACAGAACATCCCGAAAATGGCTTCTGAGCTCATAATTATGTTAAATATACAGATATATCGATAAAATACGGCACAACTAAGTTATATAGAGGTCTTGATGACCCTGCCAAATTTCATAAAGATCGGGCCCTAGCACAAATTAACTTATAAACACAAATATCGCGCTGAAATTTAGCACAACAAAATATTATGTGAATATGTATAAATATATTCACAAAATTTTATCGGGCTTGGGCCATATTTGCCCCTAGCACCTATATAAAGCCACTTGCAGAAAATTAGTTTTTCATCCATAAATTGCTTAAATGTTTTGGAACAAGGGAATATTGAAGATAAATGCTTTTTTATGAAAAATAAATCACATTTAACATTCATAATTGGTATGGGGTATGATATAGTCGGCCACGCCCGACTATACTTTCTTACTTGTTTTACAACTAAATATGTATGTATAAAATATCAAAGCAAGGAATTAATGTGTTAAAAATATTTTTTTTATAAATATCAAGACAGTTATAACTTAGTTAGTTTAAAATAAATTGACTGTAAATAATAAACATATGTATATATGTGCTTTATTCGTATTTTTGTTTAAATTCTTTTAAATTGAGGTCTCTTTAAAAAAATCATGATTCGGAAAAAATAAATTCGTTGTTTAATGATAACGGTCTTTTTACTTCATGTATTTAAGCTTTTATACTACAGCTTTCTTTCTCTCCCTATTTTCATAACTCAAAAGCTTTAATCAAGTTTAATAAAAAGAGTTACCATATAAACACAAATTTGTTAACTGTATTTGGCAATTTCACAACAAATGTAGCAGCGAATTTTTGTATTTATTCAGATAATTTGAGCATGTATTCTTTTCACATTGGCATAAAAATTAAAAAAATACATATATTTTAATGGCTTATCATTAACATTTATCAAATGTTTATAGAACAATTTATAAAGCTTTGGTAAAAAATTGTATATTGGTTACCATCGTTCCATTATTTCACCTAGCCCCCATACAACTGAACCCCAGAATAGGGATTGTAAACCTTATAATCAAACTACAAGTCGCAATTTTGGAGATAATTCAATGAAATTTGGCACATGATCTTCTATGGTATCGTAGGCGGAGCCTGTTCAAAATGGCTTGGTCCGTTATTCACCTAGCCCCACACATCTGAACCCGCCGAATAGGGCTTCTAAGTTCATAATTATGTTTAAATGCTTTATTGTGAAAACTAAATCACATTTTACTTTTTATAACAGGTGTAGGGTATTACATGGTCGACCTCGCCCAACTATATTTTTTTACTTGCTTATTATTATTTTTGATATATAAAATCAATTAACAAACACATTTTAAGCATTTAAGTAAAAAATAGTCTACGTTTCCTTGTGCCTTAAATGGAGAACGGAAAACTGCTACTTTTATTTTTTACTACATATAAATGCCCTGTGGTTGCAAATCATAATGTGGAGAAAATTATTTGAAGCTCCTTTTTAATATACTTGATATTTTTAATACAAGGGATATGTTTAAGAAGAACTCTATTAGCTATTTTTCAGTTACAGTAGAGTCTAAATATATGAAACTATATAATTAAAAATATTTTTTACAATTGCGGAATTTTAGATAGCTAAATGCAAATTGGCACATGTGTAGCTTCTCCTCAGCATAGTTAGTAAGAGATTAAAGAGATAAAAGAGATATTGGAGGTTAAAGGTTACAATAATTGGTTTTTAGGGAATATTCTACACCCAAAATGTAGAAAATTAAGTCACTATAGAAATTATAATAACATAAAAATGCGTATGACGCATATTAGACAAGATATTCGCCAAAAACTGGTTTTTGTAACCGAATATTTAATTCATATGGGAGGTGCGAAGTTCAGATGAGTGTCAAAGTTTTCAAAGTAAAATTTAAAGATTCTAACTCTTATAGTTTCTAAGATAAACGAATTTTTCTAAATAATTCATATGGAGATCCCAGCCTTCCCAGACGAAAGTCCGCTTGTTTATTAAATATTTAAGTAAGTATGTAAAATTTGAAGAATCTACTTCTATTAGTTTTTCTGATAAACGAACTTTTGTATTAAATTTCTTTGGGAGGTGCCAAGCCTCCTAATGCTAGTCCTCTAACTTGTTGTTCTAAATAATCGTATTTACACTAAACTGGCTCCGACAAAATTGAAGGATCATAACTGCTATATTATTTCCAATATGCGGATTAGTTAGTTTGAAAGGAGGATGTACATATATACATCAAATCTGAAGAAATACACCTAGGCCTCTATCGGGCCTGTTGTGCGCTCCTTAACCAGTGCCTCAGGTGGGAATCGAACCCACGACCTCCGGTCTACCAGACAAGAACACTAACCACTAACCTACCGGAGGCCAATTATGCGGATTAAATATTTTCTTAATATGGGTGTGGATCCTCGCCCACTTGAAATTTAAAAATAACAAGTAGTCTATTTCCCATTCCAGATATACAGGAATACGTTCCGAAAATTAAAAAAAAATTGTTCAGCCGTTTAGTAGTCTATAACGTCTAAACAAACCCACATTAATTTTTATACCCTACACCACCTTAGTGGAAGGGTATATTGGGTTTGTGCTGATGTTTATAACGCACAAAAATATAAGTTCTATACCCACCATAAAGTATACTAATCGGCTCAGAATCATTTTCTTAGTCGATTTAGCCATGTCCGTCCATGTAAACCTAGTAATCAAACTACAGGTCGCAATTTTGAAGATAATTTAATGAAATGATACATGATTGTACAAGGGACGAAACCTTAAATCGATCCAATATTTTACCTATCCTTCATACAACTGAACCCATCGAATAGGGCTTTTAAGTTCTTAATTATGTTTAATATCCGCTCTGGTGGTATTTTATCACCTTTACTCTGGGTTAACATGGTTAAAAGCCCTTTGTAGACGGAAATCCGCTCTGGTGGCATTTTGTCACCTTTACGCTGGGTTAACACGATTAAAAGCTTCCTAACCGAGACCCTAAAAGACAAGTCATTATATGTGCCTGGTCGCATACTAGACACATAATACGTCGGAATCTTCGAAAAGCTAATCCCAGATAAAATGTTGTGGTCAAGCGGAACACTCGAGTAAATATTTATAGGAATCCTTTGCTAAACGGATGGCTCAGGATTGGAGGAAACAGAAATATACCACCGTTTACCCATTACACTTAAACGCAAAAGTCAGAGCAATAACGAAATGTGTAAAATGGATTAAAATAAATATGGCGCCCAAAGGGCTTAGTATATTTACCGAAAACCAGAATTATTTAGAACGATATCAATGATATAAATCTAAGACTGTATTGAATTGTAAGATGGGTTCAAGACCACAATGGAGTAATCTTAACTGCCGATTTAAAGGAAGGGAAGGAGCTCGTGCTAGTTAACCTTGTGAACGCGAAACCATTCAATGCAATGAAAATTGTATTAAAAATATGGGTGAGAGAATTCCATTAGTGTTTTGGAATATGGAAACGGTGGGTAAACTATAAACATCTTATGGAGTAAATACTTATAGGAATCCTTTGCTAAACGGATGGCTCAGGATTGGAGGAAACAGAAATATACCACCGTTTACCCATTGCACTTAAACGCAAAAGTCAGAGCAATAACGAAATGTGTAAAATGGATTAAAATAAATATGGCGCCCAAAGGGCTTAGTATATTTACCGAAAACCAGAATTATTTAGAACGATATCAATGATATAAATCTAAGACTGTATTGAATTGTAAGATGGGTTCAAGACCACAATGGAGTAATCTTAACTGCCGATTTAAAGGAAGGGAAGGAGCTCGTGCTAGTTAACCTTGTGAACGCGAAACCATTCAATGCAATGAAAATTGTATTAAAAATATGGGTGAGAGAATCCCATTAGTGTTTTGGAATATGGAAACGGTGGGTAAACTATAAACATCTTATGGAGGCTGAGTGGACACACAAGATTACAGACATAGCTATACTAAATTTGACCTGCGAAGTCAGACGAATGTTAAGGACAATGATATTTGGAGAAATTTTATTTTCACTGTCAAGCTTTCGACGAAGTTAGATCCATGTATCTTGAGAGTTATGTTATTCCGTAAATAACATTCCTCACGAACATTGATTGAATAATTCTTAGGAATTACGTCCAGAAAACTGTGTACTGAACATTGAAAGGTAAACAATTCAGGGGTTTTCTATTCTATGACATAGCGTTGATACACGGAGTGTGTATTCTTAGCGAAGCCGGTGTCAAATATACCCCTGAGAGGAAATATACTTGCGCAAAAGCTATCAAACATATATTTTATTAATTCGTGTGAAGAAAGTAATATAATGAAGTAACTCCCCAAGAACATTTTTTAAGATTCATTTCATTTTTGAATATTAAGAATTTAATTCATAATTAACTAAGCCCCCATTTAAATGTTAAATAATGCCTCCAAACGCTAATTAAATTCCCAAATTTCATTGTTGTTGCTTTCTAAACAAAGTTTTAGAGCATTATTTACTTTTTGTTCAGTATAGCTATTTTGTAGAGAGTTATTTCATGACGTCAAACCACTTACCGATTTCAAAATTTTAATTGATTCATTGGTCTGTCGACATTACCTATAAAATTCATAACTTTTTCCGGAACTCCGTTATAAATTTATATTTTTAGCAATTCGTTTTATTATTAGGTATGTATATATTTTAGTAAATAAAACATATAGGAATCTACTTGATGTTAATGTATATAAAATGTTGGGTGTGTTAACCCTCTATGCCTATGGTCGCAATTTAAATAATCAATATTTTAAAAGAGAGGCAGTGTGGAGGCTCGTTATGACTAAGGTCACTCACTCACCTATCCACTCACTATACTGGCTTTGTTGTGTTTTTTGTTTTGTTTTATTATTGTTCGCTGCTAACTGAATTATTAATACACACTCAGTCATATTATAAATCGATGTGGCGTGTGATTTCATTCCATATATCTGTATAAATGAATAAACTCATACCCAGCAAACATAAAATAATTAACGTTAGGTTTTAAAATTTTTAATATTATTAGCTCAATTCTGTATAAAACAATATTTTTAATACTTCAAATTCAAAATTTAAGAAAACTCAGCCCATAAAATATATAAAATCTCAACCGGTACACGTATTTCAGACAATATGAAAAAAATATTAAATCTAGTATTTCTAATGAATACCCCAGAAACCTAGTCCAGCTTCCGTTAGAGTTATCCCATAGGATACCCACCGTTACATTTTTCGTGGTTTTATGTCATTCATTCGCCTATTTTTTTTAATTCAACCCTCGTTCAGACTAAGTAATTCGAGTTCCCTTGCCTTTAAAACAAGTAGCTTTCTTACTATCTAATGGCGTCTTAAATTTAACCGTATCACCTGATTATAATTGCCTTCAACATTAAATATGTCAACCCCTCTTGGTGGTACTTGCGTCTGTAAGCTATCGTCGTGATTGGATAGACGGTTGTCGGCATATTTCTGTTTCTAGGTCTTCAATATAGAACCCCTGGTCTTTTTTGTCACACAATATATATTTATGACATCAGTTCGTCAAAATATAAAAGCCGTCTTATGTAAATGAGTATATGTTGGAGGAGGTAGTGCTCACGGTACCACTTGTATCCAAGCAGGATGTAAGCTGAACTTTATGTATTAGATGGATATTACACTTTTTGGCCAAAGAAGTCCATCAGATTGTTAAATAATAATTTAAAGTTGATCGAGATTAGATCATCTTTTATAAAGTCAATGTTTCGTAATAGGACTAAGGCCTATCCTATTTTACAAATGATTTTAAACCCTTCTACATAATTAAATTGGATCCTTATTTAGATCTTAAGAAGAAATTACAGTCGGGCGAGGCCGAAAAAAATAAAATATAGTTTAATATTCATAATAAAGCATTTTTGCTGAATTTTACCTTGCCTCAGATATACTTAAGCCATTTAATGTAGAATAAAATTGTGGACAAAAAATTTCGACCTGTAGTTTGATTACAAGCTTTACAAATACTATTCAAGGGTTCATTAACTATTTTTAAAAGGCTTCGTCCCTGGGACAATAGAAGATCATGTACCAAATTTCATTGAATTATATTCAAAATTGCGACATGTACTTTGATTACAAGGACATAGTCAGTTAGTTTGAAATCCGAAGAATCGCCAATAAAGTGGTGTAGGGTATATAAAGCGAATTTATTTTACGACAAACTTTAATTTGGCAATTTTAAAGTCGACAGATTGGACTTAAAGATGACGTTAACTACCTATATAATTAACAGGCAATGCGATTTTTGTCACCCCTTTTACTCTTACAGTATACACCCTATCTTGGCCAATAGTATATCATTTTAAAGGTTCGCAGATGTGCACAATATATACATTAATAAGATCGGTTCAGAATTTTTGGAGCTACCCTGCCAACAATTTCTATCCAAATTGTAACCATAACGTTATAGCTTTAAGTTTAAAACAATATAATTTGATATAATCTGAGTGAATGAAAAGTGACCCCGTTCGGAAGAAACTGTTCCGCCTGTTTATCTTACTTAATGTGTCGATTTCGTTTCAGTTTCAAGTCACTTTTTTATAACATAAAAGTGCGTAAAAGTAGTAAATTTTCAGCTTAGCCATAACAATAGAGAAACTGGAAAGTGTTACGATATTATACTCTTTTATCTTATAATAGCGACTTTATAATAATTTTTTTTTATTTTTCCTTTTTTATATAGTTTTACACTCAATAATATCTCACTGATGCTTATTATATATTAAACAATGTTTTTGATACATTGAATTTTGAATTAACACAATTTATTACAAAATCTAAATTTTACAATGTTTCACACAACTGATCATAATGAAATAAATATATTTACTGAAATGTGCAAACACCTTTCCTTCTGAATTTTGAGAGCAAGAATGATTCTACATTAAACTATTTTCTTATTAAATTAAAAAGTGTTCGTTTTTGAAATTTTTATTCTATTTACTTATTATCATTTAATTTTCCTTTTGGTATATTAAAACGCATTAAAATTTAACAAAATTATGATCAAAATTAGAAAGTATGTATTTTGTTTTTGTAATTTTTTTAACTTAGAACTGAGAAACATAAAATTGAGCCTTTATAGTGACTATTTAGTTCATGTATTTAAAATTAAACTAATACATAGAATCAAAAGTCACACGTACGTATGCTTCAACTAAAAAACAATCAAAGCAAGAAACAAAACATAAAAAGTAAAAAAACACAGCTTCTATATGATACTCATTTTACATATGCTTACATATTTCTATAATCTGATAGGTTAGGGAAACGGAGCTCCCTTTATGTACTCTAGTTTTTATAAATAAAAATTAGAACAACTTTGGATTTAGCACAGTCCTTTAGAAAAGTAAATCTTGGGTTCTGGGTTTCGACTTCTTTAAATTTTTGTTTGCCCCGGTAATTGTCGTTCGTTTTGAAAGTTTAATTTTTAAACCTATTGTTTGTTGGGTATTTCCTAGTACTGTGTTATTGTGTTGGTGAGCAGTTGGTTTCAACTAGACAACACGCTACCGAGTGAGCGTGAGTACACCAGAACAAGCAAGGTCTATTACGCTGCTCCAAAGGGGGGCTCAACTAGATTTTTGCAAATATTTACTTTATTTTAGTGTGTTTTTATGCCTAGACCAAGATAGTTGTCATCGTCCATCGATCGCAACAGAACGAAACGCAACGTCAGTTAAAAGTGTATAAATTGTTCAAATATTTTTATTATTTCTTTTGTGTGTTATTAATGCTAAAATAAAATAATAATATAACGGAGTTTTTTTTAATCTATGTACAAAGATAAATAAAAAATTATAATTAATAATAACAACATAATAAAAAAATAACATTAATTAATAAATACTACAACTACATACTTGTCGTACTACAACTACAATAGTTGCAGCGTTTCAAAAGCAGCAGAGAGAAGTTTATTCGCGTTTTCTTATTTTTGTTGTGACGACGTCCGACTATATTCAATAGTCAAATAACAAAAATTAAAAAAGATACTTTTTGGATATTCATTTCTGCACTCCCCATTTCGGAATAAACATGTACGTGTGCAAAATATCAAAACAAATCACTATTATTTTTGTATTAATATTATTATTTGTATGTTTTGTTTATTTTCATTTCTCACTTCTAACGTACGATCACATTGAACAAATATTTGACGACAAAGAACACGTAACAAATATTTATTTGAACTTACATGACTTTTGTAAATATCATTAAGTTCTAATGTAATAATGACCTTCTACTGTGATAATGTACAAACTAAAATGTTTTTAAATATTTTAGCAAATGTTAAAAAGAAAAACAATGGTTACGTTTTTTTTCGGCAAATATTTCATCAATGTGAATCTTACGTATGCATGTATTTTTCAGATTTTTGTAATCATCTGTAGTGGTATTGTAGAATATTAAGTTTATTTAAATCTGGAAATGTTATTGAAATTCTGATCATTTTTGAAGGTCTTTTTATGGCTTTTTCAATTATTAATAATTTGTTTTTATACCCAATTCACGATTACCATTAAAAATAGCAAATATTAATGTTTTCGACTTTCAACAGATCAATATTTATTAATGAAAAAATATATACATATGTATGTTATACATACATACATACATACACATATCATAAATTATCGAAATATTTGCAATGAAAACAAAGAACGGAAATTAGCAAATGGTCACTACTATCAATTAATCAACAAAAATATATTAAAAACCCGCATTTTTATCTAATCAGGACTGAACTGAATTGTCGATATTCAACATACAAAACCACGCGCACACCCACACACAGGCCATTGGTTATTTCGAATATCTTTAATAAACATTTGTAAAACAATGATTGATTTATTTGTGGGGAAATTTTTATTATCTGGGTTTAATTTTTTATGGAAAAGTGATATTTTTAAATTTGTAAGGAAATTTTTAACACTTGCCATAAGGATTCTAAAGTTTGAAACTAAAAAAGTATTTACGTAGGTATTATACATCTAAACACAATTATTTTTTAGTCAAAAATGTCGATGACATTATTTTGATATAGCGATAATAAAATCATATCAGGACTTCCACATACAAACAATTAAAATTTTTTCATTAAAAACTGACTTTGATTATTTTTTAAAATAAAAATCATAGTTTTATCGAAGGCATTATTTTTTTAGTGAAACCAATAACTTCAAAAAATCAATTTCTTTAAACGTATTCGATCCGAAAAGAACGGCATAATACCGACATAATTTCGCTTTTAATCGTAATGTAATTCTGTGGTACTTTATATGAATTTAAATTTTGAACAAGTTATGTTCAAAGTCTAATAGCGGTCTTAAAAAGGGGACCGAAAAAAAACTCAGTATAAAAATGAGTTCTATAAAATTCAGACAAATTCTGTAGGGATATTTTCAGTATAAAGTCATATTAGAACTGCCATTTGATGAATTTATGTTTTCAAAACGAAAAAGATCAAATAACTTATATGAAAATCTTAAAAATATTAATTGTGTTGAAATGAATATTGTTTAGCAATTATGTATAAATTTTAAATTTATGTTCACCATGACCTGCTCGTAGGTGTCGATTGCTTAATTAAAAATTTTAATCACATCCCGAAAAACTAGGGGTTTAATCGGGTCAAATATCCCGAACCCATAGCCGCCCAGGTGACTAGCCGCCCATGTACTACCACTATGTAATCCATAGATTAGGCAATAAGAAAGCTAGCCCAAAAGAGTCAATGCACTCAAATGAAATTTTTGTTCAAGTTTGTTTTAATGAATATAAATGAATTACATATCATATTTTTTAAATTGTTGGCGAAAAATAAAATTACAACATATCGAAAAATAATATTTTTTGGTATGTGGTGCCACTGAATTAATTTAGCTATAAACTTTAATTTAAGCGCTACATTGACAAAAATTCAATAATCATCTTGAAACACCGGTCCAATACACGTTACTTTGGGACTGTATAATGTTGACTCTCACTTACAAAGGGACATTAGATTAGGTTGATAGGAGTATGTATCTACATCAAATCCGAAGAAAAATATCTAGGTAACTTCGGGCCTGTTGTACGATCCGGAATAACATCAAACCCAATATATCTAGATCTAATTACAGCAAAAAATATGACAAGAAAGTGCCCAAGGTTTCACAGTCTGCTCTAACTTTTTCTGAATCCGGATGGTTTGATTTTAGTGTAAATAACTGCTTAAAAGAATGATTTTATCATATTTCCAATTTGTAGCGCGAATTTTATAATATTTTTTTAAACAAAATTTACTTTTACTGATTGAAAAAATAATTTCTCGTTGAAACCTCCTTTTAAAAAATTAGCAAAAACAAAACCACTAACAAGATACATTGATAATATGAATGCACTCAAATATAAAATAAAAAACGTGTTCAAATACCGAATTTGGTCACCTAGATGGCCTTGGTTTAAATTGTTGTCTTACTTTTTTCGAACAAACCAAAATGTATCTAATCGTTTCTAATGAATTTTCTACACCATAATAATTTTTTTAAATTAATCTCAGATGTTTTGATGATGGAATAAAAGCTCTGTTAGTTTAAAAATCTAATGCTAAATAAATTGCGAAATCTTAAATGACTTCTAATTAATTTATATTAAAAAATAATGAAAAATAAATAAAATAATTGACACATATTAAAAAAGCCTATTCTTTTTGTTTTCCTAAACAAAGACTTCAATACGGCAAATTTATTATTATTATTTTCTTTGTAAAATACTGTTGTTGTATAAAATAAAATTTATAGAAAATGTTTTTTTTTATTTTGTATTTATTAAAATGTGTGCGTTAAAATGCTTACATTATTAACATTTTATTCAAGTGTTTGTAGTTCATTGATTTTTCAAAGTGGGTTCAATTGATTAAATTAATCAACTTTGCGCAAAAACAATTTCTGTAGAAATCAAGAAATAATTAAAATGCATGAATTCTATTTTACACACGTATGTACATACATATGTTAATTTCAATACGTTCAGTTACTAGGCAGTGTTAGTACTCAATATCAGTTACTACTTACCCTTTTAACATAAAGTAATGCAAGAGGTGTTATAAGCCATATTTTGTACAATAATTCATCATTTGATAATTATGTCTGTACCAAGAACAAGAATCTGTTTTTTAAATTTGCCAAACACTTCCAAAATCTTAAGATGCGGGTAAAAACCGGGTTTTTGAAGCTTTAAGTACTTATATACTGCTGATTCTTTCAACTTATTTGAACATAATCCTCATACAAACCCTCCTTCAGATAATGATTGTAGGTGTTTAACAAATTTCAGAAAAATAGAAGAACTTCCCAGATATTTATTTTTTTCGCATAGTGTAATATATGTACATAAACAAATAATATTCCCTAATGATTTTACTATAGAATGGCAATGCAAAAGTTAATTCACAACTATCATTGTAGTGTAATAATTAAAATTTTGATTAGTAAAGCATTAAGTGATTTTAAAAATAATTTCCTATAAAAATATTCTATCAACAACAAAGTACATAATATATTATTGATAATACATGAAAGTGTATTCAATTCAATCAATTACTCGTGTCAAAGGAAAAAAAAAAACAAATTGAATTTAAAATTAAAAACAAACACAAAAAAGTAGAACAACAAAAGAATATATTCTAGTAAAACATAATTATTTTTGGTTATACATAAAATGTTAAAATAATAAAAATAAAATGCATAATGCAATACTATTACCCAGTTGACCAAATTGTATTTGACCAGGGCAATGACTTTCATGCGCTAAAAAAATAAAAATAAGCGCCTATAATATGCACTATAAAATGGGAAAATATGCACTAAAAACATTTCTTTGTGAAGGTACATATTAATAGATATTCAGAACATAGGTTTTTGACAACAAATATACAGGATTTTAAGTACTGCTTTATGTGCTATAATACCACTTTAACGAAACCACGACCTCGAGAATGAAAAATATAAAGACTAAGAAACAACTTTAAATAGTATATATTTAATTTCTGAAAGTTGAAAGCTTGATAACAATTCTAATAGAATTTGGTGAATGAATGTATTTTTGTATAAATTATATTAACTCCGAATTTTAACGTTTGGTATTTAATTTATTTTAAGTGAATTATTGACGTGAGATAGATGTAAGAACAAAATTTCATCAAGTTATATTTTTATATGGACACACGATGGACATATTCAGAAAACGATACTGAACCGATACTTTAAGGACGAATATTTTGGACGTTACAATTAGCAGCACAAACTCAAAATACCTTCCGCACTATTGTGGTTTTAAAAATTAAATAAAACTACATATATAAAAATCGTATTTCATAGAACCTAGTGTTGTTAAATCGAAATTTGATGATATTAATTTAAAAAATTCTTAATTTGTAAATACCAAATTTGTTGTAAAAATATAAAATACAGAGAAATCAAAATAATTTGTTTCAGACAAATTAAAAAATATGCAAAATATGCTATAAAAATGTTGGAAATATCCAAAATATATTCAATTTAAAGCATTTATAACAAAATATGCAAAAATATGCAACAACAAATCGATGCCATTTTGTAGCAAATTTTTTTGATTCGAAAAGAAAAGTTATTTTGAGTTGCTGACTACAAACATGCATTTGCATAGAAATCCTTGCCCTAGTAATAGCTATTGATAAAATATCAATTAATTGACTTCGGAAAAGGAAGTTAAATTAACACGGAAAATATTGATTTCCAAAAAATATAATGTAACGTTTTACCTTTAAAAACATTTATTTATTTTCCTTTGTCATTAACCGGATTCTTTTTATTACAAATAATAGACGCTATTATCAGTTAAAAATTAGAACAACTCTTTTTACACAGTTTTATACATAAACACCTTTGTAAACTATAAAATTTATATAATCCCAAAATATATAGAAGACCAAAAAGATTTTGTTTTTAAGTCGAGAATTGCTGGTGCAATTATCGAATAATTTGGCAAGAAGAAGAACTAATGTATATTTTTATGGTATAAAGAAATAATGTTTCGTTGGTTTTACCGTAAGGAGTCAATAAAAAAAAATTGCATTTTAAAAAATATACATACTCACTGCGAGATCGGTATAACATAATATTCGCGCTTTTTGAAAAATCTGAATATTATATGAAATATATTTTAGGATTAGTAAAGTGCCATAAAAACATGTTTTTGTCGAAACAACTTTGAATTACGCCAGACCTATAGTAAATGAGCGATATGTACTCATTTACTCTGTTACAATGTAAATACACATAGAAAAACATTAAAGTAGAACAAAAATAAACAAACATACATATGTATGTATAATATAGTCACACATTGCCTTTGTTTTTGTTCAAAGTTCCCAAGTCCACAATATCAATTACTTTATCAGGAAATATATTAAATAACAACAAAAACAATAATAGCACAAAACAAAAGGCAGTAGGAAATTTTTAAAAAAACAATAAATAGAAATTGATATTATTTACACTAACAAATACAAAATATATGAATTTCACATGGTCTTACTCTCTATTGAAAAAACATAATGGTAAAAGTTATCAAAAAAAATCATAGGACCCCTTGGTTGGCTTTTCTACGCATTGGAAATCGTACGAGGTGCGTGAGCCTCCAAAATTAAATATTAATTAATGGTAGTTGAAGCAAAAAGTTATCAGCTGAAAAACACACATTGATAAGTGCGTTAACATTTGTAGTTTTATTAGTTTTTTTTTTTTTTTTTTTTGCAAAGCAAACTTATATTTAAAGTGTTTACAAGATTTAAATATAAGTCAAATAAAATTTTATCAATTTTGTACACTGCTCTACAAAAACAACTAAAATGGAAATTATTTTAATTTGTAAAACCTTCTTAGGGAATTTTCATGTTGTGCGTGTACTCGCGAAAAACAAGAAAAAATTTAGGAGGCTAGTAAATCGGTCTAGGGGTAGATTGTACGATTCCCACCAGAGAATCTGGCTTGCTTCATTACAACGGTTGTACGGTCATCGTCACTCTGCTCAATAAATTAGGTTAGATTACAATTTGTAATAGACAAATAAATAACAACATTTTAATCCAGATGCGTCGGGAAAAAATCAATGTTGGAATTTTAAGGCTATACCGGATTAGCCTTAAAATTTCAACATTGATTTTTTCCCGAAAATACCTTTTGAATTATTTAAAATCTGCATTAGTTGTTGAGATATCATCCGTTGAAGTTGACGGACGGGCAGATATCGTTTAATCAAGAAGGTGATTTTGAGACTTTTGGAACATTCTCAGCTTCGTATGGATTTAATATTATTTATAAACAATATTTACAAAGCATATTAAATAAATAAATAAAGATTTCCTCACGAACAATATATAAATACCAGATGTCGATTTCTACTTGCGATATGATTTGTATTAACTAGTTTGTGTTTAAGGCTTTTGGCGTAGGGCTTCTATTTCATTCTCAACATAATCAGATGACATTTTCCGATGCTTATTGGTAATCGTCATGACGCCGTACATTATTTAAATTTTAAACACTTTATATAAACAATAACAACATTCTGATTCGATTTTGTTATCATTTAGTGTCAAAGAAGTTTAAAAATATTTAATCTTGAATAAATAATGTGACGTCAATTTGTTGACACATATTTTGTTGATATTTTTCGAAAAATGTACTATTTACAAAAAAAAAAAAAACACATAGAACAGTAAATATTTGAAATAGACAAATACTAAGTCTTTAATTCGATTTTTAATCAGATTATAATTACATACATACATAAGTATATTTTTAAATATTTTCTGAATCCTAGTTTTGATTTATGTATTTCAAATGTTTATGTTTTTAAAACATATTGTTTTGAGATGAAGATTTTTACAATATACAGTCATAGACATTTCTATTTAGACATACTGAAAATGTAAGTATGCTTCAAATTAAAGACAAATTTTGATACATACTTTATTTGTAAAAATAAATTCAATACCATTTTTCACATTATAATGACCACATATCAAATAGAATATTCCTCATTACATCAACTCGTGCCTCGATTGGAATTTCAACTATTATTTCTATTCCTTAAGTTTAAAGGATTTTTATTACATATTGGTGATCACAATCACTTCAAGATTAAATTTAACGAAAACACTGGTTGCATTCATAAAGATGAGATACATATGTATGTGTAGTCAAACCCTGTGAATAAAGTCTTTAGAGCCCATAAATGTGAAAAATATAATAGAATGTTTACAAAAAGGCAATCTATGTTAAGCCGATTTTCGTAATACTCGGCCCTGAATTGACCGTAGCTTCCATAAAAAGACTCCAACATTTTTTATTTTAGTTTTAAAATAATTGTCTTAAAATGTTAGTATCGTGACGAAATTTCACAAAATTATATGTGGATCGATATATTTTAGTTTTTAACGTCGAAATAAATGCTCTTTCAGAAAATTGAGCACTTATAGTCCCGAATATCGTATCCAAATTCTACAAAAATATGTTTACTATTAGTAATAAAATCGTTATAATAAATTCTGTTCATAATTTATCCAATACCCAAATTTTCGAAATAAAACATTTAAATTAATTTACCTATGAATTACTCTATCAAATTTTGTGGGATAATATACAATATAGTTTAACTACTAGGTAAGCATACCTACGAGTAGAAATTATCAAATTTTATAATTTGTTAAAATTACGGGCATAATACAAATAAATATACTATCCGGAAATAAGTCCAGGAATTCCCGCACGTATATACATACATATATATAAAGTAATGCTTAAGAAATTCTAAATTATAAAAAGAATTATTAAATGTGGTATATACTGTAAGTTTATAATAAACGTAAAATAAGTATTAAAAAAAACCCAATTAATTTAAATTATACATTCAAACGATTTGTTTACTAGTGCCTGGTCTGCGCTAATTAAATTTCTATTTTTAAAACCTACTTATTCTGCTAGTGCAAATAATATAATTAAGAAATTTCGGGCTGAATTTTAAGTTATCGCTTCAAAAGACCTGTCTAAACTTGAAGTTGAATTTTTTTGAGAGAGAATTTTATTATATGCAGACATCAACGAATATATTTTTCTGATTCACAAATCAACAACCAACGTATTGCATAGAAAAAATAAAAAACAACCTTTGGTCTTAAAATTACGTTGTTATTAACAATTATAAATAAAAAAACAATAAATAAATATTATATAATATCCCAGCAAAAACATGGTAATGATTTATACTTACTCAACAACGTACTTTCGTAAGATTAAAACTACTTACTTTATTCCTTATTTGTAGGCAAACGTAGTAAGTGCTTAACTTAATTATAATGACTTAAAATGAAGTTGTTAGTATTTTTTAGCATTTTTACCTGTTACTTTTTGCTTGGATGTATGTATATACATACTTATTACGATTTTATTTGCACAAATACGGTAAATGGATACGTAATAAATTGTGTGTTAATAGCAACTATATTCCAGGGCGGGGCAATAAATAATGTTAAGCAGAAGGATCAAAATTGAACGAAAATTAGCTTAACGATTAAATAGAATTGAGTCAAATAAAATAAAAGCAAAATTTATCACAAAGATTTGATAGGACGAATTTTTAAAAATTTTATTTCTACAACAAACATGCGGTCATTTAATGCCCACTCCGAAATAGTATAATAATTATTTTGCAATTGTGTTTGTTTTTTTTTAATTTTACCAAATTAGTAACGCGATAAAATTAAACAAAAAATTATATAAATAAACTTCTGTATGTATGTGTAAAATGATAAGACCTGTAAAATTAAACACTCGTTTGATATTGTTGCTAAATATTCGTTAAGCTTATAAAAATGTGACACGATTATTATTTTTTAGTGACAATTTATAACAATGTCATGGACAAACCAACCTTAAGTACATATTAGAGTTGTTTGGCAAAGATTTGTATTACATACATATAATGTCATCTGCAACGTGTAAGTGAATAACTACACTTTTTATAATTTTAAATGAGAGACAAAAAACTAAATTAAATTAATAAACAAAACTAAAATTCTTAAATGTGTTATCTCCCAACATCAATAAACATAAAAACATATTATTGTTACCCCCTAAAATATTACCTCGCTTTGTTAAAAGATGATTTCAAAAATATTTTATGTCTAGCAATGGCTTTTCCTTAGCTGGCCCAAATAAAATTTTATACATATGATACCCCATATATTTAATATGGAGTATTATCTGATAGAGATTTTAAAACGGCATTCAACGATGTATTGATCATATATTAACAGTCTCCTCATAATTGTCACATTCCAAAATATTTTTTTGCTACAAAAACCCTTTCAGATGATATCACATATTGTATATATTTAAAAAAAAATTGTAATATATATAAAAAAGCTGAAAAGGTCCGTTTTGTAAACATCTTAGCTCACGAAATGCACTCGATAGACTCAAAATATTTTGGAACCATCATAGAACAAAATAAAGACTTTTTATAGTTGGGTAAAATTTTATTTAAAACTGTCCAGCTCACGAATGGGCAACACATGACAACTGTTTTAAGGAAATGCATAATCTTCAATTAATAACTAAATTTCCATATTTTTTGACTGTCACGCCTGGTTTGTTATTTACCCTCATTACGGGTCCTTAGAAAACAGGTGCTACCAGTACTAGGATTTGGTCTTTCCTTTGAAACATATGACATGGGGTCGTACTAGAGAAGCACATAATCTGGGAACAAGGTTATCGGTAGGGCGGTTATTGGAGAGGTTTTTTTGGGAAGTACGTGGTCACTACGTCACGATGATTATGGTTTAAACGAATTTTGAAAGAAGATAATGCTCGTTAAAAACGAATTCACATAAAGTCTACAATACTAGATAACATCAGTTTTGAATGGTATCTTAAGCAAGTAATAACATTGAATATTCCTTCTTTGTCCTGGTATATACAGGGTTTACTCTGTTCATTTACCACAGTGTGTTCTCTGTAAGTAAAAAGAAGGCCTCGGCTTATTTGATGGATTCGTCTAGGTGCTGATGCCGTCTCAACAGAGTCGGCGTATTTGTAAACAAAAGTGATGTTTTTGCATATCGGAAGTTAAGCAATGGTCAGAGATTAGATGGACGGCAGAACCATGTGCAAAAATTGGCACTAATTTGTCTAATCAGCTTACCCTGTGGTTAAAAAAGTACCACCGTAAAATAAGGCCCTTAGTCTTTTTACACAATAGAGAAATTGTTTAATAGGAAACCTATAATTTGTTATGATCAGAAAATCCGAAAATATGCTCCTAAAAAGATTTTTAGGCGCTAAAAATATGCAGTAAAAACTCAAAATATGCTTTTAATTTTTTACAAACATACACAACAATGTAATGAAATGTTCAATATTTAATGTCATTTTGATAATTGATTCATCTCATAGTTACTACTTTAATATAATTCCGTTTTACGTTCAAATGACAAATAAAATACAGTAGTGTCATAAAACCGATTACTTTAGATTCATGAGGATCCACGAGTAATCGGTTTTATGAGACTAAAATGAGTATTTTTTGCTGTTCAAGTTTTACAAACAAAAGTGAAAAATTTTAAAGAAATTAAAAAAAATACAGTAGTCTGTATTTTTAAGATTTTGAAAAAATGTTTTAAAAATATATCATTATGAAAAAATTAAAGGGAAAAAAGCGAAAAAATATGCTATAAAAGTCAAATCATGCTAAATTGCGTTCTTATGGGTAAAATATGCAGAATATGTATATATCTTATTCATAAGTAAATTGGACTTTTAACCTTTAACATTTTAATGTTTTTGTAGGTAGTACTTTTGTTGTTTGTTAATAAAATTTGTTAGGGATCCAATATTGAATATATTTTCGATTCAATACATTGAAATCAACAATAAAATCGTTTTGAATTTTTAACTGCTTTTCGGGTAACAATATGTATCTAAGAAGAAAGGGTTGCACTACATTTCAGCTACATTCTGTCAATTTTTTACCATCGATATCTGTTGACAGTTTAAATATAAAACTTAACCTAACACGTATGTATTTGTAAGTATATACTATTTTTTTAAATCACGCCACGATGACACACCTTTTAGAATGTGTATGTGAGTATGTATGCATTATGAAGTCACTTGTATATAAAGCTGAAACCCGTAAAAGATAATAAATGATGGGCTGACTCTATATTCTGGTTTGACCACTACTAAATATAGTACGTTAATATGTATGTACATTGCTAGTCACAAGCTTAATTGATATACAAGTGTTTGGGTTCTTGGAAAGTTTTAAAACGATTTATTTATCCGCTATTCATTTAAAATCATTTTTTATACAATGGTGTGAATTTTCTATGACTATAAATAAATATATAATTGTTAGATAAATATTTGCACTAACTAAATAAAATCAATATTGTTGTGTTGCAAATAGATCATTAAGATTATTTTTTAGTTTAACATTGAAATAGCAGTCTAAGTGAATGAAAACTAAATATGTATGTACAATGTACAACATTGTATATATATTTTTGCATAGAAACTGATTATTAAAATAACGTTACAAAAACATTTTCTTCGTCTATAGGTCGGTCAACATTAATTTCTTTTCATATTGTTTAAATTCGGTATAAAATTTATATTGTTATAAATTTCAAAATTAACAAAAAATATTTAGTGCATGCAAAAATTTAACAAAAATACATGTTGTTGTAACTAACATTTACTATTTAAAATATATAAATATTTTTACTGAAAAATAATTCCTTTAATTGCAGATTTTTTCATTCTTCTAAAAAAAATGGATATGGCTGGCGGTATACATGATCCAAAATGGAGTTTGGAACGTAGGGAATCATCGGGTTTCTTAGTTTGGCGCAAAGAATCACCCAGTTCTAGAATACGTTTTCGCTTGGATGTTGAAGTCTTGGAATTTGAAAAACATCCACATGAAGATAACGATTATCATGACAATAATGCTCTTACAATTGGAAATATATCATCAACTGTAATGCTGTGTGCCACCTGTGTTGCAGCAGTTGCAGTCAGTGTATTTCTGCCCTGGTATTTAATGGAAAAGGCAGCCAATTTTTGAATATAAAACATCCAGCTGAAGTTGATTTCAGAACTGTGTATTTAAAAAAATAAAATGGAAAAGAACTGATATTTGTTACGTGTGAAAAAAAGTTCGACTGGAACATGGTTTTTGCCTTAAAATCTTATTGTAGAAATATTTATATGTTTATACATTTACTTACAATCTGAACAAGTTATTATTGCCTCAATGGCTTAAAAAGCAGGAACATTTTGTAGTGTATTTGTATTTTATTAGTATGAACGTGTGATGTGTCTGTGATGGAAGTAACCTAGTTATGATTAGTCAGTAATATTATTTAGTTATAAACGTTATATCTTATACATATGTTTGTACATTCATTTATATACTTACTTATTAATTAATAATAATTGTAAATGTAATGGCAATTAAATATTTGTTAAAAAAAAGTTTTGTAAATTTTCTATTGAAATTTAGTAAGTAATTTAAGCTAAAACTGCCCCAGTTGTAAAATATTTATCAAAAAATGTATAAAGTTAACAACAAATAAAGAAGATTTCATATACTTACATATAAAATCTGTAGTTATATTATTTAATTGGGAAATACTGTATTCACAAACGATTATCAAACATAAATATGATTTATTTAACACATATTTATTTAATAACACAGGCCAACAAAATGAAATTTTATGAAAAATATTTCAATGTATTTTTAGCTTCTGAAACCGAATATGATATCTGTTTTTGTCTATGACCCTACAAAATGGTATTGAATATTTTGTTCATATATTACGAATATGTTATATACTTAATTATAAAAATATACATATCTACATTAAAGCAGAGGCAGTAATTGTTATTATTTTTATTTAAAAAAAATGTAAATTAAAAATTTTATTTGGTTTGTATTTGATTTTTCAGAAAATACAAGTTGCTTTTGATTTGTATTTTTAATATTTTCCGTAAAAATTACTGAGAACTTTTTCAAATAAAAATCAATAATAAAAAACACAAATTTTTTTTAAACCATAAGACACACATATTTTTTTTTGAAATTAATTATATTTTCCTTTAAAACATAGTAAAAATTATTGGGTTTAAACAGAGATTAATAGAAAATTGGTAAAATTTCTTTACTATATTTAATATCATCTACCAAATTTGCTGAAATTGTGCAGAAATTACATTCGAAAATTGGAAAATTAAAATTCTTTAGGTGATTTTTATACTTTGTTTTAAAAAATAAAAATTATTGATTGATTTCTATTTTTTGTTAAAATAAATAAAAATTACCAAGTGAGTATTATTAAAAAATCATAAATATTTTTTTTTTCGAAACAAATAGAATAAAAATCAATAATAATTATATTCGGCTGTGCCTTAAAAGGAATGCTAGCCTATAAGCATCAGGGTGATATTACTCATCAAATTAACTGGAGAGGACCTGATATAAGAGATAGTGTTAATAATTGACTTGATTTTTAGACCAACGTTGGTACATACAAAGCATCTTTACATCGAATATCACTTCCCGACACTTTCCGCATGAAGTTCTGTAGGAAGATTTACGTTCCTATAAATGTTTCTTATATAAAATTTCATAACTATTCACGTGTTTTTAAGTCAGCAAAGATCATTAAAGTAATTTTCTTATGGACCGATCCTCCATACATTTGGTAGAGAGGTTTTAACTCGTATAAAAAATATGTGTGTCGAATTTCATCGCTTTTCTGTATTTTTAAGCCAGTAATAATTGTTTTTGAAGTTAAACTTAGATGGGGAGTAGGGTCAATTATGGATCGATCCACATAAAGTTTGATATAAAGATTTTGGCTTCATTGAAACTCGAATTTCACCACTATACTTGTATTTTTAAGCCAGCAATGAGCGTTAAAGTCATATTCTGAATGGGACCTTATATGGAAGGTAGGGTCAATTATGGACTGATCAACATAAAATTAGGAATTCCCTATTCTTGGATTATATGAAACTTATGTGTGATAAATTGTATCACTATACTCGTATTTTTAAGCCATTAATGAGCGTTAAAGTAATTTTTTGAAGGGGACCTTATATGGGGGGTGTAGGGTCAATTATGGATCGATCAACATTTGGTAGAGAAGTTTTTGATCATAAAAGACTTACTTATGTAAAATTTCATTTTATACTAGTATTTTTAAGTCAGTAATGAGCGTTACACAAATTTTCTGAAGGGGGCCTTATATGGGGATGGGGTCAATTATGACCGATCCTCATAAAATTCGGTAGGGAGATTTTGGATCATGTGAAACTTATTTATGTCTAATTTCGTCGCTATATTCTATTGAAAAAGATGGGGCTAACCGAAAACGTGGACCGATATTTCTCGGTTTCTATCTCATTCTGTTCGGACTCTATAGTGCTTTCAACAGATAGACAGACAGACATGGCTAGATCGTCTTAGAAGGACCCAGAATATATATACTTTTGTGGGTCTATGATATTTCGATGTGTTACAAACGGAATGACAAAATCAATATACCCCCATCTTTTTTGATGGTGGGTATAAAAAGTTTATTGAAGAAATCAATAAAAAAGTCTGGAAATTATTTTGGTGCTTTCAAAACATTTCTATGACGTAAGAATCGTCATGTGTGTTAATTTAATATTTTTCGGTGTCATCATAAATACGCGTTTTTATTATGTATTTTTTTCAACTTTCATATAAATCGGTTGAAAACAAAATAATATTTCACTATGGTTTCAGGAGAATTAACCAACATTGCATAGCTAGAGTTTGATCTTCACAGTTTATGGGTTAACATTATTCGAAACATTTATTATTAAAATCCAAAAAGATTAATTTAGTGCCAAAATTGTTTTTAAAATAATTTCCCCTTCTGAGACGTGGTGTTATCAGTTAACGTTATCGTATTGCGCTAAATTACTCCAGAATGCATTTCTATAACTTTAAGTATAATTCTAGAGACAGAGACGTTGACTATTCACAACTTCTTTAAGTTTAAGTGATACGACTTTTTTTTCTATATTCGGAATCAACATACGAAATAATACTGACATTTTGTAAACATTATTAAGAAGTTTAATAATTTTAAACCAGAATTTTACCAATTGAAAAGTAATTTAAAAAGTCTAACATCTCTAAATTAAAAAAAAAAAAACGGTACAAAAATATGTTTGCTAATGAATACAGAAAAATAGTATCGTATTTATTTTGTTGCATAGTGTTATTAACTTTCTAAAATTTGGAGTTCATTA